>NW_024081551.1:79210-456708 GCF_003009895.1 Hyaena hyaena | reverse complement strand
CCTGGAGTCTCCGATCCCGGCCCGATTTTATCTTCCCCGGTTCGCACTCACGTTAGAAGGCTCTCTCAGTGGATTCTGCGTCCTTTTTCTCCCAATCTCTCAGGTTTTGTAAGGTTTCCAATGTCTTCGGATCTTTTCTGTGTGATGTATGGGCGCGAGTGCAAGTACGGAGCTCCTTACTTCTCCGCCATCTTGCCCTCTCTCCCCTCTTGGTGGTTGTTGAGTTCGACCTTCAAGTACATGGAGGCCTGAGTTTTTATTTTTTAAATTATTTTTTTATTTTAGAGAGAGAGATGCAAGTGGAAGAGAGGGGCTGAGAGAGAGAGAGAGAGAGAGAGAGAGTGAGAGGGAGAGAAAGAGAGAATCTTAAGCAAGCTCCACACTCAGCACAGAGCCCTATGTGGGGTTCGATCTCATGACTCTGGTCATGACCTGAGCTGAAATGAAGAGTTGGAGGTTCAAACAACTGAGCCACCCAAGAGCCCTGACTTTCTTCTTTCTTAAGGCTGAATAATATTCCATTGCAGGTCTTTACCACAATTTAAAATCCATTAATCCTTCAATGGACCTTTAGGTTGTTTCCACATTTTAGCTTTTGTGAATAGTGCAGTAATGGACATGGGAGTGCTACTATCTTTTTAAGATCTTAATTTCAATTACTTTGGATAAATACATAGAAGTGGGATTGCTAGGTCATATGGTAGTTTTATTTTTAGTTTTTTAGGGAAGTCCATACTGTTTTTAATACTGGCTGTACTATTTGGCATTTCCACCAATAGTGTACAAGGATTCTAATTTTTCCACATCCTTGCCAATATTTGCTTTGTTTTTTGAAAATAGCCATCCTAACAGGTATGAAGTAGTATCTCACTGTGGCTTTGATTCACATTTCCTTGATGATTAATGATGTTGAACATCTTTTCATATACCTGGTGGCCATTTGTGTTTCTTCTTTGGATGTGGCTAGGTGTTTTAATAGCCCCATTGTGTTATAGTTACATTATTCTTTAAGCCTTCAGTGAAATACTCCTGAAAGTCACAAACTCGTCTCAAATATAATGTGGGCAAAGGAAGCTGGATGTGAAGAGGTGAAGAGAAAAAACAATTTGGAGAACCCATGGGGACGGACTGAAGACCCAGATAGTTCTTTTGGTCTCTTTTGGTGGGATGAATGTCCTGCAGATGCTAGGGTCTTTTGTTACAGAGCTAAACACATACATCTGGCCCAGGGGCCAGAGAAGCTGAAGGAATATCTAGGAGGAGCTAAGGGGGGAGCCACTGGTGTGACCATTTCCTCAAGACAACAGGGTAAGCCAGCAGATCAACATGCATGAGTTACAGTGTATTTCCTGCTTCATCTCTTCTCTCCACATCTCTTTTGTGGTCCACCCCTAATTGGAATCACCCAGGAGAAGGCATTTTGGAAAATATAGGTCAGCCTAGCCAAGCTGACATATTACAAAGCCACCACAATAATGTCTTAAATATTTTATGGGGAACTGTCAGATGTTATACAGGGAAAGAGTTTCAGGCTCTCTAGTCTACCTTGTTGCTTGATAAGAAGTTCTTGACTGTAAGCTTTGCAAAGATAGGGCAATGTCTTTATTGCCTTCTTTACACTCCACTGCCTAACACATTCACTTTTACATAGTAGCCTCTTAATAAGCATTTGCTGAATAAATGAATGGGTAGGTTGTTCTAGATATCACCTAAGTGCTGGGGTACAAAACTAAGACATGTTCTTTTCTTCCTTTATAGAATTCAGATCTAGTTAGATAAGACACATGTGTGCACACACAGATACATATACATCAGAAACTTTTACAAATATGCATAATCTTTGCCTACATATATGGTAACTAATTAAAATTTGGTATAAAAGTAATTTATTATGTATTTTTAAAAGTGCATAAAAGATGGCTAAAAGAATCTTGAATCTAAAATTCTAGTTTTTAGAAGTAGGATAAGAGATTAGAGATTTAACAAAAGATATTAGGCATTCACTTAAAATTTTTAAAAAATGCTTATTCACTTATTTTGAGAAAGAGAGAGAGAGGACACTCAAGGGTCAAAGAGAGAGGGAGAGAGAGAGAATCCCAAACAGGCCCAAACTGCCAGTTCAGAGCCCAATGCAGGGCTTAATCTCATAAACCATGAGATCATGACCGGAGCCAAATTCAAGAGTTGGAGTCTTAATAAACTGTGCCACCCAGGAACTGCTAGGCATTCACTATAGGCGGTAAAGTTTTGGGCTAAAAATTTCTGATTTCAGGGGCACCTGGGTGGCTCAGTTGGTAAACATTCACCTTTGGCTCAGGTCACGATCTAGTGATTCGTGAGTTCAAGCGCCAGGTTGGGCTCTATGCTGACAGTTCAGAACCTGGAGCCTGCTTCAGATTTTGTGTCTCCCTCTCTCTCAGCTATCTGCACCCCCCCCCCCCCCGCAACGAATGCTCTGTCTCTGTCTCTGTCTCTCTCTCAAAAAAAATTTTTTTAAAAATTCTGGTTATGCAAATTTCTCAGAGAAGAATGGTATTTGTGGCAGAGAGTAGATGGATAGTCACCAAACCCCTATTTCTTCTTTTTTCTGGGCTCACACTGAGACTGCAGTTCTCAGCTTTCCTTGCAGTGAAGCACTGTCATCTGGCAATAGAATGTAAGCAGACAAGATGTGCATCGCTTCCAGATCTGGTCCACACAAACCTTAAGCACATGATCTTCTATACTCCTTCCCCTTTTGCAGCTCCAGGCAGATGTGGTATCACATTTGGAAGGTGTATATTGAAGGTGTCTTGGAAACCATGTGCTGATGATGGCAGTTAGAAGATGTGAAAAAAAGCCTGGGTTCTTGATCTACCATTTAGAAGAGATCTGGCTTCTAATCAGGAAGACTCGCTACCCATACTAGATCATTTGGTGAGCAAAAGACATAAATTTTTATTTTTGAAGCTATCAACATTTTGGGTCAGTTATTACAGCCACCCATGTCACTTTATGTAATATAGTGACTTATGGTAAGAAATTTGGCTTACAACCAAATTATTTATATATAAATAAATATAAACGTATATACATATACACACGCATGCACATCCTTTCTGCTCTTTCCCCATGATCGAACTGTGTAATTTATGGTCACTGATTTCAAGTTTTAAATAATTTTTAAGTATTCAGTTTCTACACAACTTTATTATCCACTAAGAATTTAAAAATCACATTTTCTGTTTAGCTGTTAATGCTGGAATCTGTATTTAGTTTTATCAGCTTTTCTCTGTTTTTAGTTTTGTTTTGGGTTTTTTGACTCATAAATGTTATATCTATTTGTAGATAAGAAATATAATAGTAGAATGTTAATAAATTTCAGTTTAGTTCTATAATGTCAAAATTTTAAAAATTAAAAAATGGATTGGTTAAAAATATATATACAATTAAGTAAGTTTGGCTCTGTTGAGAAATACATTAAAATAAAAAGGTGAGTGGGATTGTTTGAAATGGTATATTGATATTTAAGCTAATAGCAAAGTTGATGATCAATATTCATCACCAATAGCCTAATTGGATTTAATCTATTTTGTGGAATCTTGCTTAAATGTGTCACAAAGGATTGGAAAACATCTGAAAGTTCATTGATTCTTGGCCGGTGATCTTCACTGGGTTGGGACTTAGGAAACCAAGAATCTGAGGATGATTGTGTTATTTTTGAATCATGTGATCTAAGATAATCACTTTGCATTTATAAATCACAAACCCCTAAACACACACACACACACACACACACACACAAACAAATAAATCTGCCTTGAATAGAATTTGTTTTTATCAGCAGGTGTGTGTGCACGCACACACATACACATTAATCCTATTCACAGCGAACTTGGGACAGGACAAGGGATTTACACTTTCCAACTTTCAATCTTTCCCATTGTCTGAATTTTTTCAGGGATTTCCATACTTTAAAAATAATAAACTATTTATGAGTCCTGTTATCAAAACTAGAGAAAGACATTACAGGAAAAGAAAACTATAGGTCATAGCTTTTATAAATATAAATGCAAAATTCCTCAAAAAAAGTTAGCAAAGCAAATAGAACAACATATAAAAATAATTATACACTACGATCAAGTGGAATTTATCCCAAGAATGCAAGGTTGGCTTAATAGCTGAAAATCAGTTGATGTGATACACCATGTAAATAGAATCAAGTAGAAAAACCATATGATCATGCTGATAGATGCAGAAAAAGTGTTTGACCAAACTTCACCTCACTTCATGATAGAAACACTCAATAAATTAGGTATAGAAGTGATCTTCCTCAACCTGACAAAGAACAGCTAGGAAAAACCCACTGCTAACATCATCCTTAATGATGAAAAACTGAATGTTTTTCTTGAAGATCAGGAAAAGACAGGCTATCTGCTATGCCACTCCTATCTAAAATTTTACCACATTCCCAGGCCAGGAAATTAGGAAAGAAAAGGAAGTAATGCCACCTACATTGAAAAGGAGAAAGTAGAATGTTCTCCATCTTTAGATGACATGATCTGGTATGTAGAAAATTCTAAACAAAATCTTAGAACTAATAAATGAGCTCAAAAAATGCCAGCATATAAGATCAATATACAAAAAACAACTGTATGGTACACAGCAATGAAAAATCCAAAAATGAGATCAAAGAAATAATTTCATTTATAATAGTATTTAAGAGAATACAATATTTAGGAATAAACTTAACAAAGTAGCGTAAAACATATCCACTGAAAACTGCAAAACATTGTTGAAAGAAATTAAAGACCTAGGTAAGAAAGAAGAAAGAAGAACTAAAATAATGGAAATATAGCTCCTGTTCATGGATTAAAAGATATCATATTGCTAAAATAGCAATAGTATTCAAAGCAGATTCAAAACAGGGTCACTCAAATCTCTAACAAAATTCCAGCTGCCTTCTTTACAGAAATTGATACGCTGATCCTAGAATTTGCATAGGCATAAATTATCCAGGAGAGTCAAAACAGTCCTGAAAAATAACATAGTTGGAGGTCTCATGCTTTTCGATATCAAATTTTACTGCAACGCTACAGTAATCAAGACAGTGTGGTGCTGGCATAAAGACAGACAGATAGATCAATTGACTCAAATCCAGAAATGACTGTCATATTTACAATCAATTGATATTTGACTGGGTTGCTCAGATAATTCATCAGGGGGAGGAATAGGGTTAGACTCCTACCTGATATAATATACAAAGTCAAGTCAACATAGGCCAAAGATCTAAATGTAAGAAATTAAATACCTAACTATGAAAAGTGAAGCATTTGTAAAAATATAAAAGAAAATTAAAGTTTTAGAAAAACTCTTAGAAAAAAACAGAAGCATAAATCAATGGGATCTTGGATTAAGCAATGGTTTCTTGGATATAACGTCAAAAGCACAAGCCACACACACACACACACACACACACACACACACACACAGGTCTTAAGTAAAATTTAAAAATTGAGGGGTGCCTGAGTGGCTCAGTTGGTTGAACTCCTGACTTTTTAAAAAAATTTTTTAATGTTTTATTTATTTCTGAGAGAGAGAGAGAGACAGTGTGAGCAGGGGAGGGTCAGAGAGAGAGGGAGTCACAGACTGAAACAGGCTCCAGGCTCCGAGCTGGCAGTCAGCACAGAGCCCGATGCAGGGCTCGAACCCACGAACTGCGAGATCATGACCTAAGCGAAAGTTGGACGCTTAACCAACTAAGCCACCCAGGCGCCCCAGAACTCCTGACTTTTGATTTTGGCTCAGGTCAAAACGCCAGGGTCTCGGAATTGAGCTCCCCATATTTGGCTCTGCACTAAGCATGGAGCCTGCTTGGGATTCTTCCTCTCTTTCTCTCTTTCAATCTTTCTCTTTCTCTCCCTCTGCTCCTCCTCACCACTCTTGTGTTCTCTCTTTCTAAAAAACATAAAAAGAAAATTTAAAATTTGTATGCTTCAAAGAAAGAAAGAAAATAAAAAGACAACCAAAATACTTGGAGAAAATATTTGAAATCATATATATGGTAAGGGACTTGTATTTAAATATATATAGAACTCTTACAACTCAAAAATAAAGGAAAATACACCAATTTAAAAATGGGCAAAGAATCTGAACAGATATATCATCAAAGAAATATACAAATGGCTAATAAGCATATGAGAAGATTCTCAACATCATTAGCCACCAGGGAAATGCAAATGAAAACCACAATAAAATACCACTTCATGCCAACTAGGATAGCTAATATAATAATTAAAAAATCAGGTAATAATTAATTTTGGTGAAGCTATGGAGTATGCAGAACTCTGTTACACTGCTGGCAGAAATGTAAAATGGTGTAGCTGGTTTGAAAAACTGGCAGTTCCTTATAAGGTAACATAGTATTGCCGTAGGACCTAGTAATTGTATTGCTGGTATATGCCTATGGGAAATGAAAACTTACCCCCACATAAAAACTTATACATGAGTTTTTATAGCAGCATTGTTCATAACAGCCAAAATGTGGAGACAACCCAAATGGCCATCAGCGGATGAACAGACAAACAAAATGTGATACAGCAATACAACGGAAAATTATTCAGCAGTTAAAAGGGAATGGTGGTGCATACTACAACATGGATGACCCTCAAAAACATTAGTTAAATGAAAGAAGGCATCATAAAAGTCTGCATATTATATGGTTCCATTTAAAAAATTTTTAATGTTTATTTTTGAGAGAGAGAGATAGAAAGAGTGTGAGTGGGGGAGGGACAGAGAGAGGGAGACACAGAATCCGAAGCAGCTCCAGGTTCTGAGCTGTCAGCACAGAGCCCAATGCGGGGCTTGAACCAATGAACCGTGAGATCATGGCCTGAGCTGAAGTCAGACACTCAACTGACTGAGTCACTCAGGTGCCCCTGCATGTGTCCATTTAGATCAAGTGTCTAGAATAGACAAATCATTACAGAGAGCAAGTTGATCAGCATTTGCCTAGGGCTCAGAGATTTGAGGGGAAGTAGGTAGTGACTATTAATGGGTATGTGGTTTCTTTTTGGTGGATGAAAGTGTTCCAAAATTGATTGTAATGGTGATTGTGTCACTTTTGGAATACCCTAAAAACCACTGAATTATACACTTAACACTGGCAAACTATACAGTATATGCATCCTATCACAATAAAGTTGTACAAGAAATAAAATGTTTTGTGTGTGTCCCAGTTTTCTCTTCTCTGTCAAACAAGTAGCTGAGACATATAGTTGCTGTTTTCTTCCATTTCCACCATTCTATAATATATTATATATTAATATTATAGAATGTTATAGTTATATGCTTATTTATATATTAAATTATAATCTATAGTTCTATTCATGGTTTTGTGATTACCGACAGACATCAATATTATCACACGTGTGTTTTGAATGAATAATGATTGTTATTAGTTCTAAGATAATCTTTACATTATTTTTGGAAGTTTCTAGAATATAAATAACAAACCAATGATCATTTATTAACTCACAAAGCAAAAGCCATTGCTTTCCTGTACCGTTTGAGGGTCACCACTAGTATATGTATTGAGTCTCAAGATAACTAGATTTCTATGTTATCTTGAGTGAGGAAAATACTACACATAATTTCAAAATTTTCATCCTTAACATTCTTAAAAACTATGTCTTAGTTCCATTGCCTGAGCTGCACATTTAATACATTGATCAAGCACCAGGAAAGCAAATTGAATCAAAAGGTAATGTCCTTTGGGGAACAGGCAGATAAGAATGTTGCAGACCTTACAAACTGAAAGTATATAGAGCAGTGGCTATGACTAGAATAGGCTGTGATTTGACCCAGACCTTGAATCAAGCTTCTTGAAAAATACTTTTTTTTCCTTACAAATATCCATGATCACTAAATGACAAAAACAGACAACACAAGCCAACATGAAGTCATGACGTTATAAAATGTAATCAGCTTTCTAGCTGTTCCGGATTATGTGAGGGTTGAAGAAAGCAGTGTTTTCTAGCTACTTGGGGCTTTAAAAGGGTTCATACTGTGAGTGGGGTTGAGAGACCAGCTTCCTATAGCACAATTTCTAAGAATGTCTCTTGCTGGTGGACTTTGGGAACCAACAGCAGAAGATGGCTGGTCTGACACAAACATTAAGAGAAGTGGCTTCCTAAGGCCAAGGACACAGGCTCATGACCACTGGAAATGGTAACATCAGTTGTGAGCAAGTTTCTGCAGGAAGTATCATCTTTCTTTTTTTTTTTTTTTTAAGTTTATTTATTTATTTTTGAGAGAGAGAGAGAGAGAGAGAGAGAAGGAAGGAGCAGAGAGAGAGAGAGAAAATTCCAAGCAGGCTCTATACTGTCAGAGCAGAGCCTGATGCTGGGGCTCGAACCCATGAACTGTGAGATCACGACCTGAGCCAGAAACAAAAGTCAGGTACGTAACCGACTGAGCTACCCAGATTTCCCAGAAAGTGTCATTTTTATGTTAGTCTGAAAGCTGGTGGTCTCCAAACGCTATTCAGAAAGGCACCACAGACAGGCAATAACATGAATTGCCACGTCCTCTTTGGATGTGAGAAGAATTCTATATAGTTATCCAGAACTATGGCCATCATTAAAATGAATGCCACTTCTATAAACAGAGATAGTTGGAAAGACAAAAACAAAAGCAAATTAATTCAAAAGGGACTTCTTTGGGGGCGCCTGGGTGGCTCATTCGATTAAGTGTCTGACTTTTGCTCAGGTCATGAACTCACAGTTCGTGGGTTGGAGCCCCGCGTCAGGCTCTGTGCTGACAGCCAGCTCAGAGCCTGGAGTCTGTTTCAGATTCTGTGTCTCCCTCTCTCTCTGACCCTCCCCTGCTCATGTTGTCTCTCTCTCTCTCTCTCTCAGAAATAAATAAAACATTAAAAAAAATTTTTTTTAAATAAATAAAAGAGACTTCTTTGAAGTCAGAGGGCCAGAGAAAGGTATAGGTAAAACCAAACAAGAGGGGAACAGACAAAAGAAGAGAATGTACAATTTTAGAGCTAAATGGAAGCTGATTATCTTATCACACTTCGTGTTAGTCAGGATAAGATAAGCTATATTGAGATAACAAACACAGAAATCTCTGTGGCTTAACACAACAAAAGTTTATTTCTTAGTTTGGCTTGGTGGACACTTTCATTCATCTGATCATTCAAAGTTCTGAGCCCTTTCCATACTGTGATATTGCCATAGGCTCTGAATCTGCTATGGCAAGAGAATACAAAGAGGGAGAGGGCTGGCTTTTCCCAGGAGTGACACATGACCTGTGTTCACATTTCATTGGCCAGAAATCAGGTACATGACTTCAACCCAACATCAAGGAAGCCTGGGAAATGCAGCTTCCCTGTAAAGCAGTGAGGCAAAACATAACACTGCTTCCAGACCTTTATTACGTACCCCCATTTTCCCAGTTTTTGCCATACTCAGTTACCGCTTGAATGTGCTTACTAGTTTAAGTGAATTCTAAATCAAATTGCTTAGGGGCGCCTGGATGGCTCAGTCAGAAGAGGATGAGACTTGAGTCTTCATCTCAGAATTGTGAGTTTGAGCCCCACACTGGGTGTAGGGATGACGTAAATAAATAAATAAACTTTACAATCAAAATTATTTAAAAAATTAATCAATTCACTTAAAAAATCTAATTACCATAAAATCGTCTACTAATTTGATTCAAATATAATTTCAGCTGGTTTGATGTAACAATTATGTATTTTTCTAATGTGCATTAAAATATATACATACTTATTAAGTATATGGTTTTTTAAGAATATTTTTTAACGTTTTATTTTTTGAGAGACAGAGAAAGACAGAGCATGAGCAGGGGAGGAGCAGTGAGACATGGAGACACAGAATCCAAATCAGGCTCCAGGATTTGAGCTGTCAGCACAAAGCCTGATGCATGGTTGGAACCCACGAACACGAGATCATGACCTGAGCTAAAGTTGGTTGCTCAACCAACTGAGTCACCCAGGTACCCCTAAGTATATGTTATGGACAATCTAAAATCATCTCCCCCTTCCCAAAATGAAATTAACTAACTAAATAAAATCATCTCCCACATTAGCAATGGTAAGCAAAACACTTTAGAAAAATTAATGTAACCCTCCTACTTTTAAGATGAGAAAACTGAGGGGCGCCTGGGTGGCTTAGTCAGTTAAGCGTCCGACTTTCGCTTAGGTCATGATCTCGCGGTTCGTGGGTTCGAGCCCCGCGTCGGGCTCTGTGCTGACTGCCAGCTCAGAGCCTGGAGCCTGTTTCAGTCTGTGACTCCCTCTCTCTCTGACCCTCCCCTGCTCACGCTGTCTCTCTCTCTCTCCTAGAAATAAATAAAACATTAAAAAAAATTTATTAAAAAAAAAAAAAGATGAGAAAACTGAGGCCCAGAAGATGACCCACATCCCCCCAAATTACATGGGAAGCTGAATGGCAAAGCCAGAGTCTAGTTTTCCAATACTCTACGTTTGTGGGGAAAGGATGTGGGCACTAGAAAAACAAACTGAGTCACTGCAATTAGGGGAATAAAAAAGAACACAGCACAATGTACAAATACCTTAAAGTTGAAAGAATATTAGTAGGAAGGGTTGTGAGGCTGCAAGGCAGGTGGGATCGCAGAAAACGTGACGCCCACACAAATCAGCTGATTGGGGTGCATGGCTGTCTAAAGCCTCCCAAGAGGCTGGTTTTCTGAATTACTTAGACTCACTGATTAATAACTCTAGGAGCCCTGAGAATCACCACGAGAGTGGAGAGGAGCAAACGTGGCTGGAGAGCCACAGGGACAGCGGCAGGACTGTGCATGTGAAGGCACAGGAAGTGCCTGCCGTCTGTTCTGGTTTCGGCCCCGTGTGCACCGCCACAGACCCTCAGAAGCACACCGCTGACACACACAGGAAAGAGCGTCACTTAAATCTGAATCAAAACAAAACGCCGGAAGGATTTGGGTAAGAAACTTCTGGAGGATTATTGGGAATTCCTTAATATTCTTAAAGCAGCTTTGCCATCAAATGCCTGCTCTTGAAGACTCACAGTAGATGACTGGTAGATTTAATTTTACCAATTAGGATTGTAGGATTTGGCAAACGACGACATGTTGGAGGGCATCGATTATAGTTGTACATTTTCTTCTGAAATCCATGACAGTTGGTTCTTCCGAATAAGCTTTATGGACAAACTCATTCACATAGGACTGGTGCAAGGCAGAGCCATTCTGGTTGGAGGACTGTCTTCGTGTAGGTGGCGATAATAAACTACCATAGGCTGCGTGGCTGAAATGACAGACATTTATTTCTCACATTTCCAGAAGCTGGGAAGTCTAAGATTAGGGTGCAGCATGGTCAGGGTCTCGGGAGGACCCTCTTCCTGGCTTGTCAATGGCTGACTTTTTGCTGTGTCCTTACACAGAGAAAGAGGGGACTCTAGTCTCTTCCTCTTATAAGGGTTCTGATTGCCTCATGGGTGCTCTGTCCTTATGACCTCATCTAAACCTAATTACCTTCCGAAGAGCCCTCCTTCACAAAGCCTTCATTAAGGCTTCAACATATGAATTGGGGCGAAGGACAGATATTCAATCCTTAGCAAGGAGAAGGGGTTCTGGAGCTTTTTCAGCTTGGCTCCTCTTACTATCCTCCTCCTTCTACACATCCTCTGAGCGCAGATAGAGTGTGATGCCCCTTCACCCATCCAGTGCCTTCCTGTTAGGAATGCAGAAAATTAGGCTTAGAGGTATTGTGAGGATTTCTGAGGTCATCCAGTTACGCAATGTCAGTCAGGACCAAAGTCACAGACTTTAGATTCATGGTGGACTTTGTGAGATTATGGTAAGAGACGATAATACTGCGATTTATAGACACAGGTCTCTATTTTCTTTATTTTTTAAAAAAGTTCTTAAATGTTTTCTGAATTTCTGAGAGAGAGAAAGAGAGAGACAGCATGAGCAGAGGAGGGTCAGAGAGAGAGGGAGATACAGAATCTGAAACAGGCTCCAGGCTCTGAGCTAGCGGTCAGCACAGAGCCTGACGCAGGGCTGAACCCATGAACCGTGAGATCATGACCTGTGTTGAAGTCGGATGCGTAACTGACTGAGCCACCCAGGAGCCCCTCTATATTTTTCTTCATAAATAATATTTAGAAATTGTATACTGCTTGAGGTAAATTACAGAATAGAGTTCTTCTACCCTATCCTGTTCTAGACACCGAAAGCACACAATGTGGATAAATTCTTTTTCAAAAAAGACATATTGAGGTATAACTGAAATAAATAAACCAGAATAAAGTAAAATTGGCAGAAGATAAGCATTAAAATTTACATTTGATAAGTTTTCATGTGTGTACCCATGAAATCGTTATGAAAATCAAGATAATGAACATATTTCTTACACACACAAGTTTTTTTGTGCTCTTTTTTTTACACACTCTCTATCATCTTCACATCCTCCCCATTTCAAGGCAACAACTATATGTCACTATATATTAGTGTAAGATATAAAAATTTATATAAATGGAATCATGGAGTGTGTTCTGTTTTTCTTTTGTGTCTGCTTTCTCTCACCATAACAATGTTGAGATTCATTCATAATATTGTGTGTATGAAAGTTTCATTCTATTGTATTGCTGAGAAACTTGGCTATACCAAGGCTCTACTGCAGTTTGTTTATTCATTCATCTGTTGGTGGACATTTGAGTGATTTTCAGTTTTGGTTTATCACAAATAAAGCTGTGCTGAACATTTGTGTACATCCCTGTATGGACATCTCTCTTGGTTATATACCTAAAAGTAGAACAGTTGAGTCATACCGTAAATGTATAATTGACTTTTTAAGAAATTGCCAACCTGTTTTCCAAAATGGTGGTCCTACTTTACATTCCCACTGTGAGGAAGAAACATTCCAGTTGCTCCGCATGCTTGGTATGGTTAGTCTTTTTAAAATTTTGGCCATTTTATGGGGCACCTGGTGGCTCAGTCAGTTAAGCATCTGAATTTGGCTCAGGTCATGATCTCCCAGCTTGTGAGTTCAGAGCCCGGAGCCTGCTTCAGATTCTGTGTCTTCCTCTCTCTCTGTCCCTCCCCAGGTCATACTCTGTCTCTCTCTCTCTCTCTCTCTCTCTCCTTCAAAAATAAATAAATATTTAAAAATTTTTTAAAAATAAAATAAAATAAAATTTTGCCCCTTTTAGCAGGTATGTAGAGATAGTTCATTGTGGTTTTGTTTTAATTTAATTTTCTAATGACTGATGATGTTAAGTAATGATCATTTTGGGTGCTTATTTGCTACTTATATATCTTCCTGATAAAGTGTTTAAATATTTTGTCCAATTTTAAAGTTGGATTGTTTTTACATTATTGAATTTTGAGGGTTCCTTATAAATTGAGGATACAAGGCCTTTATCAGATATGTGACTTGGCTTTCATCAAAAAACAGAAGTTCTTAATTTTGATTAAGTTGAATTTACCAATTTTTTTTTCTTTTATGAATTGTGCTTCTGTTGTACCTGAGATGTCTTTACCTAATCCAAAGTCACAGAGATTTTCTGCTATGTTTTCTTCTGGAACGTTTAGAGTTTTAGGTTTTACAAATAGATCTCTGATTTAGGTTTAGTTAATTTTTATAAATAGTGGGAGGTATAAAACTGAGGTTTGTTTTATTTTTTTGTATATGGCCATCCAACTGTTCAAATACCATTTGTCAAAAACAGACCTTTTTCTACCGAATTGCATTTATACCTTTGTCAAAAATCATTTGTCCATATACCCGTGGATCTATTTCTGTATTCTCTTGTCTGCTGCGTTGATGTATATGTTTATTTCTACGTCAACTTCACACGGTCCTGATTACCATAGCTTTAGGATAAATCTTGAAATGTAATGTAAATTCTTAAACTTTGTTCTTTTTAAAAATCATTTTGGTTAATCTAGGACCATTACATTTCCCTATGAGTTTTTAGAACTCATAATGCCAAAAATGGCTGCTGGCATTTTGATTGAGATTGCATTGACATTATAGATCAATTTGGGGAGAGTTTACAGTAATAAAAATGAATCTTTTGATACACGAACATGGTATTTCTATCTATTTGTTTATGTCTTTCTTTCAGCAATGTTTTGTAATTTTCAGGGTACAGGTCACATATATCTTGTCAGATTTATCCTCGAGTGTCTCTGATATTATTGTAAATTGCATTTTTTTAATAAAGACATGCTAAAGTATTTGTGTGTTTTTTTTAAATGTTTTTTATTTATTTCTGAGAGAGAGAGACAGCGTGAGCAGGGGAGGGCCAGAGAGAGAGGGAGACACAGAATCCGAAGCAGGCTCCAGGCTCTGAGCTGACTGTCAGCATAGAGTCCGACCTGGGGCTTGAACTCACGAACCATGAGATCATGACCTGAGCCGAAGTCAGACACTTAACGGACTGAGCCACCCAGGCACCCCATAAAGTATTTTAGTGTTTATATTCTGCACTTTCTATTTGTTTCCAACTTTTTGAGATTTGCTTTCTTTCTGTCTTTCTTTCTTTGTTTCTTGTTGGTTTTTATTTAAATTGTAGTTAGTTAACATATAGTGTAATATTGGTTTCAGGAGTAGAATTTTGTTATTTATCACTTTCATGTAATATCCAGCACCCATCACCTTAATACCCATCACCCATTTAGCCCACTCCCAACCCACCTCCCCTCCAGCAACCCTCAGCTCGTTCTCTGTAGTTAAGTCTTTTATGGTTTGCCTTCCTCCCTCCTTTTTTTTTCTCCTTTCCCCATGTTTATCTGTTTTGTTTCTCAAATTCCACATATGAATGAAATCATATGGTATTTGTCTTTCTCTGCCTTATTTTGCTTAGCACAATATGCTGTTGCATCTGTATCATTGCAAATGGCAAGATTTCATTCTTTTTAATGGCTGTGTAATGCCCCACTTTATGTATACATAAATACATACTACATCTTCTTTATCCATTCATCAGTCAGTGGACATTTGGGGTCTTTCCATAATGTGGCTATTGTTGATAATGCTACCATAAACATCAGGGTCCATGTACCCCTTCGAATGAGTATTTTTGTATTCTTTGGGTAAATACCTAGTAGTACAATTGCTGGGTCACAAGGTATGTCTATTTTTAACGTTTTGAGGAAACTCTATACTGTTTTCCAGAGTGGCTGCACCAATTTGCAGTAAATTATACTTTTTAAATTTAAAAAATTCTTTATTAATAATTTTATTTCTTTCTTTTCAATCCAGATACCTTTTACTGCACTGACTAGAAACTCCAGCACAATACTGAATAGAATCATGAGAGTGGATATCCTTGTCTTGCTACTATTCTTAGAGGGAAAGCATTCAGCCTTTTACCATTTAAGAATAATGCTAGGAGCATATTTTTCAGAGCTGCCCTTTTAGGTTACAAAAGTTTCTTCCATTTCTAATTTTCTGACAGTGTTTATCAGGTATGGATGTTGGCGTTTGTCAAATGCTTTTACATGTATTGGAGAGGTCTTTAAAAAAATCTTTTAATATGGTTAATCATATTAATTGACTTTTTAAGCTGATTTATTTAATTTTAAGAGGGAGAGAGCACAGGTGGGCAATGGACAAAGAGAGAGATGGAGAGAGAGAATCCTCATGCAGAGCCTGACTCAGGGCTCAAACTCACACACCGTGAGATCATGTCCTGAGCCTGGATGCCTTAACTGACTGAGCCATCCAGGCACCCCTGATTTTTAAATGTTAAACCAACCTTACATTCCTAGGATGTGTTATTTTTAACATATTGTTGTATGTAATTTTATGAAATTTAAATTTTAAATGCACAGTATTGGTAGTAATTTTTTTTTCTTTTATACCTTTGTCTCATTTTGGTGTCAGGATAATGCAAGCCTCAGAGAATGAGCTGAGAAGTATTCTCTACTTAATTTTCAGAAAGATTTTGTGCAGAATTGTTTTTCTTTTCTTAAATATTTGGTAGAATTCCTCAGCAAAGGAAACTTGGCTTGGCGTTTTCTTTGTGGGAAGACTCTTAACAAATTTAAATGCTTTAATAAATATTGAGTTATTCAGGTTATCTACTTTGAGTGAGTTTAGCAGTATGAGGCTTTCAAAAAATATGTCCTTTTATCTAAGAAGTCATACGTATTGCCATAAAGTTGTTCTAAAATCCCAATTTCCCTTTTAATATCTGTAGAATGTACGATGATATCCCTCTTTCAATCCTGATATTAGTGCTTTCTGTCTTCTCCATTTCTATCCTGTTAATTTGGTTATAGGCTCATCAATATTTATTGATATTCTCACAGGTAATTACTGTGATACTGAAATGGCTTCTTGTATTTATTTCTTACTGTAACTCTAGTTCTCATCTCTAGTGTCCCCATTTTACAAAGGGATGATCTTTCCTGAAAGATAAAATCCAAACTCAAGGTCACATATAAGACCCCCCTCTAACATTCTGCAACTGATTATGCTCCAGTTATAACAAACTACTGATAATTTTCTTGGTATCACAAGCATGTAATGTCTTTGTATTTTGCACAGGCTATTTCCACCTTTCCTTTGCTCCTGGTCATTCTTTACAATTTTGCTTAAGAATTACTTTTCCAAGTATGCCTTCTTTGGCCACTCCTCCCCTACACCTGGTAGAGGCTCACCACTCAGTGTTTCCCTAACACTTCATGCATAGAACTTCACAGAACTTACCCTATTTGTGTTATTGATGCTCCGTTTACTTAGGTGTCCCCTCAACTAGACCATAAACTCCTAAGTGCAAGAAGTGCCTCACTCGTCTTTGTATCCTCACTGCTCAGGTCAATGACTGTCACAGAGGTTAAGCACAATAACGGGCCAACATTAGGACCATGTTGTTCAGTTGCATGGTTGTCAAAATGCGCTCCCTGGATCAGCAACATTAGTATCACCTGGGAACCTGTTACAGCTATAAATCCCTTATCCCATTCAGCTTTATGGAATCACTCTGAATGACTCTGGAAGGGAGACCCATCAGTCTATGGTTAAGAAGCCCTGCTGGTAGCAGTTGCTAGGGTTCGAGAATGATTGGTTTAGTAAGTGGGAAAGGATGGGGGGAGGGGGCGGGGAATCAGCAAGACCATTTGAATCCTGCCTGCATCAAACTCTTTGACCTGGAATAACTTACTTAATCTTTTTAAAGCCTCAGTTCCCTCATATATAAAAAGGGGACAGCATGAGCTATTTTATAGAATTAAGTTTTAAATGATATCTAGACCTTCTAGTATAATAAATGGCCCATGATATGTGCTCAATAAATATGAAAGTAGTTAAATAAAATAATAATTCAGTAATTTCTACCTGACAGAAACAGAAGACTTCCAGTTTGCAATAAAATTCAAAATTACCGTTTTTTGCTTGGTGAGAATAGTCATATTCAAAGTCTGAGTAGTACTCAGTTTGGAAATTAACGTCTTTCAGTTATAACATTCTTATTGAATACCAACCACAGCATAAGCACAGTGCCAGATGCTGAGATACAGAGAAGGACAGCGTATTCCCCACCTAAACTAAGCTGGGTTCAGCGCCGATGTCCAAAAAAGATTAAGCAGTCCATTTCTTTTGGATTTTAAGCACTTTATAATGGGAGGGTATAAAGAGGAAAAATCTGTTTGGGCAGCTAAGATGGCCCTCAATGTTTGGTATATCTGTGAACAAAGAGAATGAGATTTCCTTCAGCATCAGCATTATCTAAGTGGATATTTCTCCTGGAATATGTGGCCCTGATTTTGTTGGTATTTTCACCAACCTACGTCCACTATATACTTCCAGACACACACCAACAAGATGGTAAAAAACAAAACAAAACTGTTATGTTTTTTGGCATAGCAGACTTTTAAATTTGTCCAATGCTCTAATGTACCTCTACGTTCAAGGCACTATGCTAGGGAAAGTCAAAGAGAAATAATATGTAATCTCTGTCCTGAAAAAGTTCAATGTCTACTGAGATGGATGCATGTTCACCTCACAACTGCACCTTTTTCTAGCTCTTTATACTTGACAAACCACTTTAAATGATCTTAACTCATCTTCACAGTAGCCATATGAAGTAAATAGAGTAAGCATTATTGGTCCATTCTACAGATAGACCATTCGAGTAAAAACGATGCCTCTCATTTGTCTGGACACTTCCACCACGTTAACTCCATCTTCTATCTTACTGTCCTTGGGCCTCCATCACCAAGCTGTATTGATTCTACCACCTAAGTGTCTCTGAAATTTTTTGCTTCCCTGACTATTTCCACCACTGCTGCCTTAGTTGAAATAAGCTCATCTTTTCTTGCCTGGGCTATTTCAATAACCTCCTAATTGGTCTCCCTGCCTACGAGTTCTGCCCACTCCAATCTGCCACCAGAATTATCTTTCAAAAACAGAAATGATTATGCCACTCAGCTGAAAAATCCTTGCAGGCTTCCCTATCCATCAAAATAAGTTTCAAGTTCTGCAGCAGGGCATAAAGGCGCTTCACCAGGTTACCCCGGCCAACCTTCCAAACCTCATCCTCTGAGGTCCATCGACCCTGACCTCTAGTCCTCTACATGGATCAAATGCTCCAGCCACACTGTGTTTCTACTCTGTCAAGCCTCCATATCTCTGTCTGATGAGCTACTTATCCTTTAAGATCCAGCTCAAAAGCTACCAATTCTGAGAGATTTTTGTAATCATGACAGTCTTGTTTGGTGCTCCTTGCCTTGGGAGTCTGGACCCCTCTGGGTTTTCTGTTCTATCACTGGTCACAATGCAGCATGACTGCTTTCTCCCTGGGCACTATGCTGTAAATCCTCTGGAGGGAAAGGCTGCATTTTAATCATCTTTGAGAGAATCCTGAAGACTGGTACTAATGGGGAGAACCCTTGCTAGAGTTGCCAAATTCATCAACAGAATGCCCAGTTAAATGTGAATTTCAGATAGATAATGAATGATTGTTTAGTCTCAGTATGCCCCAATAGTGCATGAGCTATGCTTATACTAACATTTAAAAAAATCTGAAATTCACATGTAACTGCCCATCCTGTAGTTTTCTTTGCTAAATCTGGGAATCTTAATCCTCATGAATCTAAAACCCAGCTTCTATACCCCCCTGAAGTTTAGCCCTGCTATAGCCACAATGTCTAGTAAAAACCAAAGCTGTCCTTTCTGCCCCACCCTCATAGAACTTCCCGTTTAGTAAAGAAGTCACAAAAACTATTTCTAGAATTAATTGGTTAACATTCAAAAGCTATGTGCTCTTGACAAACATTGACATGGATAGCTTATCCGGGTAAGGGCATATCTTAGGCTTCATCCTATGAGAGAAAATGAATCCAGTTTTTTTCAGTTGCCTGATTATAAGAGTATATTGAAGTGAGTCCGGAAAGCTTGGTTGAAACGGCTTGGTTGCACTTTTGATCAAACAACCTCGATACCGAGATTAGCGTAACCTTGGTCAAATTGCTTAACTCTTCTGGACTTCCTTTTAAGAAGTGTGCATGGGGAGGGAGGTTGTGGGACAAGGAAAGTAACCAAAGTCTCTTGTGTAACAAAATGACTGTCAGGCTAAAAGTGTAACTTCATAATATGCATTCAGATAAGGGCAGAGGCAAAAGCCAGGTCAGGAGCATTACCGAGTTTTCGGTTCTTGTTGCAAAATGCACAAACCTGGAATCGGAGCCCGGCGACTGCAAAAATGATTCCAGATCTGCATGGTAACAATTTCGAATGACTTCCACTCCTGCCTGAAATTTAGCAGCAGAGGAAGCTCTTTTTCTGGCTGGCTGCCTTCTCCCCGCCTCCCCCATCCCTCAGCACCTCAGGCTGCTCACTCCCCACATCTGTTTCCAAGCCTCGGAGAGTTGCGTCACAGCATGGCGCAGTACGCGGAGTTAGCAGGCAGCATGAATCAGTGGTAAACCTTTGATTTTAATCCCTTGCCTCTCCTCTAGAGGAAGTGTGGTCTAGTGGTTAACCCACTAAAAAAGCAGCTAGGAGGCAAAATTCCTGGCCTTTTCCATCTCTGTGTTTTGTTCTTGTAGGGACACCTTGTGCATCAAACATCTTTTTTTTCTCTCCCCCTCACCTCCTAACTATTGCTCTGTCACATTTTCCCCTGAACTGACCTCCTCACCGTAAGACTCACTTGAGAAACTCATTAAATGATTTCTGAGACCCATCCCAGAACCTCCCATGCAAAGTCCTAGGAATTTCTGTTTTTAACAAGTGCTACAGGTAAGTCTTAGAGTCAGACTCAGCTCACCTGTATGCTGGTTAGCTGTTACACAAATGAGCCATGACACCAAAGAGAGTGCTAAAGGAAACCAGAGCAGGAAAGCTGATGTGAAAAGACCATCTCTGCCACAGGGTTTGCTTGCACAAGCTCATGTGTGATAAAAAGGCAAAGGATGAAGAGTGAAAAGATGCAGATTCTAGTTCTGGCTCTACGTATCTAGAGTTGCATGATGGGGTGCCTGGGTGGCTCAGTCGGTTAAGTAAGTGTCCAACTTCAGCTCAGGTCATGATCTCACAGTTCGTGTGTTTGAGCCCTGTGTCGGGCTCTGTGCTGACTGCCAGCTCAGAGCCTGGAGCCTGTTTCAGAGTCTGTGTCTCCCTCTCTCTCTGACCCTCCCCTGCTCACACTGTCTCTCTCACTCTCTCTCGGAAATAAAGCAAGCATTTAAAAAATATTTAGAGTTGCGTGAGCTTGGGCAGGTCAGATAGCCTCTCCTGATGGCATTTTTGTTTTAAAAATAAAAGTGATTAGATCACCTCTTTCGGTTCTGTGATTCAATGAATTATTTCTGTGATTTCACAGAAATGCCAAGAGGGACTCAGACAATCTCTTTTCCTGAAAATGACAGTGGGTACAGTCACAGAGGTGTGGGCTGGCTTGTTTGGGGTTGTGGGCAGACAATGGAAGTAAGTGGCAGCCTGGAGGTTTGGGGCCAAGGCCACAAGGAGCTTTCTCCCTGCCTCCCTGTCTTGAAGCTCTGCAGCTGGCCTATTTATGCAAAGGCTTTGGCTCCTTTTTCCTTTGAAAAGCATTTCTGACTCGTAGATTCTCCCAGGAGGAGAGATTCATCGTTTTGTGGAGAACTTGCACACGCTTTCCTGAAAGGAAGAAAGGAGGGAGGAAGGAGAGGGCTTGGATGGATTAGTGAGTGGGCCAGGGTAGCCAAAGAAGTGAGTCTCCCGGTGCATGATTAACATAGACCCATCACATCATTAGCTCTGAAAATCCCCAGCAAAAACCCTTTGCCTCACTTCTACAATGCCTAGAAGTGTGCCGTAGTTAGGGGACTGGACACCCGCCCACTTATCTGCCTCTGGAGCATCCGGGCATTCTTCCACCCAGGACAAGTGAGGGGTGAGTTAGGAGGAGGGGGGAGCCTTGGAAGTCACAAGTGAGTCATGATGGTAGGAAAAGGATGTCTTACTGAGCCAACGCAGAAGGAGCTTCCTAGAAACATCGTGACAGGCCCCATAAAGCCCACGGTTTGCTTCTAATTACAGCATGCCCACATTTGAGCATTTTCACAGTCTTCCCATGGCAACAACGGGGTTTCTGAGCAAGAGGACTTTGACTCAAACGTGCTCTCCACTTCTCATAGTGGGAGCTGGTGGGACTTTCAAAAAAGTTATTTTTGCACTTTTACAAAGGGAATATTATTGGCTTGCCTATGCCTATTAACACATCTATAAACTGGAGTTAAGCACATTGTACTATACAAAAAGGGCAAACTGAACTACATAAAATTAAAAAGATATTTTAAAGGGCAAGATGAACAATGTGAAGAAAATCAGAAAAAATAGAATCCTCAAATAAGTGGAATTTGTTTCTTTCCTCAACTTGAGGCAAATGGCAAATTAACAGCAACAAAAAAAAGGATTTGAAAAGCAACTTTAAAAGGATGCCTTAAATGACTCATTTATGGCATTATTGCCTATAATTCTTGATGTTTAAAAAGGTTTTTAACGTTTATTTATTTCTGAGAGACAGAAAGAGACAAAGCACAAGTGGGGGAGGGGCAGAGAGAGGGAGAACACACAGATTCTGAAGCAGGCTAGAGCCCAATGCAGGGCTCGAACTCACAAACCTCGAGATCATGACCTGAGCCAAAGTCGAACTCTTAACTGACTGAGCCAGCCAGGCGCCCCACTTCTTGATTTTATTAAACAATGACTGCTCTTCCTGGGGACAGTCATCAAGTACAACATGGGCCTTTGAAAAACCAAGCTATGTTCCAGTGTGAATTTAGTATCATGGTATTTTCTTCTTTTCAAAAATCTTTTAAAATTGCCAATTCTGGAAAACTTGTTAATGCCAGCTTTTAATTACATTCCAGCTCTTGATCATTTTAGGTCAAGAAAAAAATTGTTTTTATGGATCCATTCTTTCCCACTTTTTATTATTTACATACCAGAGATGCTGGTCAGGACCTGGGAGGCTGAAGATAAAACGTTTTCGTTCTCCAGTAAAACAGATTCCAGGTTTGATTAACTCGATCTAGGGGAGAGGGTGAGGGAAGAGGGATTTCCCAGGCTACCCTGGAGATGGAGCAGAGAAAGAGTGTGTGCACCTGCTTGGAAGCAGCTTGGGGCTGGCTGGGAATTTTTACTAACATTTGTAAAAGCTGGCATATGTGGCATTTAGAAAAGGAAGAGAAGAACTGCCTATCCATTTTTGCAAGATTATCAAATGAGGCTTCACTCTGTAAATCTCAGCAGTTATGAAAGTTGGCGTGGTTTTTAAACCCCACCACAGGAAGTAGGGATGATCAGAAAACATGTTGGCAGTGTTTTGAAATTTTCCAGAAGTATAAGAGATTCTCTTCTTGTATAAATAATAATGACCTCAGGTTTAGTAAGTTCTTAGGAAATGATTAAGACAAAGGATAAGCACTTTCCTCAATACCTCTTACTTTCTTCAGATAAATGCATGAAATTTTACATGATGAATTCAGGAAGTTATTTTGCTTATTTTCATGATAAATTAAGTAATAATATGTGCATATTTTCTTCTCAATTTTTAGTACATTTGCTTATTTTTATAATAAAATATCTTTTACCAAAACTGGAACAAAATATCAAATAAAGACAGCAGTACTGTTTTGAGGAAGGACCTAAATATACTGTGGATGTTATACTTACCAATTAAAGTAATCAGTGTCTTTGGGTACAGCAAAATCTAACAGTAGTTAATTTTCATTTAATTTGTATATCATACTATGTGCCAGGCACTGTTTTAAGTACTTAAAAAATTACCAGTTGTAGTTAATTCTCACAACTACCTCATCCCCATTGTACAGATGGTAAAATTGAGGCACGGAGAGGTTATGTAACTCTCCTTAGGTCACCAGACAGTAAGTGGAGGAGCTGGAATGCAAATCTGGCAGTCTGTCTCTTGAGTCCGTGTTCTTAATTGCTATGTGATATTGCCTCTTTGAAAAATGACCAGGGACCCTTATAGAAAATAGAGCAACTTAGAATGTGTTCACAAGTTTCAAACCCTTGAAAGTAAGCCCCTAACTCAGCCAAGCACTTTCTACGAAAGCGTCGGGACAAGGGAGCTCTTTGGTGTGACTGTAGAGTACTTGTCCATGACACATCACTGGAATGAGTTGTAAGAGAATAAAGGCCACTAGATGAAATGTTCACTGTAATCAACTAAAATATCGTGCCTATAAAGTGTCATAAATGTGCATTTCCTGTCTGTAAGGAACTTGTGCTTTGATAAGAAAAGGTAATTATTGACATTTGATAAGCCTTTATTGCAAAGCTGCTATTTAGAAGGCGTATAAAGATAAATAAGCCCTGATACTTACTTGAAGGTGGGGCAGCCTGGGTGGGGAGATGGCCGATCACCACAGGGTGTGTTTGATGCCATAGTAGGTCAAAGAGAAGGATGCTGTGAGAACAGAAAAGGGCTCCTAACCCAGGCAGAGAATTCCAGGATGGCTTCTCTTAGGACACGATGCCTGAATAAAATCCTTTACATTTTTGTTTCCCATTTCCACATTACTTTTCACCCTGTGAAAAGTATTCACCCATTTGAATTTATAAGTACTAGCTTTAAGGGTACCATCTAGAGGGTAGAGGGATGTACAAGTTTCCAGTTATAGAACACATAAGTCATGGGGATGAAAGGTACAACGTGGAAATATGGTCAATGGTATTGTAATAGCTCTGTATCATGACAGATGGTGGCTACATATACTTGTGGTGAGCATAGCATAATAAATCGAGTTGTTACACCATTATGCTGTATACATGTAACATTGCATGTCAACTCAATTTCAGTTAAAAAAAAAAAAAAAAAAAGGATTAGATTTGCCCCAATCATGTATCTTCCTTTCCATTAACCTCCCAGGCTATAAATGCTGGGATTGATCTCAGTAGAATATGTCTAAGAAGCCTTGGAAAGCTTCTGGGACAGTGGACAGTACCAGGGCAGCTGGCTGTCCAGATTGGATTCCTTTTGTATCTGCTGCTCTCCATGTGTTTTAAGATGGGGCTGCCTTAGCCTTCCATGCAGGCAGACCTCCTGGTTACTGATCACTTGCCTGGCCTGTACGCTAGTGTGCTTCCCTCCACTTTTGCCTTTGTTAACTTTTTATATTCCCATATATCTACAGGATCTGATTTCTGCTTCCTTGCTTGGTTCCTGGGTCTTTGCTATCTCTGACCTTTGATTTATGTTTTCTTTTGGACTTGCCGAGTCATGTTGCGATGTCTCTAGCTTTAGATGTACTTCTACCTCTTGGTTCACCTACTCCGTACTTCTTGTTTGTGCACTCTTACATTACACAATTTCAGGTAGGAACTAGAATCTTGGCAGTGGATAGAATTGAGTGCTAGATACTCAAGAATAGTGCCCAAAGTAAAATATATAAATCTAACTGCTCACTGTTAACCAGAGAACACTTCTGGGAGAGAAGTATTCTCAAAAAACTTTGACTGTTAAGTGTTGATACATATGAACACATAGCATTCTGATAAAAAAAAAAAAAAAGGGAATGCTTTAGACTCAGGTAGGCAACTTTAGTGGCCGCTTACATGCCTTTCTTTAGCTTTAAACGAAATTAATAGTGATGTGTGAATGTGCAAGAAGATGGCAGTTTGCTATCACCAGATGTCCTTAACCCATTGCCAAAATCTGCTGTGAGTTCCATAGCAGGTAGGTTCAAAATTCTTCAATGTGCTACATAACAGATTTGATTTGAAGACTTGAAGAAGGACCCCAGGGCCAAATATCAGGAGATGGCAAGGTTAGGACAGTGAATATTGGTTTAGAATCTTTCAGACACGCATTTTATAACTTGAGTTTGTATTCTGAAGATGTTTTCTGTAAAAGTTTAAAAGAAGGAAATAATCCTTACTGCACAAACAGTCCTCACTCTGAAAGCATTTCCCTGCTACAAATAACCTTTATTTTTTCAAAACAGCAATACCAGAGAGCATTGCCTCTGTGCACCAATTTTCTCGAAGTGTGAGCAATGCTAAATTGCCTTTTCTTCTTGTCCTGCTCTTGAACTAGCTTTATCTCTCTAGAATCTTCTCTACAATCACCATCTTCCCATCAAGCTGTGACAACATAATTTTGATTGCACACTGTGAATGGAGAATGACATGGATAAAAATTGGCACCAGAAAGGGCTACTAAGTGAGATGCAATAACAAAAAATTAAAACTTGTGTCTTCCTCTCCAACTTTACTGTGTTATGGAATACATAAACCTTCAAGGAGGCCGTTTTGGAAATGGTGTATGAGGCAGTTTATAAACTGAAGCTAGTAGGGCAATATTTCTGACTCTTTTAATGAGGTTTCTGTATCAACATAGGATAATTTGGTAACCTAAAATGCCGATTTCTGGGCTCTACTCCAGGTTTACCTAATCAGAATCAAACCAGGGAAATCTGCATTTTAACAAACTCTCTATACCTATGTCATCATACGGGAACCATTACTCTAGGACGATGCTTAAAATCGGCAAGGGGCCTATAATTGTAGTCAAATAAAATCACACTTGGCTCCAAGTAAATCATTTGAAAGTCTCAGGACTAGTGGATGCATTATAAGGAACAGAAGGGGGTGGTATGGTGCTTACAAGGAATTAAGAAGGAAAGGATCTTTTTGAGACGGGGAGAAAGGAGGGCAGCCCTTTTATGGTCTCAGTGACATCATAGCACTGCATAGATTGGCTCTCCTCTGCCTGTGGAGAAATAAAGCAAAAGCTATGATGACTAGACCACCTGTGGTCATGACCCAGCAAAGCATGACCTTCTGCTAAAAGATAAGCAAGCCTCACGTGCAGCCAGTTCAAGAGCATTTTGTTTTTACCCAAAAAAGGATTCAGTGCATGTTGATGGCAATTATCATTCAGCCAAGCAGAGAAAACCCGGGTAAATGAAACGATGGTTTTCAACCTTTTTATGTGCCCTCCCTATGTGCGAACACTAGAATTTTTGGTTCTGTGCTTGAAAGAAACAAAACATTTAGAAGGACCAAGAGCCATGTCTGAATGCCCCAGAAAGCCACACAGCTACTCCTGTCTTCTCACTTGACTAACCTCAGCTCTACTAACCCCACTACTATGTGGGGAGCTCTGATGGCTCTGTGCCCTTCCTGGGCTCTCTGTAGCATCAGCTTGACACCATACCGTGCCTCCTACTGCTATAGCACAGAACCTGCTCAACGAAACGCCATCTGACAGACATGACTGTAATACTCTAAACACTAAGTAATAGCCCAAATAAAAATAAAATCGAATGTAAACTTTTGAAAGGCCCGCCTCTAAAAGTAAAGTACTGATAGATACTGCAACATGGATGAACCGGGAAACACTTTAAGTCAAAGAAGCCAGGTGCAAAAGACCACGTATTGTATAAGATTCCATTTCCATGAACTGTTCAGAATAGGCACACCAGGAGAAAGAGAAGGGAGTTTAGTGGTTGCCAGGGGCTGGATGGAGGAGGGAGGAGTGAGGAGTGACTGCTAATAGACACGACACCTCTTTTGAGGGTGACAAAAATGTTTTAAAATTTGATAGTTGTGATGCATTTGGTGTGTGAATTTTATGGTATGTGAATTATATCTCAGTAAAGCTGTTCTTGAAAAATAATGTAAAAATTTTTGAGAGGCTCCCGTGGAAATGTTGATAGCTCGGTATGCTGAGATAAGGAGGTGAAGGTTGAATCAGGCAATGATCAAGTGATAACGTTGATAAAGTGTTGAAATTTTATTTAAATCTAGGTTTTCTTTATATCTTACCATATATTGGATCTTTTAGATTATATATAGCAAGCACAATGGACAACTAACGCTTTTTTAAAAAACTGTTTTCACATTTAATACAAAATTTGAGAGTGCTTTGATGCTAAATAAGGTTGGGCCTTTTAGGAGGCAGATAATTCATAGTGATGACTAAGTTTAAATTAGAATTAGTGAGGGGCGCCCAGCTGGCTCCCTTGGTTGGGCGTCCGACTTCGGCTCAGGTCATGATCTTGCAGTTCATGGGTTTGAGCCCTGCCCTGGGCTCTGTGCTGACAGCTCAGAGCCTGGATCCCACTTTGGATTCTGTATCTCCCCTGTTCATGCTGCTCTGTTCCTCCCCTGCTCATGCTCTGTCTCACAGTCTCTCAAAAATAAATAGTAAAAAATTTTTTTTTAAAAATTAGAATTAGTGAGGATGCCAAACTACCTCATTGGCATTCATTTCTTTTCAAAGTTGTTTCACAAGATATTTCTTATTCTCATTGTTAATTTAATCAGATTGTTATACAGAGGTTTTTTTTTAATTATTATTATTAAAGAGAAATATTGGGGCCACTTGGTTGGCCAAGTCGGTTGAGTGTCCATCAGCTCAGGTCATGATCTCACAGTCTGTGAGTTCAAGCCCTGCCTCAGGCTCTCTGCTGTCAGCACAGGGGCTACTTCAAATCCCCTGTCCCCTTCTCTATCCATCCCTCCCATGTTTGTGCTCTTTCTCTTAAAAATAAATAAAGCATTAAAGAGAGAGAGAGAGAAACATTAACTAGGAGACAAAAACTGCTCTATCAATATCTCACACAGAGTTGTGATTTAATCTAGATTGCTTGAACTATAGAGCAAATGGCTATTAGCATATGGCAGAGTCAGGATTTGGAAAGAGGATAATGAACTCATTTCAAAGACAGAATTGGTAAAACCAAGTCAAGAAGGTACAGTATGTTACTTAATCTTCAGTGCTTATGATCTCGCCTAATGCTTCTGGCTCTTGACCAGTTTTTTGTCATATGCCCTTTGTAAATGTGAATGAAGCCATGGACCCTTCCACTGAAAGGCATATATGCAGATGTCAACATCTTTTCCACAGATTTTTTAGGAGGACCACTCTGAAGTCTATTCATAAACTCTTTACCCCATGCTGAGAACTCCACGCCTGTGTAAAGAATAGTTCAGTCCGCACCAATGCTTATTTTGGTCAATTCAAGCTATTGTCAATAATTCCCTTTTTGTGAGGATGCAAATTTTCTTTGAATGCACTCCTACAGCATCATGGGCAATGGACAGAATGTGCCAGTTCCAAGATTGGACTTTAATTATCATCTCTTTGGGATATGACAATTACTTAGAGGAAGTGAGATTGTGTGAGATTATAAACTATTCAGTCCCCACTTCCCAATGAAACAGGAAGCTTCCCTAAATAAGTGACTTCTGACTTTCTTTTCACTTAAGATTTAGTGAGCATCCCTACAAATAAGCCTTCAAGTATAATCTGAGATGCTTTCCAAATAGGAGTTCTCCAACCCACGTGCCCAGCCCCAACATAATGAGACTGAGGGTCCAGAGACTTTGGGCAATCACCGAGCTTTGGTCTGAATTCTCCACAAAGAAGCTTCAATGTTTTCACTTTGTTGACCATAAGTGATATATTTAGTTATCCAGAAGGGTAGTCAATCTGCCAGGGAAAATATCCTGAAGAAAATGAAGCGGGCAATTATGTCAGGCAGACCTAGGAGTTAGTGTGGATGGGCCTTGTTTTAAAACAGATTCCTAACTCTGTCAAAAAGTCTCATGTCCATGTGTTTTCCTGGGGAGAAACTTCCAAGGCGACGATGTGAAAACTAACAGACTTGATGAAGGGGTGTGTAGCCATCTGGTTTGCTCACAAGCAGAGTTGCTCTTTTTATCAGAATTATTTTCAGATTTTTGTGTAGGGGAGGAGTTGGCCATCTTGAACACCAAGTCAGTATTAACCCTCTCCTTAAACAATTCTATTCAAAATTCTCCTAATAAGGATACTGGGAAACTTTTCCCCCACCCTGAACGAGGGACCAGAGGCCTGGTGAAATGAGGTAGCCAATGTCTAGGGTGGTGGTGGCAGCTCATCAGTGGGATTTCTTGTGTGACTCCCAAGGTTTAAGAACAATGTATTCTACAGATTGGCTGCCTGAGGATGCCTGGAGCTTTCCATTTAGATGGAAATAAGAATTAGGGGCTGTTAAGTAGGCCTCCTTAGAAATGACCTCTTTTTATCGTTGGAGTCAAAGCCTCTTTCTTCTTCTCATTTCTCCAGCTGGGTAAGGTGAAGGAGACATTTGGACAATGGGTCACATAACTTTGCCTGTTGTAGAGCTGCAGAGAGAACATAACAGCTTTGCTCCTACTTTTTTGCTCTAATCACGCATAACACTTCCCTCCTAGAATTTTGAATATTTAACATACACTGTGAACAGCTTGCCTGTAGGTTTCCATCAGGGACAAAAAAGGGTGATGGTGTTGGAGGTGGAAAGCCAAGTTTATTCCCCCACCTCAACCATTTTTCCCCCTGGGACTCTTCCAGATACACTCATCCTTATTTTGAGCCAAATAGAAGGACTCGTTTCTTTTCATTTCCTTGCCTCCTGATGGGAAAGTTTTCATAGTTGACTCCTGGCAGGGGTGCCCTACTATCTTGGGCAGGGCTTCTAGAACGTGGCAGCACATTCTCTCGCATGACCAAGAGAGCGAGTTAAAGGCGGCAGCTACCAGCTACTATTACAGGCACCAGCATTTCCCCCATTTCATGTAAAGAGCAAAATCAGAAGAAAAAGTCACAGCCCAGGTTATTGTTGGAAAGTTGACTTCAGAAGAAAAACTGAAAAAGCATCAAGTGCTGTGTGTGAACTTTTCTTTATCTTCTTGGTCGGCATTGGGCTGTGCATGATAAACCAGCGGGGGTGGTAACTTCTTAAAGGGCTTCCTTTCAGGGGCGTCTGGGTGGCTCAGTCGGTTAAGCCTCCAACTTTGGCTAAGGTCATGATCTCACGGTTCGTGGGTTTGAGTCCCGCTTTGGGCTCTGTGCTGACAGCCAGCTCAGAGCCTGGAGCCTGTTTCAGATTCTGTGTCTCTCTCTCTCTTTGACCCTCCTCTGCTCATGCTGGCTCTCTCTCTCTCTCTCTCTCTCTCTCAGAAATAAATAAAACATTAAAAATTTTAAAAAAATAATAAAGGCCTTCCTTTTAGTTTTCTCATGGATCAGAGGTAGCCTTATTCATTGAGCAGACATTAAATTCTGATCCTTCTTTTTAAAAGGAGAATAGTAATATAATTTTACAAGGATTCTACTTAGAGTGTTAGGACCTTGAGTTCCAAAGTGAAAGGAAGGAGAAAACAAAACAAAACAATCAACAAACATAGACTACTTCTAAGTTTCTGGATTTAATTTGAGCTAATGGCTTTATAAATATCCCCATTTCCCCAAATTTAAGGTGAATTTTTTGTGTCCAAAATTATTTCCCAGAAAAAAGGAAGTCACCTTCACTATACAACCTAATGGAATCATCTTTGGATGCTCTTTCAATAGCTGAATTTGGAAGAACAAACTACTGTTAGGGAAAGATGCTTTGGGATAAAATGATCTAAGTTAATGTCTATTTTGGATGCTCATGGAGGTCATCTGCCAGAACTGGTTAAAACAAAGAGGAAAAGAAATTTATTAGTGATGTAGTCATTATGCTTTTAATGATTAGCCCTGAAATGCAAGTGTTAGATTTTTTTTTCAATAAGCCTTTTAGAGAACACATAAAAATGCAATTCAGCAACCAGCACATTATGGAGATTATAAATATACACCTGCAAGGAATGAAAAAATGACCAAGTACTATGCAATGGGTGACTTGGGCTATTATTTCTGGTGACAACACTGTACATGGTCCCAAAATGTGTTAGCTCTCAAACAACTTAGAGGTAGGGGACAATGATGTATCTGGAAAACTGATGAATTAATCACAAAAGAGAAGTGGTGAAGAACAACATTGTTTTATGAAATGACAGTGGATGAATATATTATTTAAAGATCAAAATATTTAAATATGCATGCATTTGAGTAGACATTTGAATTATTTGTCCACATCCCTAAAAGTGCGTCTCTTCATGGCCAAAAGAGGTATTTCTTCAGGTTGTCATGTATTTAGTCCTACTTGACCAGTAGATAGATCAAAGAACCACAGATCCTTTGGCAATCATATGGACTAGGGGAGCTTGCCAGTCTTAAGAATGAAGAAACTAAAGAAAGTTATTAGCTCAAGGTCACAAAGTTAGATGGTGACAGAGGCAGATCAGAAATGAGGCTTGTTCTTTCCATTATGACCTATGACTCTCTCAGTGGGGTCTTTCCTTCAGAAAACTACCAAACCCTGGCAAGCAGAGAAGGAAAATTAGGGGAAATGATTCCAAGGTCTCACTCTGGGGGAGAAAACTTTTTAAAGTTTATTTATTTATTTTTTTGAGAGAGAGAGAGAGAATATGAGCTAGGGAGGGGCAGAGAGAGAGAGGGAGAGAGGAATCCCAAGCAGTCTCTGCACTGTCAGCTCAGAGCCTGACCTGGAGCTTGAACCCACAAACTGTGAAATCATGACCTGAGCCGAAACCAAGAGTTGGACACTTAACTGACTGAGCCATCCAGGCATCCCTGGGGGAGAAAATTTTACCTGTGAGAAGCTACTACTTCCCCCCGACAGAGAGACAGACAAGAGAGACAGACAGACAGACAGACAGACACACACACACACACACACACACACCAGGTGCTACCAGTTACTGACTTCCCCTTGAGAGAACGCTTGAATTAGACGGAACTTTTGAAAGGTAGTGACCACAACTGTTGACCTCATATAGAAGAAAGAACTTCATAGGGTTTCAACGATCAGGAAGGTGGTCCCATGGATATTGTTTTCAGTCAAAAGTACTCAATCTACAATTAGCTAGACTCTAAATAAAGACAATTTTATCTCCTCCAGTACTTCATTTAGTATGTCCTCTTACACAGGGCACTGTTACCTACCTGGGGAAATTTCTCTCTATTCTCAAATAAATCGTACGTCTCATTGTGACAGTTTCTCTTTTCCGAATTCTGGATACCTAAAGGCACTAACTCCCATAAGTATGGCCATTCTTGAAACCAACATCTCTGAAACCTGTATAAAATGTATTTGAACCTTGATAAGCTCTTCCCAAACAAAGAGAGGGGGTTTGAAAGCAATATAAATTTTGAAGGAGGCATCCTGGGATAGTTAAGTCCATATCTTGTTCTCCCCTTTCCCATTTTGGCCCTGTGGCTCTTGACATTGACAACAATGAATCCCTTTCAATTAAACAACCCACTAGATTGAAATGAAGTTTGACCACCCCACCTCCCCAGTCAAAACTGAAATTTAATAAAATTTAATTAAAAAGTAATGTAATTAATTAAATTAAAGTTAATTTAAACCTAATTTAAAAATTAAGCTTTGCAGAAACTATGCAAAAGTATTCTTTCTGATTGCATGTGTTTCTAGTGTCTCTGGTTCAAGGTTTACCTCAAGGGAAAAGGACTCTCTGCTGATGCAGGTTATACCAGATGAGGATTCCAGGCACCTGAATTCTTACTCTGTCCTTGACTCACTCAATTCCTAGGTAAGTTGCCAGATTTATCCACCTCCACCTTTCATATACAAAAGAGGCCATCAAACTATTTTCTTCAATAACTGAGTGAGAAATATGGTGTTAGCGCCTATGAAATACTTTCCTAAATGTTTACTTAAGGGTGGGCAAATCCAGCTGGAAACTAGTGGGAAGTCTCAATAGCATTGCTTTTGCACATGTCCTATACTTGGCATCCGTGGTGAGGAGCATTGTGCGGAGATCGGGTGGTTTCTGTTCTCTTTATTTGCTTCCTTTTCATCTGCTAGTTAGTTTGAATGTAAGCGACTGTTCTCCCTGGATATCTACAGGCTTCTTATATTTATAGAATTGCCCAGAAATTCAAAGCAGGCTTTATGGAGCATGGCCTGGAATTAGGTGGGGAAGTAGGCTGAGGGACTCAGCCAGGGCACTTATTTGGTGGCTGCTGGATGAGACCCAGGGCCCTCGATTCTCAAGGATCATAACTCAAACATATGGCAACTGGTTAACAGGTCGGGAGATGGTGAAGCAAGTAGTCCTGAATTAATGGTTCCTTATATGTTTTTTGTGGTGGACTTAAAAGTAGCACCAGATGTCCCCAGAAAGACTTGTACACAAACATTTTTAGCCACTTTATTCAGAATAGCCCCACACTGGAAACAACCCAAATGTTCCTCAACAGCTGAGTGGATAAACAAATGGTAGCACATTTATGCAAAGGAATACTACCTAGATAGAAAAGAATAAACCGCTTTCCTTAAAGCAATTGGAGACTTCTACAAATCAAATTTTTGTACCTGTTTTCCACGGTTGCACAGCAAATTGCCACAAACATAGAGGCTTAAAACAATACCCGGTCATGAACTCACAGTTCTGTAGGTCAGAAGTGCAAACACGCATGACTGGCTTCTTTGCTCAGGGTCTTAAAACGCTGAGATCAAGGTAGTTGGCCAGGCTGTATGTTTTTTCTTAAGGTCCTGATGGAGAATTTGCTTCTGAGCTCATTCAGATAGTTGGCTACGTTGTGCTGTAGGACTGAGCCCCTACAAGTTTACTTGTCGACTGTCAGGGGTGGGGGGAGGGGGGATATTCTCAGTTCTAGAGGCTTCCTTTTCCTGTTCCCAGTCTTTCTTCAGGAAGAGCCCTGCTCCCTTTAATAGGTTCACCTGATTATACCAGGCCTCCTAAGTAGAATTAGGATCAACTGATTTGTGACCTTAATTACATCTGCAAATTTCTTCACAGTAGCACCTGGGTTAGCTTTTGCTTGGCTTCCTGGGAGAAGATGTGTATACACCAAGGGCTGGCAATCTTGAGGACCATCTTAGGTTTCTGCCCACCACAGCTCTTAGATTCCTTTCTTGGCTCTGTCAAAACATAGGACATATAAAGAAAACTACTATAGAAGAATAGACCTGGCCCATGAGTCTAGCACCCTCACTTTAACTGGTGCACCAGCAAGTGGCATTGGGAAGGTTGTCCATACGATCTTTCTAACCTTTGGTAAAGAAGAGAAACTTTTATAAGGAGTAATACACATGTACATTTGACTAGGTGAGACAAGGGACAATAATATTAAAAAATTAATAATTTAAAAAATAATTACCACATTTCCCTTCAATAACCATGTGCTTTTTTTTTTTTTTTTTTTTTTTTTTTAAAGTGCAGGTACTTGATTTGCATAGCTCACTAGGGTCCAGAACTCATAGGTTCAAGCAATCTTCCTCCTCATCCTCCAGAGTAGCTGGGATTAAGGGGGACTGCCATTGCACCTGGCAAGCATGTGCTATTCTTGTAATCAGACACAGAATGTTATTTTTTTTAAAAGGAAACTATATAACTTTATATCAGATTTTCATGGTTATTCCTCATGCATTTATCACCCTTGATTTTAACTAAGCCATTGGTAAGAAACTTTTTTCCATGAAGGTGATTCAGGAAAAAAAATGCTTATAAGTCACATTAAAAAATTTCACATAAGGGGCGCCTGGGTGGCTTAGTCGGTGAAGCGTCCGACTTTCGCTTAGGTCATGATCTCGCGGTTGTGGGTTCAAGCCCCGCGTCGGGCTCTGTGCTGACTGCCAGCTCAGAGCCTGGAGCCTCTTTCGGTCTGTGACTCCCTCTCTCTCTGACCCTCCCCTGCTCACACTGTCTCTCTCTCTCCTAGAAATAAATAAAAAAAAAAAAAAAAAAAATTTCACATAAAATATTTTATTATAGAACATGGATAATTGCATTGACCTATTTTGTTGAATATAAGACTATCAAGGAGAAAATTTGTACTCCTTTACTGAACTGTTCACAAGTGGACACTTGAGAGATGAAAACAGAACTAAATTTTTCATCATTCCAACCCTCATTTATAGGGCACTTCAGAAGTTCTAAAATTCATGTATGTGTACTATATCATCATGATGAATGATCTCATTTGAGCTTTGAGACTCAGAGATCATGCTACTTGCCCCAAAACACAAAGTGAGTTAGAGGCAGAAATATGGTTAGAATTAATCCTGGTGTTGTGACATGGTCTTTCCTCTCTATCTATTCTTCGGGTGGAGGCCAACAGTAAGGAGAGCTAGAATAAGTCTATCCTGAGTTTAAAAACCCAGGCAAAGAACTTGAGAGTTTTCACCCTTACTGTAGAAAGCCAGCTTTGATGGGGCTATATATGAAATTACCTTTGTCACCTATTTATTCTCATACTGGGAATCCTCTATCAAAAGGGTGCTAGTAAAGAGCTACTTAATTATAGTAGTCAATAAATATGTTTTCTTTCTTCTTTTTTTTTAAATGTTTATTTATTTTTGAGAGTGGGGAGGGGCAGAGAGAGAGGGAGACAGAAGATCCAAAGCAGGCTCTGGGCTGAAAGCAGAGAGCTCAATCCAAGGCTCGAGCTCACAAAATATGAGATCATGACCTGAGCCAAAGTTGGATGCTTAACCAATTCAGCAACCCAGGTGCCCCAATGGGTATGTTTTCAAATATGTGCATATGAATCTAGTAAAGCATCACAAATCTGTCTTTCTGGCCTTCAGAAGCACCTCATTTCTTGATTCTGGGTGCAGGGGTTAATGTATTCTACTGGCATTTTATTCCAATAATCCATAGTCAACCAAGCTAACCACATCTGCTTTGTCTATTTTGGCCATGATGTCAAGATCCTTAAAATTGCATGTCTTGGTTTGGGACTGTGCCTAGTGGTGAAATCCTATACAGTTTTCTTTCTTTTGTTTGCAGTTTGTTTATGGTCTTTTCTAGGAGAGGTGCTGGAACTGAGTAGGGGAAGTTACATCAGATCCATGGTTTTCTTGATTAGATCATTATAGCCTCCAAAATAAACTACCTCTTTAGGAAGTACAGCTAAATATTGGCAGATAGTAGGTAGTCTTTCTTCCTCAGTCCCTTGAAAAGAGGACAGAAATCTTCAGTAACCTCTACTGCCAGGGGGCACACATGGTAGAAATTAAGTTAAGCCATCCTTTAATTTATATAAATAATTGAGAAATGGCCATTGACTTTGTTCATAGGCCAATTTAAATCTATTAACATATGTACACTTTGTACTACAGAAGAAGTACATCTGCTTCAGGAATGTAATGGCAGAATCTTTCTGATTTCAAACCCATACAGGATTTTGCTCCCTGGATTGGAGATAAACATAATCCAAACTAGATCATCTGGAAGGTTTAGGATAATCGAACAGGTAATGAAGATTTCCTGAAAAACTCCATTCACCACAGCTAAGTTTCAGGATGTGGAAATTACTTTAATTTGCAATAGCTCATTAAATTAACTCTCCAATTATACAGGCCTCTGCAATGTGGTTCTTAATTAAAGTTAGTGATTAATTCATGCAACTGATGGGGGAATGGTGGCTCTTATTTTGCTTTCAACTGAAGTTACAGACATATGCAATGGTTCTTGTGTATGACCCTGCTGGGGAGGATTTCTGGACAAAACAGTCACTATATTTGATAAAAAAATGAAGTAACTTCTTATCTTGATTCTCTGCCAAAATCTCAAGGTAACTTTCCTTTTAGAAGTCTGGAACCAGGGTACTAATGGAAAATCAAAAGCCATCCATCTTATATCCTGTGTGAAGAAATACATCTTGGGTAGGTCCTACTTGAGCAGACCAACATAAATTTCAGGTACCTGATCTTTAAGATCTGATTCCATCCTTTAGATTAAACTTCTTTCAGAAGAGTTATTATTATTTGTTCTTAAGTAATAAATATCCATATTATGATGATGATTGTTTTTATTAGCTAATAGAAGTGGAGAGCTTGCCCTATGTGGATTTATTTAATCTCATTTAAAAATTGTCATATTCTTCCTAGCAATTCTATGCTGTAGGTACTATTATTATGTTTATTTCAGAGATTAAACAACTGAGGTTCCAAAAGCTTGGGTACCTTGTCCAAGGACACACAGTTTACAAGAAGATGGTCTGGAACTTGAACCAAACTTTCTTTGACTTCAAAGCTGAAACATTTTCACTTGCTCTATGAGTTTCATCTCTTTTCAAGTATAGACTTCTTAGATAAAATCTTTTATTAAAAACAACTTATTTTTTGGGTTATTACCTCTGTAGGTTCTTAGTAGGAAACAGATGGCATACACAAATTAGGATGCTTCTAGGAGAGTTTATTTGCAAAGGGATTGTTTATAAAGGTGTGTGTTGGAGAGGAAGGTAGAGTAGGGCAACCCAAAGACATAGCTCAGCAACCTGAGGCTAGGAGCAGTGAATGAAGTAATGCTACGCCTGGACCTGAAAGGATGAGAGGCGGGAGCTGTTGCTGAGCCAGAAAAAAACCCCCAAAATCAAAAACTATGTGGCAAAGTTTTCCTGGAAACGCACATTGATCCTGGATGGAAGGACATGTCCAACCTAATCCGGGAAGGAGCCAGGGGAATACACACTCTGGTCTCACTCTCCTCCTACCCTCTGATCTCTTGCCAAGGCTCTCCCTGGCCAGACCCAATGGGAAGCCAGAGAGCATGGGATCTTGTTGATGTGGTCCTTGTAGATCATCATAACAAGGCACAGTGCTGAAGGGAGTAAAACAGAGAGAGGATATGGAGAGACAAACAGAAGCTATCCAGCAACATGACACAAAGGAAAAACACACCGACAGCAATTATAGATGGTTAATCTTTTCTGTCAATAAAGATGTACCTTAGAAACACAGGTTTTCTTAGGATGTGAGGAAAGTGACTGCAAATTTGGCTTCTTTGGACCTATCACCATCTATTGTGTGGTGTCAAGCCTGACATTGGGCAACTGTATCTGCTAGTGTCAGTATAAGAGTTGTACTTACTCCTAGAGCAAGTCTTCGGCAAGGGTCAGAGCACTAGGTCAACTCCAGATTAGGGTTACTGCTCATTCCCCTTAGAAAAAGGCAGCTCTTCTTTGGAAGGTCACTAGGAAAACATCTGGCAACTTTCAGCATTTCCAGAGAAAAGGCAGGTATCTACTAATTCAGACAGTTGCAAAGAGAATCTGGTACAGAGAATTTCTTGGTACCTTTCTAAACAAAACCGACAAGAAAATAAGAAGAAAATGGAAGAATGAGTACTAACCTGCGAACATGGAAGGATTCTGGAAGGTTTTATGTGGGAACAAGTGCTGCACCACCACTGCAGAAGGGAGAAGAATAAAGAAAAACATAAAAGGAACGAAACTGGTTAGTGCTCACCTTGATTGTTCAGATTTTAGTTCATTATGCAAGATATAGCATAGTGTATATTTATAATGTTCACATATTTAGATTTTTTCCTGCCACCAAACAGCCATAAATAATTCTTTAAAAAAAAACAAAAACATTTATTTTGAGAAAGAGAGAGAGCCCATGCGCAAGCAGGGGAAGGGCAGAGAGAGAGAGAGAGAGAGAGAGAGAGAGAATCCCAGGCAGGCTCCATGCTGTCAATACAGAGCCAGATGTGGGGCTCTATCCCATAAACCATGAGATCATGACCTGAGCCAAAATCAAGAGTCGGTCGCTTAACTGACTAAGCCACCCAGATGCCCCCAGCCGTAAAAACTTCTGCAAATATAAATTGATTGCACTTTAGTTTTTTTTAAATAAATGCACAAGGTTCCAATTTGAATGCTTCCTCCTGTATTTCCCTCCTCTTTTGAATCATGAGCATTACCCTTCTGCTAAGTTAGACCCTGGACTCTTATGTAGCTACCATCGTCAGCATACCTGCTCTTCCAGAGAATCTTTTATTCCACATTCACCTTTTCCCTTTCTAAAAGTCCACTATCATGTAGCTGTAATCCACCCACCCACACCTCCCACCCCTTTAAACCTTTAGGCAAGTAGATCTAAAAATCTTCTGTATTAAGTATTCAGAAAGCAGATGTTGCAGAATGTGCTCCTTCATCTGCTTCTTTCTTTGGGAGAGGCTAATTGTTGTGCCCAGAAATTCCACTCTAAAGTTCTCTTAAGTAAGTTCTCTTAAGTAGATTATGGATCAGAAGTTGGAGGTGAGGTAGTATAGTGACTTGCCATAAGTATACATTGAGTCCAAGGTGCACCTTGGACCATAACCTGGAGACTTACTCAATAGAATGCTTTTTATTATTATCCATATTTTCCTTAGCATATTATTTATTTATTTTTATTTAAATTTTAAATGTTTATTTTTGAAAGAGAGATCATCAGCAGAGAAGGGACAGAAAAAGAGGGGGACAGAGGATCTGAAGCCTGCTCTGCACTGACAGCAGCAAGCCTGATGTGAGGCTTGGACTCACAAACTGGGACATCATGACATGAGCCAAAACCAAGAAGCTGATGTTCAACTTACTGAGCCACCCAGGCGCCTGGTGTATTTTTATTTTAAATGTGAAATTCATGATAACCTAGTTACAGTTTCCTTGTATAAACCTACTGCTTTTGTACATTCATTCACCATTCTTCATGTTTTCCCTGAGTTTCTGTTTCTCTCACTTGGAATTGAGAATCTCATTCTCAATGGCTTTCCAAATTCTATGAAATTTAAGTACTATTTTTTTGTGAAACCTGTCCTCTCATTCTAGGTCAAGAAGGTTGTCTCAATTCTGAATGCCCACAGTGGTTACCTGTATCATTCCCTTTCACTTAATAAGATATAGTGTTGGGGCACCTGGGTGGCTCAGTCTGTTAAGCATCTGACTTTGGCTCAAGTCATGATCTCACGTTCGTGGGTTCAAGCCCTGTGTTGGCCTCTGTGCTGACAGCTAGCTCAGAGCCTGGAGCCTGTTTCTGATTCTGTGTCTCCCTCTCTCTCTGACCCTCCCCTGCTCATGCTGTCTCTCTCTCTCTCAGAGATAAATTAAAAGAAAACATTAAATAAATTTAAAAAAAAGATATAGTGTTGAATTAGGACTTTACTATATTTTGCAGAAGTTTGTATTAACTTGTTTTCGAATTTGTTAATGTATATTTTGTCCCCCAACTTGTGTGTAAGCTTCCTTAGAGCTAAGAACATATGTTATACTTCTTTGTATCTCTTACTATTCACAAGTATATACTCACACTGGGTGAATATAGGCCAAATAAATGAATAAAGCATGGTGGAAAGAGGAGTGAGGGATCTGTAGCCAATATGGTGATACAACAACATGAGTCATCTCCCCAACCTCCACTGAAATAACATCAAGGAACTGATAAAAGTCTAAATCCATTCAACAGAGAAAAGAGACATCAAGTGCAAAAAAAGATGTCATCAAAGTTTGGAAGACATGATGACTTCATAAAGGGAGAAAGACAAAATAATCCTGCAGAAGGTGGGATAAAAGGAAGTGAGTTGATTCATCCTGACGAATCTGAGAAATACTCAGGAATTGAAGGCAAGTTTCTCTGGAAGTAGGAGGAGCTAAAAACTGGAGTGTATAAAAGAAGCATTAGATGCCCAGACTCCCTCAAATCGGTTCAGCTGTGGTTATGCCATCTTCTCTGGCAGAAAATTAAAATAAAGCAAAATAGGTTCAGTGAGCAAAGCTTTGGATTAGAGAACACAAGGAACATATGAAGATATGTGTGAGAAGCAGTACTAAACATTGGGCGATTAATGCCAATCTGCATCCTGAGGAGTGTGCTCCCTTACCTCCTTTCCCATGTGGCATGCAGAACATTAGCAGCCAAGCAGGGGACAGAGGAATTACTCACTGACCTAGGAAAAAAGACCTACAGACACTGATATTTGCTGTACCAATAAATATTCTTGACTATACTATGAGGCCCACCAGTTACCAAATCCTACCCAAACATATTAATTACCCTAAATGTTTTTGATTAGCTCTTAGGTACTTTGTTTAAATATGAACAGAGAGAGAGAAAAAAAACAAGACAGAGGGTGAAAGATTACCAGATCCTTTTATTATGGAAAAAAAAATGAATGAATTCAAAAGATAGTTAGAAAGAGGGTGGTGGTTAAGTATGCAGCCACTTCTCAGTAGAAGAAAATTTCAGGGAAAAGTATCCTCTAGAAAGATAAAGGAAGAAGTTGCACTGTGAAATATTCAAAGAACAAGGAAAATCATTTGTAAATTAAAAATATGAGACTGGGGGGCCGCTGGGTGGCTCAGTCCATTGACCATCCCACTTTGGCTCAGGTCATGATCTCATGTTTCATGAGTTCAAACTCTACATCAGGCTCTTTGCCATCAATGCAGAGCCGACTTTGGATCCTCTATCTCCCCCCCCCATATATATATATATATGAGACCAGAACTAAAACCATTCAAAATGAGGTTGAAAATAATGTTGAAGAAATTTCCTAGGAAAAGAAGCAAAAAATGAGAGGGAAAAGATCGAATGATTAGAAGATCCATCCAGGAGATCCAGCCTCAACCAAAATAAAATTCATAAAATAGACAATGAGAAAAATGAAGGAGAAGGAATTATCAAAAAAATAATACAAGAGAATGTTTCAGAACTGAAAGATATAACTCTTTAAATTGAGAGTTTCTACCTAAAGTTCCTAGAACACTGAATATTAAAAAAAAATCCAAGCCCCAAATCTATAAAGAACTTGTCAAACTTTAAAAAACATGCTTTATTTATATTTTTGAGAGAGAAAGAGACAGCATGAGTAGGGGAGGGTCAGAGAGAAGAAGACACAGAATCTGAAGACAGGCTCCAGGCTCTGAGCTAGCTGTCAGCACAGAGCCTGATGAGGGGCTCAAACCCATGAACCATAAGATCATGACCTGAGCCAAAGTCGGACACTCAACCGACTGAGCCACCCAGGCACCCCAAGAACTTGTCAAACTTGACACCCAAAAAACAAATAATTCAGTGAATAAACGAACAAAATACATGAACAGCCAGTTTTCCAAAGAAGACATCCAGATGGCTAACAAACATGAAAGGATGCTCAACATCACCCATCATCAGGGAAATGCAAATCAAAACCACAATGAGATATTACCTCACACTTGTCAGAATGGCTAAAATTAACAACTCAGGAAGTAACAGATGTTGGAGAGGATGCAGAGAAAGGGGAACACTTTTACACTACTGGTAGGAATGCAAACTGATGCGGTCACTCTGGAAAACAGTACAGATTTTCCTCAAAAAATTAAAAATGGAGCTACCCTACAACCCAGCAATTGCACTAGGAGGTATTTATCCAAAGGACATGAAAATGGTGATTTGAATGACCGCATGCACCCCAGTGTGTATAGCAGCACTATCAACAATAGCCAAATTATGGAAAGAACCCGAATGTCCATCAACTGATGAATGGATAAAAAAGATGTGGTATGTATACACAATGGAATATTACTTGGTGATCAAAAAGAATGAAATCTTGCCATTTGCAGCCACGTGGATGGAACTAGAACATATTATGCTAAGCAAAATATCAGTCAGAGAAAGACAAAATATATGAGTTCACTCATATGTGGACTTTAAGATACCTAACAGATGAACATAGGGGAAAGGAAGGAAAACTAAGAAAGAAGCAGAGAAGGAGGCAAACCATAAGGGACTCTTAAATACAGAGAACAAATTGAGAGTTGCTAGAGGGGGTGTTGTGTGGGAGTATGGGCTAAACGGAGGATGGGCATTAAGGAGGGCACTTGTAGGGATGAGCACTGGGTGTTATATGTAAGTAATGAATCACTAAATTCTACTCCTGAAACCATTACTACACTATATGTTAACTAACTTGGATTTATGTATGTATGTATTTCTTTATTATTCTTTTTAATGTTTAATATTTATTTATTTTTGAGAGACAGACAGAGCACAAGCAGAGGAGGGGTAGTAGAAACAGAGGGAGACAGAATCTCAAGCTGGCTCCAGACTTTGAGCTGTTGGGACAGAGCCCAACGCAGGGCTTGAACTCGGGAACTGTGAGATCATGACCTTAGCCAAAGTCAGATGTTTAACTGACTGAGCCACCCAGGCGCCTGTTAACTAACTTGGATTTAAATTTATAAAAAAAAAAGAAAGAAAAAAATAACGACTCCCAGATGGACAGGAAGTTATCATTAGAACAGCTGGAGGTGAAAGAAGCTTATGTTATTAAAGAAGCCGTTTAAAACACACACACACACACACACACACACACACACACAACATGCCAAGCTATATCCTTGCAACCTTTCTGAACTTTAGGATTAAAGAAGAAAAAAATCTAGATTTTCTAATAAAGACACAAAATGTCCCCCCACCCCCCAACAAATGAATGGGAATTAGAAGAACATCAGCCTTTGCAACAGTGACATTGGAAGCTAGAAAAAATTGAGCAATCTTTTAAATTTCTGCATGAAAATTATTTCTAGAATGGATTTCTTTACTCAAACTACCAACTATGTAGAAGGTAGAACAGAGACATTTTAGCTGTGCCTATGTCATTTTCCTCTCATGCAGCCTTTCTTTTTTTTTTTTTTTTTGTTTTGAAGTTGAGAGCTTTATTCACTATCATGCAGCCTTTCTGAGCAACTTCCTGGAAGGCATGTTCCATCAAAATGAGGGGATAAAATCATCAGGAAGAAGTCATGGGATCCAACACAGAAGAAAAATAAAGGGAATTTCCAGAATGAAAATGATGAAAAAACCCAGGATGACAACTGTATAGGAGGTCTAGAGAGCAAGTGGTCTGAGCGGGAGGGAGAAAGGAGGGGGCTTCAGAAAGGATAGGTCCTTGGGGAGGAGGAAGAAATTTATGGATTTATGGAATTATGGAAGAATTTATGGATTCTCTGATGTGTTTGATTACACAGAGAGGAGTGTGATCACTGTCAGATAGTTAGGCATGGATTAGTGATGAGTACCAAGAAAATACCAAAACAGTGACAATTATCAACTCTAAGAGAAACAAAAATTTTACAAGAAAGCAAATTTGATCAAAGCATATTACATATCTTATGTGTGAGAGATATTTATACAATTACAAAAATACTTAAAAAAACAAAAAAACCCTCAATATCAGGAGGATGGAAAATACATGTGTGTATACTTTGTAAGTGGTTTGTGTAACTGTGGAGTTAAATTCTCATTTCTCCAAAAGGAAGGAAATAGATCATACATGAAGTAGAAAAACTAAGGTATAGCAGTGAAAGAGAATTATTAAGAAATATGAGGTCAAGGGGCACCTGGGTGGCTCAGTTGGTTAAGCATCTGACTTCGGCTCCAGTTAAGATCTCACAGTTCGTGAGTTTGAGCTCCGCATCAGGGTCTTGTTGACAGCTCAGAGCCTGGAGCCTGCTTTTAGATTCTGTGTCTCCCTCTCTCTCTGCCCCTCCCCTGCTCACACTCTGTCTCTGTCTTAAAAATAAATATACATTTAAAAAAATTCAACAAGAAAGAAATATGACATCAGAAGCAGAAGAAATGGTTGAAAGAAAAAGTAGTGGCCTCTGGGTCTCTGGGTAATAGGAAGGTGGTTGCTTCTAGAGGGTCAGACTTGAGGAGATGACTGCTGTGTTTTATTTTAAGACTTACTATTTGACCTTTTATATAGCCTAATACACATACGTATATTTTGATAAAATAGAATTTTAACTTTTGATTTTTAATAAAAAATGTAACAACAAAACTGAAGAGGAATGGCATCTTCACAGAGGTATACATATCCATATCATATACACAGAGGTATGAGATGGAGGTATAAGATGGGAAAGAGGCCAGAGGGATGTTCATGTAGATGGCTGAAGGCAAGGCACAAATTTCCTCTCCTCCCACTGTGTTTGAACAAATTCAAATTCATAAGTATGTGCCAGTTCATCAAAGATTGAGAATGCTGGGTCAGGGTCCGAGGCAAACCACAGCATAAGGAAGGATGGAATAGGGAAGTGTGAATGGAAGGGGGGAGGTTCTTACTGAAAGGCTTATTCATTTGAATACTACTCAGGCTTCGCCAGTAGGTAGGATTGTGAGTGAATGGCATCTCCAGGGAATGTGACAACAGTGCTGAAAGCTGCTATGAATCAGATTTCATGTGATGGGTATGTGGCAAAAATGTATATGATAATACTGACAAATAGTCTAAGTGCTACAAACCACAGAGTAAAAATCAGCCTCCTGCTCATTATTCAAGACTTGCTAAGTTCTTCAAGAGAACCCTGAACACAATTAGCAGCTATGACAGTCTTTCCTCTTATTGACGTTGCTTTACTTACTACCTTTCAAACTATTAGAATTCTGTATTCCTTCTGCTCAAACTGAGAAACTTCATCATAGTGTCTCATGAGGGTTCCAGTCCAGAGATGGGATCACAATATGAATGGAGCATCTGTGGTAGGATTTTTTTCATTTTTAATGTTTAAACTTACCTTACAGTTTTCAGAACTAGGGTTCTCTTAAGCAATTATGGGAGATGATTCAGATAGTATGTATACACACAACTACATATTATATGCATATAGAAGAGAAAAGGAGAGACAGAGAGAGTCAAGTTAGCTGTTGATTTTTATTTGTGTTATATTGGTAACTTACTTCTTAAAGAATATAATCTAGTCCTTTAAGGAAAACATTTTACAGCCAGCTATTACAAAGCCTTGTTGTTATTGGATTCTTTTATTTTTTAAGTTTATTTATTCTGAGACAGAGAGAGAGAGAGAGAGCAAGTGAGTGAGGGGCAGAGAGAGAAGGAGAGAGAAAGAATCCCAAGCAGGCTCCCCACTGTCAGCAAGGAACCCAATGCGGGTCTCAAACCCAGGAACCATGAGATTATGACCTCAGTCAAAAGTGAGTCAGATGCTTAACCGACTGAGCCACCCAGGTTCCTGGTATTGGATTCATAATGAGGTACTGCAACTTGGCTAAAAAGCCAGTGTCAAAAGACTTTGAGTTCTATCCTAGTATTGAGTCATTAAAAATATGAGTAAGTCTCTTGTCTTTTCCATGCTTACATTTTTTCATTAAAGTTGAGGGGTGTCTGGGTGGCTCAGTCAGTTAAGCGTCCGACTTTGGCTCAGGTCATGATCTCATAGTTTGTGGGTTCAAGCCCCGCGTCGGGCTCTGTGCTGACAGCTCAGAGCCTGGAGCCTGTCTTCAGATTCTGTGTCTCCCTCTCTCTCTGCCCCTCCCCTGCTCATGCTGCCTCTCTCTTGCTCTCTCAGAAATAAATAAATAAAACATTAAAAAAAAATAAAGTTGATAATTTTTAGCCCTGGTTATGTCACATGATGATTATGAAAGATCAATGATAAATGTGAAAATGCTTTGAGATCATAGGGGATAATTGTAACTAAATTGAATGAAATATTATAGCCTTGTGGACAAATTCCTTAGAGATTCCATATTTCTTTCTCTGTCTTTTCTTGCACATTTGATTCAGCTCAGGAAAAGAAGGGAAACATACGTTTATTCCTCACCTATTATGTGCCAAGCATTTGTGCTCACTTTGCTATATACATCACAATTGAACATATAACCAAAATATTTTTCCTTGGTAATTTCCTTGAGTGAGAGACCATTTGCAAAATAATATTTCCAATATCAAAATCCCTAATGGACTATCCTAAATATCTTTCATTGCAAAGTAGAATATATGCAAGAAAAGCAAGCGCGGTTGGCATGGCGGATGTATCACTTTCCTGATTTATCATCAACCTTTTAAAAATAGAAACCCATTTTCCTTTTAGAGTGGAAATTTGTGCTAGAGAAGACAAGAAAGATCTTCTGTTACATCTGATTGATCTGGCCCAGTTCAAAAGCCACACTCAGCAGTTATAATGGGAAAGGATGTGAAATTGAAGGTGTGGCCAGTCTGCTGAGCATCTATCTGCTTTTTGACAGCGTTGGTGGTGGTCAAAAGCTTATTGATTTCCATCAGAGGAAATGAGTAAGCAGGCTTTAGGATGTTCTCTTTCTCTGTTTAATGTTCTTTCTCTATCACTCTTGCATGAATTCCCAGAGCAGAGCTTAATAAGGTCATGTGCATTGTCATTGGGGTTATTATTTTGAATACATACTATAATTTAAGTGACACTAAAATGCCCAATTTAGCAATAGTGTGTTTGAATGCCCTGGAGACTAATTTTATTGGTGAATATATGGTAAATTAACTCACTCTTGTCTTCCAATTCCTTTAGAGACTCCCATTATTGGCACCCAGATAGCTTCAAAGAATGAATGAACCTACCAATACGTAAACAATTTACCCCATGAATCCTAATTTCCAGATTTCCAAAATTCCAACTGTAAAACCAAACAAGACGCAGACCTTTTTGATCTCTGCCCTGAATGACCATTCCTCCCAAAGGCACCCCACAAGTCAGATATCTCTCTTCTTCAAGTAGTTATTATAAGAGTAGATGTTAACATCTCAGAATTAGAGCTGGAGGGGCCTTAGAGATTGGCATAAGTAAGGAGACTCAGATAGTAGCAGTGAATCATGCAAGTTTGCACATTGCTGGTTAGCAGTGGAGCCTGAGTGTCCTGAACCTTCCCAGTCCTCTAAGTTTTCTTCTATACCAAAAAAATGTATCTTGTTAGTATATATGTATTTCCCCCAAGAGACAACACTAAAGGGTATTTTATAAGTTCTCATGTTAGTGGAAACCAACTAGGAAGAGAAAGAATTCCCAAAGATTTTGCCTAATGGTTTTTCCATTTGTCAATTTGTGACCTTTACATTTCTAAATATTTTCAGTGAGAGGGATAACTTGTGTCCAGCTTCCTCAGGAAGTGGAGCCCCAGAAGCCATGTTTATACTGTAAGACTCTGCTCTCTGTTTCTCCATTGACTCAATCAGAAAGAGAGAATTTACCCATTTTGGGGGCCAATCTGTTTCCCAGGAGTTTGCAACTGAACTTTTGGTTAGACTCTGATGATTGAAAGGTGGGTTTTTTTGTTTTGTTTTTTTGTTTTTGTAGCTTGTTCATGGAGAAGCAAAGAAAGTGCTTCTGCTGACAAGATAAAGGGAAAGCCTCTGAGAAAGACAGAGATGAGAAACTATGGGAAGAGAGGAAGAGAGAAAAAGAGAAGAGAAAGAGCGAGACAGAGGAGGAAAAAGGGAGGATGGAAGGAGAGCAGAGGGAGGGAGAGAGAGAGAAGGGAAAGAGAAAGTGGAAGAGAGAGAAAAGGGGGATGAAGGAAGAGATGGAGAAAGAGAGAGAGAGAGAGCAAGTGAGCATACCATTGCCTTAGTTCCTGAGAATTTTCTGGTGTCTGACTCTAATCCTTATAAGGCCTTTTCTCCCTGTCCTGGAGATCCATGAGAGAGCTTTATAATACACTCCTTCCCAGCTTTTAATTAAGTTGGTTCAAGTGGACTTCTGTATTTGCAACCTATGAGATTTATGTAAAACAAAAACACTTTAAGATATGTGTTAGACACTTCAAGGTTACCGTTTCTGAGCCCCAGAATTTCAGTTGAATTCCACTCTGAGGCTTTGGTCAACACTGGGGCTTCTAATAAATGACTACAGCTTTTTTTTTGGTGAAACGGCATCAGATTCATCTTTCAGATCTCAGCCTGGAATTTTAATGGCTGGAATCATTAACATTCAGGTTTACTATGGTGGATCTCCTGAAAAATGTGATTGGATTCTTGGACTGCTCTCTTTTCACTCTAAGAAAGATGATTCAGTTAGTCTGATTCTACATGATCCCAGTCAAATTGTGCTAAACCAACATATTTGTTTAGTAATGGCTTTGAGGTTCACTTATGGGCATGGCATTTGCATTTCCATTTTTTGTGATAACAAAGATATTTGGAGATTGGTTTAGGTGATGATGGGCAGATGAATATTGACAGCAAAGTTAGAGGGGTTCCAGAAATGGGTATTTTTTAAATGTTTATTTATTTTGAGAGAGAGAGCGTGAGCAGGGGAGGGGCAAAGAGAGAAGGAGAAGTGGGACTCGACCCCACAAACCGTGAGATCATGACCGAGCTGAAATCACTGAAATCAAGAGTCGTTGCCCAACTGACTGAGCCATCCAGGGGCTCCAAGAAATGGGTATTTTTGAGGTGTTATAGAGAAAGTAAAGTGACCAAAGTGAAAGCAAAGCATTTGTGATATTGTGGGCTCTAAACAAATATTTGCGGGTGGGTATTTCCTTGTTTTATGAGGCTACCGTTGTTCTATTTTCCATGTTGGTTTCCAAGATTTCCATCAGAAAAAACAGAGCTGCCTATTCTAGGTCAGGTAAACTATGTCCTATCCACAAGGGCAAAATGAAGGTTGTTAGTTCTTAGCATTCCAGACTTAAAATATCAGTCTGTGGAGAGAAGCTTATGGAAGCTAGCATTCCTTTGGGTTTCAAGAGTCAATACCATTAAAAATGAAGAGGTGATAGAATGCATAGTTTTCCTCTCTTGCCTTCCTTTGGCAGGACTGGCCCAATATGTGGAATTTCAAGTGACCTACTGGGAAGGTTCTGAAAGATTTTTGGCAAATCTTTAGCAAAATTTTGAGCAGGAGAGAAAACCCTGTGTTCAAGTGAGATATACACCCATTGGTGTGACGTTTTTGGGAGAAACCCAAGAAAGCTCCCTTTCCCCAAAATATCTTCCCCACCAGCAACATGCCTGTAGTTAGAGATTCTGTAATTAGAGATTTAGTTTTGGTTTAAAGAATCACTGTATTAACACATAAATAGCCCTAGGATATTACTATGGAATTAATATCTAGCCAACCCAGTGATTCTCAAAAGAAGTCACTCAAGGGCTACTTATCAGATCTGGGGGCTCTTTCAAACCACATGCTTAATCTTCCTTAAAATATAGTCCCTCTCCTCTCCTCCCTCCCCCCACTATTGCATGTGTCATATCTTCCAGGTGTGTTGGGGGTTGAGGACAGTAAGAATGAGAACTACTGATATAATTCTTGATGTGACTTTTTGGAATTGTTTTCTTCAGTTACAGCTAAATAAGCTTAAAATATTAGAGAACTAAACAATTGGATGGGGACAGAGAGGGGAGAAGGTAAAACTTTGATGCTGGGAGGGACAATTTTGAAGGAATAGCTTTGAACATGTTGTGTGGTAGGTGGACTTGTGTAGGGGTCCTGGGCTGTCCAATATCAGTTTTGAGGATTCCAGGTTATAGGGATAAGGTTCAGATTCCTTTAAGGAGAAGGAGGATGGGAGAGGCTTAGACAGAAGAGAGTAGAAAGATTTGAAGATAAGTTTAGGGATACTAAACAATTTTGCCTGAGGTTCTTCCTACTTCCAGGAAAATGGAAAGGACAACCTCTTGAGTGTTGACACAGATTTGTTCTGCTCTTGAAAATAATTACTTCCTGGATACTAACAGGGTATACTGATCTCTGCAGAGGTAGCAAGCTGGACCATCTCAGACAAGTGGCTTTGATATTTGCCAATTGAATTCACCTATGTAAACCAAATTGTATTTCTCAGTATCTTCTTCCTGAATCTGGCTATACTGCTGTTGAATCTTTGTGTCAGGAATCTTGAACATGTCTGTTCAATGGATTTAAGAAGGTCCTGTGATATAGAGCTCCATGATTGGTCTTGACAGACTGGTGTTGCCCCAAGAATGGTCCTATTTGAATGCACATGTTTTCTGGAGCGGGACTTCCAAGAAGCTTCAGAAAGACAGTGGGCTTGAGAGAATCCACATGGTCAATAAACAAATGTTAAACAGCCACTTAATGGCTACTACACTAATGGAAAGTAACAACTAGTTTTCTACGGTGGTTCTTAATTCCAGCTGATCATCAGAATTGGCTGAAATCTTAAAAATATAAAAGTATGAAAAGAAGGAATGCTCATGGTAAACAAAGGTGTAAAATGCTATAAATGTAGAAAGTAAATGTCCCTTTCCTCTCTCCTACCCCCAAATATCTTGATCCCTAGATATAACTATTTTTTACAGTTCCTTCAGAAATTTTCTGTTTATAGACAAACAGCAGATAGGTAGATAGATGATACTTTTTCCTATATAAGTGGTATCATGTCCTTCATACTGTTCTACACCTTATTTTTCATGTTAGCAATCAGTAAATATAGATGTAGTTTATCTCTTTAACACCTCATAGTCTGAATTGAAGAAAGCTATGTGGCTTTGATTATCTTTCCATGCTGGAGACGTGTGGGAGAGATAAAGGCATATGAGCCATTGGTCCTCTAACTTTACCTGAAGGGCTTGTTAAAATAAATATTGCTGGGGTGCCTGGCTGACTCAGTAAGGAAAGCCTGAAACTTTTGATCTGAGGATCATGGACTTGAGCATAGAGATTGCTTACACAAATATAAAACAACAACAACAAAGATTGCTGCTCACATCCTCCCCACTCTGCCCAAAGTTTCTGATTTAGAAACTTCACAAAGGTGATATTCCTTTTTTTTTTTTTTCCTAAGTAGGCTTTATGCCCATCATGGAGCCCAGTGCAGGGCTTGAACTCATGACCCTGAGATCAAGACCTGAGCTGAGATCAAAAGTTGGACTTTTAGGGGCACCTGGGTGGCTCAGTTGGTTAAGTGTCCAACTTTGACTCAGGTCATGATCTCACAATTCATGGGTTTGAGCCCCGTGTCGGGCTCTGTGCTGACTGCCAGCTCAGAGCCTGGAGCCTGTTTCAGATTCTGTGTCTCCCTCTCTCTGACCCTCCCCTGCTCACGCTGTCTCTCTCTCTCTCAGAAGTAAATAAGACATTAAAAAAATTTTCTTTAAAAAGTTGAACTTTTAACTGACTGAACGTTCTTCTTTCTTTTTTAATGGCAATAGTCTTAATAAGGAATATACCTTTTTATTTTACACATGTTTCCAGGAAGGCTTTATAAAGCAGATGAAACTGCACCGGGCAGTCAGCTCCTCATTTTCCCACGGTGGAACACAGGAACACGTGCTCTGAACGGGGTCCTTCTTGTATCTTCCCCTTTTTTACACTTGGTTTCTAAGCAAGGACAGATTTACTGAATGGTGAGGAAGTGGATGAGGAGTCTTCAAACTTCCCCCTTGTACATGCTCCCAACCTCTTTCTGTGTTCTTTTGCAATCTCTTGAGGAGTTTCTCCATGTGACTAGCGTTTCACTGCTTGAGTTCTTCTTACCTATCTTCCCCCTTGCTACCACCCTCTTCCTTCTTCTTTCTTTAAGAGAGCATTCTTAAATAGTTGAGCTCTTTAGTCCACCAAGACATGGACTGAGATAAGCTGCTGGAGAGGCTGCTTTATAGGCTGTTTTAGTCCGGAGGGATTAACCAGGATGACCTCACTGAAAGAGAAACCACACTTAATAGCTTTAAACGGGACTGCTCTTAACTGGGTCACCTTGAGCCGCTGCACACACTTCTTGTTTCAAGTGAATGTGGTGGTTTGGGCCAGAATGGGTTGTCAGCAAAATAGCTAAAATGCCTTTGTCTTTCAGAGATGAAGCAACACCTTATAATGTAAGCGGAATGAAGAGATATGTAGTAAGTTATCTGATGTTCAGTCCCAAACCTTGAATCCTATTGCTGGGATATCTGGTCAAATAGTCTCTCTCTGCCCCTCTCAGGAAGGTAAATGAGTAATTTGTGGAATATGGTTCTTCCAAATAGAGCTCAATCCACGTTTCAGTTATGTTTCCTGAATTAGGGATCTTAGCTGAACACAGTATAAGGTAACACTGAAAATCATGTCCTTCAGGTCAGAAAGACCAGATCTCCACCCCTCAATTCACTCTCAGGGTTGTTGTTAGGGTTGAACACTTGCTTTATCACAGTACTTAGAACAGAGAAATATTTAATACATTTGAATTTTTTGTTAGCTTTTACCCTAAAGTGGAAGCTGCCTCTGTTACTAGCCAATGTAAAAAACTTGGGACCATGTCCCAACATATGTGGTCCAAATTTTAGCTAAACCAAGGCTTCTAGAAGCAGTTTTTCCTAAATCTCTCTGATTATATATAAGTATACTATCTTCCAGTAGCTTGCCTTCTCTGTCTTTGAAAGGGGAAACAGATTTTACCAACATTAGGAAGTGTTCATTATTAATAGTCATGGTTTAGAGCTTTCCCCCTGCCAAATTGCTGACTCAATACTTCTCGTTTTAAAAAAAAGGAAATAGCCAAAAGGCACCTGTTAATGAGACTAAAGTAACACAAAATGGGTGTAGATATGTGAGGATATGAAGACCATCATATAGAAAAATGAAGCTCTTTGTGTATCAGTTTTCCTAAAGTGCTTAACTTTTATTTTCCCTTGACTATGCTGTTTTGCTTTTGCCCTTAAGAAGCGTCTGGTATAGGGGCACCTGGGTGGCTCAGTTGGTTAAGCATCCGACTTCGGCTCAGGTCATGATCTCATGGTTCCTGGGTTTGAGCCCCATGTTGGCCTCTGTGCTGACAGCCAGCTCAGAGCCTGGGGCCTGTTTCAGATTATATGTCTCCCTCTTTCTCTGACCCTCCACTGCTCATGCTGTCTCCTCTCAGAAATAAATAAAACATTAAAAAAAATTTAATATAAAAGAAGCATCTGGTATATAAATGAACGATTATTATAATGAAAAGTTTTATTTCCTATAGTTTTTCTCTTTTGATAATTAAGATAATTAAATTGACTAGTGATCACTTTATGAAGTTCTGCAGTGTTCCATCAAGTTATGTATTAAAGAGACGAAAAGAGAATGTTGTAAGATGGGGAAATGATGTGTTTCACTCCAACTCAGACCTGTTTCTGGACACAGCCTTTTCTGGGTGATGCCTGTGACCTTCAAGAAAGTCTTCACGCAACGCAGGTTTTTCATTCTTTTCTTTCTTTATTCAAGCATATAACTAAAACACACTTATTAGATGCCTGCTATGTGCCAGACTTTGTGCTAGAAGGCGGGAGGTAATCTAGCAAAAACCAGAAATAAAGAGGTTGAACAAGATAAATTCTATATTAGAGGTAAGAACAGAGAACTGGAGGAATGGAGGAAGCAGTGACTCATTGCCTGTGGTCAAGGAAGGCTTCAACCAGAGGAACTGACTCCATACCATGTCAAAACAACACATTTTGTGGTATGACATCAACCAGTTCCTGTATTCTGATTCTTGACTGTCCCAACTTAACTTCTGATCATTTCCTTTGGTTAGTCAGTCCACCTGAAGATTATATTCTATTCATACTCTATTCACCTGTATATTTCTAGAATCCGGAGCAGGATTGGCACATAATAGATCCCCAACCAATATTAAGCTGAAATGACTATGGCTCATGGCTTCAATAACCCTCCAATCTCACTTCTTTAGGTGTAGAATAGGTCTTCCTTTTTGTATTTAACTCCACAATTCTCAATTTTTTTAAAAAAATGTTTTATTTATTTCTAGGAGAGAGAGAGAGACAGGGTGAGCAGGGGAGGGTCAGAGAGAGAGGGAGTCACAGACTGAAACAGGCTCCAGGCTCTGAGCTGGCAGTCAGCACAGAGCCTGACGCGGGGCTCGAACCCACGAACCGCGAGATCATGACCGAAGCGAAAGTCGGACGCTTAACCGACTAAGCCACCCAGGCGCCCCCCCCTTTTTAATGTTTTATTTAATCTTCTATCTTTTTTAATCCTAGCTAATTAAGATTAACAGTGTACACAAGATGCATTTGATAGAAAACATTTCTCATTAGGTCTGAAAATTCAGTATAAAAGCCCCAATATTGCTCACTTTTTTTGCACATTCCATAAGTTTACCATTCTTTCTCAAGTCTTCTTTCCTGTCCACTAGAACGTAGGTTCCTTGAGGGCAGGCCTTGTTGACTGTGTATCCCCACATCTAGGAAAGAGCCAGGTGTACTTAGGTTCTCAACAAATACCTGTGGATTGTGTATCTGCAAGTTGCTGATCTTGAAAATCCAAAACTCTTAACTTACTCCTTCAAAGATAACTTATTTCAGATTAATATGTCCTGAATAGATAATAATGATGGTGATTGATGCTTGTGGTGATAGTAGTGTTGATGATGATGATAAAGATAGCTAGCATTTACTAAGTTAAAGTGGTTTATTAAATCATTGCAGTGGTAAAAAAAGGAATTGCCCTCAATCAGTTGCGAATCTTGGTTTCTACAACTGTATAGTTTCCACCTACAATGACTCTGGACTTGACCATGTGACTTGCTTTACCCAATAGAACATCAGCAACCATGATGCCAGGAGAGGGTTGATAAAGCACTTATATTTTGACCCTTGCCCTTTGGGAATACTGCTGCTGGTTTATAAGCCCAGGCTAACCTCCTTTAGGATGAAATACCACATAGAGTGAGGCATTCCTGCCATCCTGGCCTTTCTAACTATCCCACATGAGGCTCCAGACATGTGAGTGAGGACATCCAGGACTGGCCAGTCCCAGCCAACATGCAACTGACTGTAAATGCATGGAGGAGTCCAGCTGCTGCCACGTAGAGAGGAAAAACTGCTCAGATGAGCCCAGCCCAAATTTCCAATCCACAAAATCATTAGCAAATAAACTTTAAGCCACTAAGTCTTACAGTGACTTGCTATGCAATAAGTAATTGATATAGTTATTATGAGGTACTGAGATAATTAACATATTGTCTCATTTTACTTACAGGATTACTCCCTGAGGTATATACTATTATTATCTTCACCTTATAGATAAAGAACCTGACATTTAGAGAAGGTAAAAAACTTGACCAAGCCAACATAGCTGCTAATGAGGGAGTACAGATACAAACCCAGTTCTGTCTGATTGCAGAGTATGTTTCTTTTTTCTTTTCTTTTCTTTTCTTTTCTTTTCTTTTCTTTTCTTTTCTTTTCTTTTCTTTTCTTTCTAGAGAGTGCACATGTGGGAGTGTAAATGGAAGAGAGGGTCCATGGGGAGAGAGGAAGAGAGAGAGAGAGAGAGAAGAGAGAGAGAGAGAGAGAGAGAGAGAAGGGGGGGAGAGAGAATCCCAAGCAGGCTCCACCCTACACTCAGCATGGAGCTCATAGAGTACTGTTCTTGACCATTGCTTTATATTGTTTAGTGATGACCTTTGTCAATCTAGCCACATCTAGGGTCTATCTTTTCCTGCATCCTTAAATAGACTTATTCTACACTTGTCTTCTTATGGGAAGCTTGCTACAACAAAACATTTTCAATCTTTGATACTTGAGATGTTTTTGTAGATAGAGCAAACAGGTGATATGTTTGGACAATTTATCTTACAAATGATTCCATGATATTGTCTGATAGAGTGTAAAGAGTTTAATGTTCTATTATTTTTGCATTATTTTTTCTTTTATTCTATTTAGTAATTAAAGAATATTGTTAAATACCAGAGGCAAATGGAATATTGTAAAGTATATAAAATTATGAGTGATACCAATGACAGGTTCTGCAAGTTAGCAAAATACTAAATATTTCTGTCTTAACGCTTTCAATGTGCCTAATGTTAGTAACATAAATTGTGGTCTAAGAAGACTATGCAGTCTTACAACATTTTTTTGCTATCAGCATTTTAGAGGAAATAAACAAGCTGAGATTGTTCATCTTTCTGAAATGCATTGGAGGTAGGTTGATATTTTATCAACACAAGAATTTTCATTCGGAAAACCAGAAAGTTGTTTCAGGGTCTATGTGGGGACATTTCCTAGGCTTTTTTTTTTTTTTTTTTTTTTGTCAGGGAGGCACACAGATTTTTTTCCAGAACTATTACTAATCTTCAAAATAAGAAACTTCTTTACCTAGAAGCCTTAGCAAATAAATGCAGTATTTAATTTCAAATTATGGGATCTGTCAGGAATAAAACTAAAGCGATCATTCCCAAAACTATGGGGTTGATAGAAATCTTTCTAAACTATCCTCTCAATAGAGAACATTAGATTAGTAGAAGCCAGCTAGTGCTTGAAAACTATTATTTGGAGAGTTCCCCAATGTGGGAAAGGAAAGGTGTCTAGAAGCTCTTGGGAGGGCTACTGGCTTTTGGCAATGCTTACTAAGAAAGAAAATCATATGATTATTTGTTTCTATCCAATATATAAAGCTGTAAAGAATGAGTTTTTATAGCCTTGGAAATGTTAACATATAACATGAGTATTGTTAGATATGCTTCAGTTTTATAATCTCAGAAACTGTGGGGACATTAAAAATGATCTCACTTAGCCTTGTTTCTGAAGCTTTAGTTTTTCCAAAGGATCTTTGGCCATTTAATTACTCTTTAAACACGTCTGTTGAAAAGGAACTTACCACCTGATAAACTGGTCCATTTCATTGTTGGAAATCCTCTGTTGTTAGAAATCTACCCATTCTAATAAACTTAAATCTTCACTTATATCTGCTTTTTGGAGTGTTTTTTAAGGAGTGAAATGTTCTTCCATAGGGGAGTCTTTTTTCTTCATCATTTCAGGTATCAGCCTCGAGGCTTAAAACTAAGGAACATGACATTCCAGAAGTCGTCCCAATTGTGCTAAAAGAAAATAGGCTAGGCTATGCTTCTGTAACCCACATTTCTGAAATCTCAGCAGCTCATTCCACATGGCCATTAGAGGTTGGCCAGTAGCTCTATGTTGTCACCATCATCTTTGCTCTAGCACCCAGGCAGATATGAGAGCCACTGTGCATATATTATTGGTCACCGTGGCAGAAAGGAAAGAACACACAACAAAACTTATACTAGATTTTCTGCTGAAGGATTGTTCTCTTGGAATAAGAATTGGGGGCGCCTGGGTGGCTTAGTCGGTTGGGCGTCCGACTTTCGCTTGGGTCATGATCTCGCGGTTCATGGGTTCGAGCCCCGCGTCGGGCTCTGTGCTGGCTGCCGGCTCAGAGCCTGGAGGCTGTTTCGGTCTGTGACTCCCTCTCTCTCTGACCCTCCCCTGCTCACTCTGTCTCTCTCTCCTAGAAATAAATAAAACATTTAAAAAAAAAAAAAAAAAAGAATTGACTTCTGCTTACAATTCTTTGGCCAAAGCAAATCACATGACCAGGACTAAAGTCAATGAAACAGAAAAGTATACTTTTTCCTTGTGTCCAGAAAGGAGAATGAAAGAGAAAGAAGGAGAGTCAGAGACAGAGACAGAGAGAAATATTTATGAGTTGCCCAACACAGATTAAAACTAATCTTAAGAGTAACAGTAGAGTCTTATGAACATAGTCAAAGATTCATTCTTTTATTATTTTAAGCCATTTTTAAATTGTGGCTTTTATATTTGCACTGTTGTGAAACATTTGCTGGTATGCATTACTGCACCAATGTAAATTCCTAATAAGATACTAAATAATTGATTCCATAAAACTTAAAGGTAGAATTTTACATTGATCATTGCTAATTTCATTTTGTTTATTTCAGCATGGTGCTTATTTCCTTGTTAGGTATTCCTTCCGACTTGCAGTCAGTTTAACCAACAAGTTGCCAACGCTTTCATTTAAATCAGAGTAAAAATGTTGAAAAGGGTAGCTTTGATTGTGGAACCTTGGGATCATTCACTAACGGGAACTAGGTTGGGACAGGTTGACATCAAATGATCAGTCAATCTTCTCTTGGCATAATCGTTGGACTGTTTGTGAATGTACTTTAAAGAACATAATCCAGGGGTGCCTGGGTGGCTTAGTCGGTTAAGTGTCCAACTTTAGCTCAGGTCGTGATCTCACGGTTTGTGGGTTTGAGCCTTGCGTTAGGCTCTCATCAGGCTCTCTGTTGTCAGCATAGAGCCTGCTTCAGAGCCTCTATCCACCTCTCTCCATGCCCCTCCCTCCTTTCAAAAATAAGCATTTTCAAAAAAAGGACATAATCCAGCCCTATTTTCCATCTTAAAGAAAAGATGGTTGCTTCATTTTGATTTTGTCTATAATAGCACATGATAACACTTAACATAGGTGATTTCATGTAAAGTGGGTTTGCTGCTTTTTTTTTGGATTTTTATTGGTGTAACAACACATACCTATAAATGTTTTCAAAAACATAAGAAATGTAACCTAATTAGATGTTCAGTAAAACCTGTAGTTTCAATCCAGTTAGGAAGGACCTTTTATAAGAAGGCAGACTTTTCAGAGAAAGTATCTTAAAAGAAGCAAAGATTGGGGCACCTGGGTGGCTCCATCAGTTAAGCACCCAACTCTTGATTTCAGCTCAGGTCATGATATCAAGTTTCGTAGGTTCGAGCCCTGTGTTGGGCTCTGCACTGACAGTGTGGAGCCTGCTTGGGATTCTCCCTCTCCCTCTTCTCTATCCCTCTGCACCCCCCCCCCTTTCTCTACCCTTCCCCACCCTCAAAATAAATAAATAAACTTTTTTTTTTTTAAAGTAAAAAGAAAAAGAAGCAAAGATTCATGTGACCTTTTGACAACCCTTGTGAGAAGGAGATCTGACAAAGTCTACCTTGCAGTTTGGGTGTCGGAATCAGTAGCACCTTAAAAATAACTGCAACAGGATAAAGGATGGGAGGAAAAAATAAACACTGTTAACAAAATAGTTTATTAAGGAAGGAAGTAAAATGAAGCACACTGAGCCAGTCATGTGCAGAATAAATATAGAACAGCACATTTTCAGAGACACACTAGGAAAAAACCCAACCCAAATATACTGAAAGGAATCCAAGGATAGAATTTATAGCTAAGTGGGCTGAGATATTACCTATTGTTCAGAGGGAAGAACCTCACACAGAAGGACAAATGTTGAAAACAGAACTGAACACTAAATTGGGGTAAGAAACCACTTTGACCAAAATATGCATATATAGTAGCAGATTTCTCTTCAAAATCTATAGTGGTATGCGAAAGCCGACCATGCTTTTTAAGGAGTGATTTGGAAGAATTTTTAGAGCATATTAGAGAGAGAGTTCCCAATTTTTATTACAGCTGACATGAACAGACAATTTAAAAGTTTATTTGACTAAATCCTCCATTGCTCTTCTCTTTCTTGGCTAAAGTTACAGATGCCCTTTGAGCCACAGGTTTAAAAGATTATGTAATTGTTTATGTAGTATTTCAAATAGATATGGTTTTCCACACTCCTTTAGACAAGGGTCAGCAAATGTTTCCTGTAAAGGGCCCAGTAGTAAATATTTAGGCTTTGTGAGCCCTCTATTGCAGCAACTGAATTGTGCCAGCATAGCACTAAAGCAGCCATAGATAAAACATAAATGAATGAGCATGTCTGGATTCCAGTATGGCAGGGTTCCAATAAAACTTTATTTACAAAGTGGGAGACTGGATTTGGCCTGTGGCTGTAGTGTGTCAACCCCTGTTCTAGATCATACGTTACTTCTAGATGGTAAAATAACTGATACCTCCTTTCTATTCTATTCATCCAAGATGAATAGACCTTACCATCAATCCTGCTGACTTTATAATGTTCATTTGTTCTTAATGGAACAGGTGAGCTGGGCACTTTCAGAGGGTAAAATACCTTTTTGGAGATATGCAGGATTTTTTTTTCAGGAAGTCTCAGATAAGTGAATTAACAACTTACTGATTAGAGGTTTAAAAACTGCACCTTGTCTGTATTTCAGTAAAGACTACTATAATTGGGGTTCCTGAGCTCCATGTTTATTACAGCTTAACTCAGGGGAATCCAAGTCTCAAAATCATGGCAACTTGACATTCAGGTAACAGTATAGCCCTACTTTAGAGAGCGCCCATCAATACAGTGGCACAAAGCAGACCTTAGAAATGGTTTCTCCTTTGTGTGAGTTTACAAAACTACTGAGTTACAGCTACCTTTTGGTTTCTCAAAATAGCCTCGAGTAGAATTTTGAGATAAACAGAACTAGATGAGATTGAGTTACTGTTCTTATGTTCATGAAGTGTCAGGGGGTAGAAATGTCACTACTTTCAGCAGCTATGCTCGCCATTACTTCTTTTGGATTCTAGTATGCCTGCATTGGCCAGTAGGAACAACCTTTCAATCTTGTCAAGTTTTGGTGTTTATCTCTTGAAAAATCCTTATTCATCAAGCTCTTCAAAAGTAACGCTTTTGTTGTTTGCAAATCACTTCACACATTAGATTTGTCCCTCTAGCTCCCCTCTTTTTTTTTCCTTTTCTGAAAGAGTTTTTATATTTGTATATTTTTTTCACTCGTTTGCCTACCCTTTTATTTTTCATCCAGGCTCTGGTGTAAGAGTAGTTAGAAAACACAATCTGTGTCTTCTTTGTCTTTGAATCCTGCATGGCATCTAGCACTGCCTTGCACAACATAAATGTTCAGAAAATGTTTCTTAGATGCCTCCTCGAAGTATTATGCCTTCAGCTTCATTATGATGTCCATCTGTTTGAAAGTGACACATAGGGGCGCCTGGGTGGCTTAGTCGGTTAAGCATCCGACTTTCGCTTAGGTCATGATCTTGCAGTTCGTGGGTTCGAGCCCCGCTTCGGGCTCTGTGCTGACTGCCAGCTCAGAGCCTGGAGCCTGTTTCAGAGTCTGTGTCTCCCTCTCTCTCTGACCCTCCCCTGTTCAACGCTGTCTCTCTCTCTCTCTCTCCTAGAAATAAAAAAAAAAAAAAAGTGACACATAACAAACTCATTTTGCAATGAAAGTCATCATTCTGTATTTACTACCCAGTGCAATCCTTGTGTCATAACCTGCCGAGATGGCCGCCCTCATGCATTTGAGACAAGCTGACAAGAGCTGATACAAGAGGAGCTCTTTTTCTTAAGTTTGCTTTACATATTGGTCTCCTAAAACTCCTTTCAATCCTTAAATAATAACATTATATTTGCTATGAAAATAGACTGAGAGACCTTAACAATCCAAGAAGTAAACAAACTCTTGGAAAATTTGAGTATTGAGTTAGAAAAAAAAGGTCAAGAAATGGACTTTTGTAAACATCTGAAATTTAATGAACAGGGAAATATCTAGAAATACCTTCATTTTTTTTTTCCTTACGGCTAGTTTGATTAAATTTGGCCAAATCCCTTATACTGTAGTGATACATTGCATTTTGGTTTTAATGTTCTCAGAAATGGCAGAGTTAAAGGTTTCTTCTCTCTAGGAATGTTCTATTTTAAGGAAACATAATATGGAAGGATGAACTCTACAGAATAAGTAAATAATGGGATGGTTAATCACCTAACGGGGAGCATTCTTGCTTTGCAAAACAACCCCCTGAAGGGTTTCTGTAACATACAGTCCTTCTTTCATCCCTCACTGGTGCCACACATTTGGTTATAGACAATTTCTTGCTAAATGAGGGAAGAGCAAGCTGGGTAGAGAAAATCTGGCTGAATTTTTTTTTAAAAAGAGATTGTTAATTGAAGATCAAGCTAACAAGAGATGGCTTTAAAGCAATAATGCAATTAAAAGAAAAATATTTCCTATTTTCCTTTGAGCAACACAATTGTGGTATGAATAAAAAACACATTGGTGTTTTCAGCCTCTCTGCTTCACACAAGACTCCATGGCCCCTTATTGGGAGCTAGTTTTGAGTGAAAGTGAAATAATAAATCTCTCGCACTAAAGGATCATCTGCTGCACAGAGCAACAGGAAGTGTTTGTTTTTAGACTGTAACATTATCTCTAAAACATGAAGAATAGAAAAAATAAGATTTGCTATCCAAGTTGACTAGACCCTGTATCCTATAATTTCTTTTGACCACTAGAATTCTGTAGAAAGTTTTATATTCGAAAAGACTTTGAAAAACTCCTTGCCAAGGTTTATTTCATTTCATTAGTGTCTTTTCCGCTCCATTATCTGTTTTTAGGAAATTAGCATTAGTTTACCATTAACTAAAGAAAAAACATCAAGTAGCTAATTAATAGAAAAAACATTACTTCTATAGAGAAATGTTTTCATCTCTTTTATTTTACCCATCTTTGGTCACTGGATGGGTGTGTGTGATAAACCAATGGGATTTGAAAGAACAAATAATTTTAAATGCCTGAAAAGGAAATATGACCCCAAAGCCAAACTCTTCAAGAAGAAGAGAAAGACATAACATTCTCTAAGACAACTACTTCCTTTCCTTCTTGCTTATGGATAACCAGTTTTCTTGGAATGCAGCGATTTACAGTGCTTCTTTGTCTTGGCACCTGCAACTTTGAGGTCATGTTGAGGTAATGATCTTGAGAAGACTTGTAGGCAAAGGCAAAGGGAAGTATCAAATAGGTATTAAGTTAATTAATTTGATTAAATAGACTTTCAAAGTAGACAAAATCTATAAATGCTAAAAGATCATTGTTATTTGAAAAGTGCCGGATTTACTTGAGATAGCGCCTTAAATCTAATGTTCCGCTAAAACCAAGCAAGGAGAAAAGCTGGAAATAGAGCTCTTGATACAGGGAGGAATGTTGTGCAACTTGTTGATAGGGTAAAAATTTCAAGAGGAACAGATAGTACTAGTTACATACGCATGAAATGCCAAGCCCTCCTACCTGCCCTGTCTCTCTGGTATCTTCAACTTCCTCCTCTATGCTGAATTCTTCCTCTCAAAGTGTAAACATATTCAGGACTCCCCCACCCCGGAAATTACCCTCCCTTGATCCTGAATTCCAACTTAAGCTGTTATCCTTCTGTCTTCTCTTTTCCTGTCAGCTAAGCTCCTGGAGAGGAAGTTGTTACACATTCTTTATCTACTATCTTACCTTCTTGGGACCGTCCCCCACCCCTAGCCTGGGAATGTGTTCGGCAACTGCCAGATCTAGTGGGCCCTTTCAGTTGCCCCTTTTGTTAATATCGAGACCTGTGCTGCCTCTTTGCTTAAATTTATCCCATTGCCAGATTTGGTGAGTTTTTTTTGCAGGTCTGCCCCTTTTGGTAGACTGTATATGCGGGGGGGGGNGGGGGGGGGGCTGCACAGGCCTGGGATGATATTTAATTTGAAGTCTTAAAATGATAGCAGGGGCTGGGCCACGTAGGTATGCAAGAAATGTTTGTTCAAAAAATAGAGTTTTTTTGGGGCGCCTGGGTGGCTTAGTCGGTTAAGCGTCCGACTTTCGCTTAGGTCATGATCTCACGGTTCGTGGGTTCGAGCCCCGCGTCGGGCTCTGTGCTGACTGCCAGCTCAGAGCCTGGAGCCTGTTTCAGAGTCTGTCACTCCCTCTCTCTCTGACCCTCCCCTGCTCATGCTCTCTCTCTCTCTCCTAGAAGTAAAATAAAACATTAAAAAAACAAAAAACAAAAAATAGAGGTTTTTTTTTTTTTTTTTAATAGTCCTGCAAATGGTTTTCAGGAATTTGGGAGTACCAGGGCATTTATAAAGACTTGTATTATTGTTGGTTTGTTTAAATGATGTGGCCTGCCTTTCCACATGGTTTGGGTTTGAGGGACTCATTTCCTGTTTCTTTTAAATGGTTTCTTGCTCTGAACCGCCCCCTGCAAGTTCAGTCCCCTCTCTTGGAGGTCTTGGGCCTTGAGGAGGCCTCCCAGTCAGGGGTGCTGCTGCTGCACGACATTGCACTGTTTGCGTAGCCACCCTGGTTGGTCCCTGTGTGAGGGGGAGGAAGCAGCAAGAAAGCCCTGAGGTACCCAAATGTGGTCTCCACATCCAGGCATCTTGGGGCTGTTTCAAGTGCTGCAATGGCCCAGGAGCTTCTGAACAAGCAGCTGCTACACAGCTTTCCCGACGAGGATTCTCATCAGATGTGTCCTTTGCTCTACTTACTGTTTTTTGTTTTTGTTTTTGTTTTTTTTTGAAGATTTTTATAAAGCAGTATAACCGTATTCTAAAATTCTTAAAGATTAAAGGAAAAAATTGTTTGTATTATCCCCATACTGGGTACTTTTTTTTTCTGTAATACTTACTTAGTTTTGAGAGACAGAGTGAGGGAGGAAGGAAGGGAGGGGCAAGGGTGGGGGCAGAGGATCCAAAGCAGGCTCTGGGCTGACAGCAGTGAGCCCGATGTGGGGCTCAAACTCATGAACCATGAGATCATGACCTGAGCTGAAACCAACCAAGAGTCAGATCCTTAGCTGACTGAGCCACCCAGGTGCTCCTGGGTTTTGCCTCTTAAGGGGAAGGTGGAGTTCCTAGGAAGCCCGAGAACACTTATGCAGCCTGGTGCAGCCAACAGCTCTTGTGGGGTATTATCAAAACATGACTCCTGAGGGGCTCCTGGGTGGCTTTGTCGGTTGAGCCTCAGACTTCGGCTTAGGTCATGCTCTTGTGGTCTGCGAGTTCCAGCCCCACCTTGGGCTTTGTGCTGACAGCTCAGAGCCTGGAGACTGCTTCGGATTCTTTGTCTCCCCCTCTCTCTGCACCTCCCCCATTTATGCTCTGTCTCTGTCTGCCTCAAAAATAAATAAACATTGAAACAAAACGAAAAGGAAAGAAAAAAAAAACATGACTCTTGAGATCAGAGTCTTCTGCATTCAACCTACTCAGAAGTCTCATGGGTTAACGACAAATTTGGAAGTCACAGAAAAGAACTGTTATTTGCTATCCTAAGTAAGGATAGCAGTGGTTTGTCGAGTGTGGTGGTAGCCATTGGTGATTACCATGCATTCTCCACCCCCTCCCTCCATTCTGGGCACATGGTAGAACTGCACTTCCTGGCCTCACTGTAGTTGGGGTGCAAGATGGGAGGGGGTGTATTAGTTCTTGCTAATGAGTTATAAGGGAAAGTGATGTGTGTTACTTCCCGGGTGAGCACTTCATTACCAGTATAATTACCTTCCAATGCTCCCCTTGTCCCCTGTGCCATGAGGATAGGCAAGATTTAGTTGATAGATACAGCACCAAGTAAGAGACATAGAATCCCAGCGATCTTGGCATGAACATATGGAGTGAGTGAGAAATAAATCTATATTGTTACAATTAAGATTTTTTTTTTAGACCACAGCAGCATACTCCAGTCTACTTGGATTGATACAAATGCTTACTGTAGGATAAATACTGTAACGAACATTTACAAAGAAAATCTCATTTAATCCTCACAACAGTCCAGTGAGGTAGCCACATTCCTTTCCAGTTTATGAGTGAGGAAACAGATTTATAGTGCCTGAAGAAATTTCCCAAAGTCTCATGTCTTGGAAGCGGCAGGTCTGAACTAAGAACCCTAGTTTTGTTTGACAAAGCAAATGGAGACACCATTGTACTTTACAGAGCATGGCTTAAAAAATGAAATCACACAGCAGCTCAGAATAGGTAGGGACTATTATCTCACACTGTTTTGCAGTCTGGAAGGGGAGTTTTAGCGTTACATTAGTGAGTCCTCAGGGGGCTTTCTAGCTTTCGAGGCAAGGCAGGATGAAGATTCTTCTTCCTCTAGCCTTCAGGCAGGTCAGGGTGGCCTCTTTCGGAAGCTCAAAGACCTATGTGTAGCCGGAGCCTCCCTGGCTCCCAACTCCAGACTTCTGTGTCTAGAATGCTTTCCCATGTATTTGTGCCTAAAGTTTCAGTACAGCCTGGTGTGAAAGAGATCAAGTCCAGGAATCAGACTGCCTGGCTTCGCCACTTCACATTGTTGTGATCTTGATGCAGTCAAAGTCTCTCCGCTTTGATTTTTCTGTAAAATGGGAGTAGATTCATAGTAACCTCAAGAGTACACTTATCCTGATGAAGAAAAAATAATAGTAAACCTCATAGGTTGATGTCAGGATTAAATGAGGTAATGAATTTCAAATGCTTAAAATAGTGCCTGGTATGTGGCAAGCACTCTCTCCCCTTTCTCTGTGTGCATACTGATTCATTTGTATATTTTCAAATAACCATTGCAAAGTAACCCTATCTCATTTTAAAATTCCGAAAGTTTTCCCAGCAAGAGGAAAGGAGTCTTAAAGTGGTGAGTAACCAGTTTTTATTTTGTTGTGTTTTTTAACCACATAAAGGATGCAATACTTTACTTTGAGGAGAGAGGTCAGCAATGTTCAAAATGAAGGAGGCAAAGAAACACAGGGAGTATTCTTTGTGAAAACACATGAAGAATCCCCTCTGACGTTCCTTTCAAACCTGGGTTCTCACCTTTTCCCAACCAACTCAAGGGGAGGCTCTCTCTGATAGAGAACAACAGCAACAACAAAAGACATAAATAAAAGTTTTTTGAACACTGTTTTTTTTTCTTGGAGCTTTTCTTGTTGAAAATTTATCTTTAAGGTTATTTTGGAGAGTTTGCCTGAGGGCAATTTTTTCTAAGATGAACCAGCTTTTTTTCTGAGGGTGGGCCAGTCATTTCCCCTCTCAGATCTTATCTGCTTTTTATCTGTAAAATGAATGGATTAGGGTTGATGAGACTTCTTCTATCTGACGTTTTCTTTGCTTCTGCCATTCCCAGTTTAATCCACACCCGCGGAATGTGGATCTGAAGCCTGTTTCTGCTTTAGATGGTGAACTAAGAACCGAGCCCCAGCTCCCCACCCCCGCTCCCCCAGCTGCCCGGGAGTTCAGGAAAAGTGGGGTTACAACTCTTTTATTTGACGCTGGAGCTCCCAGTAACATTCATCTGCTGTTGGTCTAACGCGTGGGGCAGAGGAAATGAGCTTGCAGGCTGCGAACAGGGGTGGTGAACAAGTGCGTTTTCTTCTCTTTCTTTTTCCCAGGAGTGCGATGGGGGAGGAAAAACAGGGGTCTTTGTTGCGAAGCCGCAGTGCCAAACTTCAACCTAGAGGGAGGTTCAAGTTCTGAAAAGTTACGGAGGGGCTTGCAGTGATGTACTCAGTCACAACAGGCGGGTAGGAACTTTCAAGGCACTGGACTGAAGAGACACAAAAGTCAGGAAGTGACCCTTTCGTCGGGATTTCAGAGGCCCTGGAGGGGAAACAAAGTCCTCTCACAGCTCGGGCAGCTCTGGATCGTACCATCCCGAGGGCCAGGGGTGGGGGAGCCGGGGAGGGCCGTGGAAACGGACATCGTTCTTAACGAGCCGTGAGCAAACTGAGGATTTCCTCGCTGAAAAGACTCAGTGTCCGCAGATTCCCCCGCCCGGCAATGAAAGCGGGTCTCAGCCCGTCCCCATTGTGCAGCCTGCTGAAAAGGACGCCGGGTCGCCCCGGCCAGAGCCGGCCTCCTGAATCGGGCCCTGTGCGCGCCCGTCCGGGCCGCGCGCCCGGGTCTGCAGGATGGCGTGCGGGGGCCGGCCCATCTGCGGCCGCAAGCCGCCGGGAGGAAGCCGCCCCGGGGATGAATGGGGCTTTGTTCGCCGGCAGCCGCGGCTGCCCTCGGCGGGCCCGGCCCGCACAACGGAGGCTGTATGCGAGAGGAATGGAAATGAGCCTCCGGGCCTCCCGAAGGAGCCCCAGCCCCAGCCCCTAGCAGTGCTGAGGAATGCTGGCAAGCCGGAAAGGAACCCTCGCCGGGAACGCTGCTCTCGCGCCTCTGAAACCCCATTGAGAAGAGCCCTTTGATGCAATTAAAGCGCGTTTCATTGCAGGCCTGGGAGGAGGGAAGGACTGTCAAGCTTTTTTCTGCCTCCGAGCATGTGTGTGCACCTTTGTGGGGCGGGTTACTTAGCGAGCAGGCGGGAACTCGATCGCGCGCTCTCTCTCTCTCTGTCTCTCTCTCAGACGTTCTGTAACATCATAAAAGCATACCCATAAACAGATTGGTTTTCACCGTGGGCGGAACCCAATTTGGACGCGATCCAGGCTGACCTGCAGGCTGCAGTTCCTGCTTTGAAAGGCTCCTTGGTACGCCTCTCACCACCTGCCCTGCTGGGAAGGTTTAGGCGGGCAAGAAATTGCGTTTGTTTTTGAGGTCACTGCTCCCTATTTTCCATTTTCTCAGAGATGGAGTGACGGTGTAGCAGTCCAGAAATAGTAACAGCCTGACTTGTAAAATGATGTAGCCTGCAAATGTTGAAGGACTAGGATGCGACAGCTATTTTGATATCCAGATTCTTCTCCCAAGATCTCTGTACTTCTTTCATTGAGGTAACTGTGCGGCCCCACAAAACCCACGTAGCCTCTGTGAACTTAATATTTTTCATCTGTTAAAATGAATATTAAAAAGGCCAGAGAGCCGATACATAAAGCTAAGGGCGCTTGTGGAATTCCTTCTAATTGGAGGTGGGCACCTTATCTACCGCCACATGTGACAAATGTATGGGATTAGAATTCAGGTAAATATCTGTGTAAAAAGATCCTATGGGTTCCCGTCTTGTTGACTTTGGACCACTTATTGCCAAGGCTAATAGGCTGATGTCTGTCTTTCTCCACTAGGTTATGCCTCCTTGAGAACAAGAACCTATCTTTATTTCCAGTGTTCCCTGAGCCCCCAGCGGTCCTTAATCATCATGTCAGTAACAAATCTGTTGAATGAATGAATAAATCCAGAAATGTAAAGAATTAATACTAACTTGCCAGCTGTTTTCTGTCACTTATAAATGTAAACAAGAAATAGGGAGAACTAGGTGGGCATTGGGGATCCTTGGCTAGGCAGAAGTTAAGTTTTAACAGTAGAAAAACATTTTTGAGAGCACAAACATGCTGCAAATGTTTCCTGAAATGACCCAAGGCAGAAAAGGACACTTAGGTGAAGGAGTCATTCTTTCCCAAGGAGTGGATGTTTAATACTGGCAAACGTGAATCATGTTTCATATTTGCAAGGAGAGCGCATAGTCCATCCTTCATTCTTTAAACATCCCATGGAAGTGGAACCATAAGAGTAATGGCTATGCATTATGGGCATCGTTATTTCTTATATGTTAATCTAAATATGTCTCCATGGTTCTTGTTATTTTAGGTCTGGTTTAGACCTCTAACTTGAGTGTTTGCCTCTGAGCATACATGATTTTTTCCCCATAAGAAAACCAACACTACGCTTTTGCATCTCAATCGGGAAGCTCATAAATATGAGATGGTAGAGAACATCCTTCAGATATACCTCCAGATGCTTGTAGGAAATACTACTTAAGTGACACTGACATAAGCAAATGGAATATAATGTCCAATTTAAAGATGGGACCACAGTGATTCTTGTTTGTGTCGGGGTACAGTACGCCCAGCACACAGTTGCCCACAACTTTATTTCTTGTCCTGAAGCGCTGCTTGGCTGTCCTTCCGGGCACCATATTGTCTTGATGTGAATATCATTCCTGACAATTGAAACTCTTTTCCAACTGTTGCATTCCTGTGTGTTAAGCCTGGTGGACACAGCCCACATCAAATCCCCCCTGGGAAGTGAATCTCAGATAGAACAAAAGTTGTACTGGAGTATCAGTAGCACTGCTCCTCTCTTTACAGAACTGCTGAGTTTTCTCTAAGTTATTGGGTATTTCTGTTTCCTTCTGAATGGTCAGTTTTTTTTTTTTGGAACAAATTTATCTTCATGTCAGATTGGTCATTAATACGCAGTGGCTTGGACCAATCTACTTGACTCCAGCAAATAATGATCTAGAAGGGATCACTGAAGGCCAGAATGAAAAGTTCATGTCTGATTGTACAGAGAAAATTAAAAAATCCCATGTGAACAATCATTTTTGATACATTCAGATTTGTTTATTTTTTTATGGACTATACCTATTTATTTGGATATACTCGGGATTTGGAAATACCTTTCATCTTAGAAACCTAGAATTGGACATGCCTAGAAATTGTTGGTGAGGGTGAAATTTGCAGAGACAAGTACCTGAGGTAAAGATAGCAGACACCATCATTCCCTATTGTAGGTTTAGAAATACAAAAGAGACGTAAGAGTGGCTTGTCTGTAGTCACAAACTGTGGAATTACAATTGGATCTCTATTCTCTTCATGTCCACAGTAGTCCTCAAGGTTTCTGGTGTTTTAATGCTAGGGAATCCTGAAGTTTCCATGTGCCCAGATCCTGGATCCCGAAGGACATTTGAAAGCTAGTTCATCTAATTCGATAAGATCAGATTAGCCATATTATATACTGCTTTTTTTTCATTTTGAGAAGATTTAAATTATTAGCTCCACTTCTCATTTTTCCTGTCTTGTGATTTGTCCAGGAGCCAGGAAAATGAAAAGAAGACCTTTCCTTTATTTAGCAGATGACCCATAGCCTTCTTAGCCAGGACTCTCTAGAAGTGTGGGTGGAGACTTTTATTTGTCTTGTCTTTTGGGCAGTAAAAGGGGAGGGGATGCCTCATTCAGCCAGTCTTTGGCTCCTAAAAAACCCGAAAAGCAATGCTATTTACTTAGTCTCTGGGCTTCTACATGCTGGGGTGGCTCCTGTTGACTCAAATTTGAGTCCTCGCAGCTAGGTGGGGCTCTATAGAGCTGTTAGTCATGTGAGGTTGCCGGGGCAACTTAAAGTCTTCTGAGTTGGAAGGCTTCACCAAGCACAAAGAGGAGACTGCAAGGCCACATTACAACTTAAAGGCATGTGTTCAATAGCATGTCATCTTTTAGTAATAGGGCTTTTATTTTTATTTTATTTTGTGGGATTGGAAGATCAGAAGCCGGAAATTAGCTGGGGAGGATAAGAAAAGGAAAAATTAAAGGGGGGGGTGCTATTTCTGTTCCTTATGTGCGCAATGGTTGAACAAGGAGAACATGTGGTCCTGGAGCAGGTCTCTGCAGCGCTGCTTTTAATCACCCAGTCATTTGGTCTCAGGCTAAATTAGTGACTGTGGGAGCAGCTCAGATCTCCAAACTGACAGGCCCAGAGAGCTCGACTTAGCCTGCCACATAGTCAGAGGGGAAACACGGAGCTTCCGGTTTCATATTTAAACCAGGGATTGACTCATAATTGTAGCTGTCAGGAGGGTGATGGAGACATTATGTAATCTGGTTCTTAGGGCGATGTGTGTTTAAGATTTCTGCTCTGTAAATTCCAGAGGAAATTTCGTGCCCATTGAGAGAGAGCTTGCTGGCTGCTCTGTGGTGTGCCCAGCAGGATAATGACAGTGCTATTAAAGGTTCCTAAGTCTGCCTGAATCCAAACATGAATGAATTTCCCCCCTGAAAGGCCCTCCTGTTTTTCCATAGACTTCAATGTGGATGAGGTTAGGCAAAATATGATGAACTGTGAAGAAGCAATGTGTTGACCCAGTAGGGAAATTTAATGATAAACAATTCAGGTCCACAGATTTTTTTTTTTTTTTTTTCTTTTTTCTGGGCCACTTAGTTCCCTTTACTAGTTCCCATTATTTCCAGCCTCAGAGATTCTGGAAGTGGACATCAGTTGCTCCTGGAAACAAAGCACTGGAGCTGTGGATCATTTGTTCCATATTCATTCTGCTTGTTACTTGCCTCTTGGAGGCCTCTACGGATTGGTATAAATTTGCAGGGCAGCGGGGAAGGCTTGAGACAGAACCAGTGTTTGCAGCCATGAAAAAAAAGTGAGATGACGCTGTTTAATTTTAACATTGAAGGAATGTATTCTCAACACTTGAGCTAGAGAAAGATGTGTGTTTTCATTGGATTGCTCTCTGAACCTTGAATGTATTACCTACATGATAAAAAGGATTCATCAATGGAGAATAGTATCCATATTAGGAGAATCATACTAAAGACTAAATAAAAACGTGCAAGGCGAATTGGGGGTGGGTTAGTTTGTGGGAAGTAACGATGGTAGGGCGTGGGCAGGACCTAAACCTTCCCTCACTCCCTGGCTGTGGGTCTGGCTGCTCCAAAGTTCTCACCTCTATTTCTATACCTTCCTCTCTTGGGACATCCTCCAGTCTACCAGTAACTGGAGGTCTGGTTCTGCCTTGTCAAGCCCTTTAGAGAAGGCGATGGTATTTATAAACTAGTTTTAGTCAAAATTAAGAGCTAAATGCATGAAAATGTGTAATTAAATAAATGCTGGCTATTATCATGACCTATTTATAAAGTTTCATAGGAGTATTATACAGTTACCATAACTTTGGACATTATCATAGACTGCTGGATGATGCAGAGATGGAAATTGCATGAGCTGTCTAGCTCCATTTAGTCATATGCTAGTTGTTCCTACTATAATCTGTATTTTTTCCTAGAAAAATGAATAATTAGGATAATTGGATATTTGCCTGTTAGTCTTTGGAACATATTATTGGGAGTGGATAATTTTTGCTTTTCATAAAGAAAGTTGAGTTATTTTAATTTAAAATAATATAGTAAAATGAAATCATATAATATAACATTAAAATAATGTATTTATATATGTGCATATTTATACACATAGAAATGTGTATTTAAAGGAACAATTAAAATTTCCCATATTCCTTCATAATTTCAGGCTATGAAATCTTTATAAGGAAACAGTGCTGGTATAATGACTTGATTTCTTCTCTCTCATGAGGATAACGTTTCATATGAGTATTATACAGTCACTATTGCTTAGCACATTATCATATGACTGCTGGATGATGCAGGGATGGATAATTTCATGAGCTGTCTAGCCTAAGTTTATTCATTTTCCTAGTCATTGAAATGAACAGCCTTGATGTGACTCCTGTTGAGATACTTCCAGAGGCAACCATCCTTGTAATGGATTCTTTCCATCAGAAAATTAGGTCCTCATTTGCCTGTTTTTATTTTCCCTGTACTACAACTTCAGATGGGCTGGGGATTTCTCTTCCAATCAAGGGCCATCAGCTTATAGAAAACAGTAATTGAAGACAACAAAATAGCGTTATGCTGTGGCTTGAGCAAATTAAGCTGAACATTGGATCTAGTTACCAGCGGAACATTTTCTTGTCTTTCTCTATCCAGACACAGGCATTCATCATTGAGGATGAGGGATAAGTCAGAAAGGATAATTGCCAGAATTAATAAATTATCTCTGATTAACAAGAATTAATAAATCTTTATTTATTCCATGATACTTAATTAGGATGGGAAATGGTTAAATGTGCATTTGAGGAGATTTGCTTTCTTTAAATGTTACAAACCATAGTAATCCCAAGTGTCTCAAATTGTCCCAAAATTCTTTGAGAACTTCACATGTGAAATTTAAATTCCTTATCAAAACTTTAAAGGCCCACCAAATCTGGCTCCAATTTATCCTTCTAACTGTATTTCCAACTACTCTCAGCCTACCCTTCTAACTGTATTTCCCACTTATCCACCTCACTTCTCGGATGCTGCAGCCAATCTAAACGACTCCATGGTTTCAAAGCTGCTTTCTTTAGGCGCTATCTTCAAGTTCTAGCCTTGCCAAGCCCTCCTTTGTTATCCCTAACCACAAGTAATTATGTCTAACTGAACTCCCACAGCACTCAATCTATAATTTCTCTTACAGCAACTCATGAGACATAGATTTATGTTCAAGCCTCACCCATTTAATTCCTGTAAGTACCTTGAGGGTGGAATCCATGTTGGATTCCTGTTATGTGCATAGACTGCCTTACATCCTGCTTACCCATGATAGAAATTCCACAGTGTTTGTCGAAGGAATGAGTAAAATCTAGCTACAACATTCAAAAGACTTAAATTTCTCTCGACAAGAGAGAACCCCAGTTTTGTTTTTTTTTGTAAAATGAAGATGGGATTTGACGCCTTTCACAGATAACACCATTGTTTCTCCCTAAAATGGATCGACTGAGTGCCTACCAGCCATCCTCAGAACCCAGAAGGACTCAGAACCTAGTAATGGGGAATTGTTTGGTTCTATTACTGGGATTGGGATGAGAATAAGGATAAGGTAAGTAAATTTATTTGGTAGGCTAGGAGAAGGTCTGTGGCACTGAGTTAACATTTTTTTAAACAGGATTGTGACCAGATTTGTTATTTATGGTCTTGGGGCACCTGTGGGCTAAGTTGGTTAAGGGTCTGCTCTTGATTTCCACTCAGGTCATGATCTCGAAGTTTGTGAGTTTGAGTCCACCTTGGGCTCCGTGCTGACAATGTGGAGCCTGCTTGGGATTCTCTTTCTACCCCTCTCCCTTCCCTTCCCCAACTCATACACTCTCTCTCTCAAAATAAATAAATACACTTAAAAAAACTTTTTAAAACAGAATTGCCACCAGATTTATTATTTATAGTCTTTTGTTATCTTTCTTTTCCTTTCCTTTCTAGCTGATTTGTCAACTCTGGTCAGCTACTTTGATTTGAATGGGGCTCTGGAATAATGGTCTAAGCCAGGAGACTTGGTTTCTAGAGTTGGCTGTGCTACTGGTCTGTGGTTTTAGGAAAGTATAAATAAGAATTAATTTCCTCACCTGTATAATACTGATCATAAATTCTCCTACCTTTTCCACAGTGTTGTTCTTAGGATTCAGGAGAAAAGTTCATAAGAAATAATACTGAAAACTACAAAGTGTTTTATGTTTGTAAGGGGTTATTATAAAAATTAACAATACTGGAGGTTTCTTCTTGAGATATCTATTAAATCACTACTCCCCAGTGGACTGTTGTTACTTAATATGTCTAATTAGGAAGAGTAGAGGCATTTGGAATTTTGGCTCTGTCATTTACTAGCTCTGTGGCTCCCGGCAAGTTATCTACCCTCACCCAAACCTCAGGTTTTCCCATTGCAACTGGGAATGAAATATCTAGCTCATATGGTAATGAAAATTATTAGTGCGGTGGCCATGTCATACGTCAGCTGCGGTACATTGAATTACCTTTCCTAGAAATCCCTTCCCTGAATGCATCTGGTTGGGGAGACCCATTCACAAGGGGTTTGGAGGTTGAAAGTGAAACAGCAACCATTTTGTGTGTCAGTTTGGGAAGCTGAGGCAGGAGCTTGTGGAGCTCACACTGACACACATGGTTGCTATCTGTTGGCATAATTCCCTGGCTCGGGGCAGCAGCCACCTGCCCTGGGATCTTCCTTGAAGTTCTCTGACTCTTGGGCCACCCGTGTATTTAGTTCTGTGACAAAGGGCCCCAGCTTCTTCAGGGCCGGATGCTCACATTATCAAGGTGCGAGGTTGCTGTAACTGATATAGGTTCCAGTTTGGCGCTGTCCTTGTGGGTTCCAGATTGTACTCTCTCACCTGTATTTTATGTCTTCTCTTCTCTTCCTGATGACCTGCCCTGTGGTCTTCAAGCTCCAGCATCAGATAAAAGACTTACAGAGACTATTTAACCAGGTTCCATCATTGGGTAAGGTCTCCATAATATCTACTCTCTGTTGTCACAAAAATATTAACCCACCCCTATCTTGTGATGCTGTGATTATTATTATTAATGTTGTGGTCCAGATGTCAGCGATCTAGGTAGAATTGTCTTAATGGTCAATCTATTCCCTATAGAAGCCCCAAATCCTCTCTAAGATTTTTCCAAACTCCTATGGGGTTTATATTTTCCTTTTAGCTCACCAAACCCTTCCCAATCTGCACAAGAGACTTATTCATACAAAGCACTTGTTAGTGTAACTTGTCTTTGCGAAAGATTGTGGTAGCATGGGCAAACAGAAGAAAGGTTCATGTTATGACAAAATACTTTCCAATAGAATTTCAGGCATCCTTCTCTGTAAAGTGTTTCTTTACCAGCTCATCTTCAGAGAGCATGTCCAGTTCTCTCACTCTGTAAAACCCCTAGTCTCACAGTATCTCCTTGGGTCCTTCCTCCTTCTCATGCCCTTTTCCTCATCTGCTTCCCCTTTTCTTTCTGTCTCCCACCATCTTGTTTTCAAGTGCAGAACAGCTTAACTTGCTTTCCTTTTTCCCCCCCTTAGATTATTTTAGTCACATATCCATGCCCTTAGGATCTCACAGTCCAAAGACTGATTAGCCAGGAAGAATGCTGCTGTAGTTAAGAAAATAAAAAATTTTACCTGCTTATAACAGTGACATGAGTAGGAAGCATATATTTAACTCTTACTGCGATCCAGGCTCCAAGAACTCTATATGTGTTATCTCATCTGATTTGCACAACAGTCCAGTGAGGTGGTCTGGCTTTAGCATAATTTTTATGTTGAAATGGAATCCTAGAAATAATAGTAAAGCAATTACAAAGCCTAATGTTTATTGAAGTCATCTGGGTCAGGCACTGTTTTAAGCACCTGGCTTTTTTTTTTTTTTTTTTTTTTGCATTAATTTCTTACAACTCTACAAGCTTAGTGTAATTATCCTAATTTAATAAAGAATTTAAGACATAGAAAACTTGGGAAATCTGTTCAAATTCACACAATAACTAAAGAGTAGAGCTTTAAATGGAAGACAGGCTGTTGGAATCCAGAGATCAGGATACCGTTTACGAAGGTAAAAATGTGTTTCAGTGTTTTCTCATATAGGGGGCTTCTATCTCATCTTGAGAACTTTTTTGGCTTACTTAATATTTTAACCCATTCCTCACATTTTATGTCTTTGATCCCTGTTTTATTTTGTCTTCTTACCACCTAATACCATCTAATATGTTGTATTTTTATTTATTTATTATTTTTATTTGTCTATCTCCACCACTGGCATAGAAGCTCTGTGGGCACAGGGAAATTTTTGTCTATTTTGTTTACAGTAGCAATCCTAGGGCCTGCAAGAGTGTCCTGCACATAGTGTGTGCTCAACAAGTACTTACTGAATGAAAAATGAATGAATGAATGAATGAATGAAAGAATGAATGCGGCTGCTTACATAGAGGTCCAGGCCTTCTAATTAGATCCTGCAGATAGTACAGAAACAAACTATTTTGGATAGAATGTGGAAAGGTTTTAAATTGTTGAGCTCTAGTTATCATCAAATTCATGAAGGGCCAAAAGATACTGTGCTTCCCTTCTCTTCCTTCCCCCTTACCTGTTTTTCCCAGGTGCATTTTTAATTGTCTTCATCTGGTTGAACTGCCTTCCCTATAAGCCTGCTCTCAAATACTGAGGAATAGTCTTTGACTTGCTAGTTTATATTCTCCATTTGTAAAATGGAGCTAACTGTATTTCTAACAATTTCAGCAAAATTTGAAAGAGATCAGTGAGGTGGTGATATAAAAAAATAAGGCATGGGGTGCCTGGGTAGCTCAGTTGGTTGAGTGTCTGACTTGGGCTCAGTTCATGATTTCATGGTGTGGGAGTTTGAGCCCCACGTTGGGCTCGCTGCTGTCAGTGTGGAGCCTGCTTTGGATCTTCTGTTTCCCTCTCTGTATGCTTCTCCCCCACTTATTCTTTCTCTCTCTGAAAAATAAATAAATATTTAAAAATTAAAAAAAGAAAAGGGCATTGAATCTTAGGAGGACTCTGTCTATAGAATCATACATGAAAATTCAAATAAAATATTTTAATTGTCACCTCTCCATAAACTGAGGCTTTTATCTCAAGGGTATAACTTAGGAACATTTGTAGAAATGATGACTTTTGTGGCTTATTGTTATTTTGGCCTTAAAAATTTTTTTAAAAATATTTTTATTTATTTCTAGGAGAGAGAGAGAGCGTGAGCAGGGGAGGGTCAGAGAGAGAGGGAGACACAGACCGAAACAGGCTCCAGGCTCTGAGCCGGCAGCCAGCACAGAGCCCGATGCGGGCCTCGAACCCACGAACCGCGAGATCATGACCTAAGCAAAAGTCGGATGCTTAACCGACTAAGCCACGCAGGCGCCCCACCTTAAAAAAATTTTTTTTAACAATCATTAGAAATTACCTAGAATATAAATGTAGAATTATTTATTTATCGAAGTATAGTTGATGTACACTGTTACATTAGTCTCAGGTATAAAACATAGTGATTCAACACGTTTGTATGTTATGCTGTGCTCACCTCAGGTGTACCTACTACCTGTCAAAATGCTATGCTGTTACAATATCATTGATTATATTCCTTATGCTGTACCTTTTATTCCTGTGACTAATTTATTCCATGATGCCCCCCCCCCCCACTCTCCTTCACCCATTTTGCCCTTCTCCTATGGTAACCTGCAGCTTGTTCTTGGTATTAATGGGTCTGTTTCTACTTTTTGTTTGTTTGCTTATTCTTTTGTTGTTTTCTGGATTCCACATGTAAGTGAAGCCATATGGTTTTTGTCTTTTTCTGTGTGACTTATTTCACTGAGCATAATACCCTCTAGGTCCATCCATGTTGTCACAAATGGGAAGATCCCACTCTTTTTATGGCTGAGTAATATTGCATTGTGTATATATACACCACATATTCTTGATCATGGCATCTCCCCTGCCAAGTAAGTATATACCACATATTCTTAATTCATTCATCTATCAAAGGACACGTGGGTCATTTCCATATCTTGGCTATTATAAATAATACTGCAGTAAACACAGGAATGCATATATCTTTTTGATTTAGTATTTTCATTTTCTTTGGGTAAATATCCAGTAGTGGAATGATTGGATCATATGGTATTTCTATTTGTAATTTTTCGAGAAACATCAATACCGTTTTCCATAGAACACAAGGGCTCTTTTTCTCCACATCCTTACCAACACCTTGTTATGCCTTATTTTTTGATTCTAACCCTTCTGACAGGCAGGGTGGTATCTCCTTGAATTGGATTTCCCCGATGACGAATGATGTTGAGCATCTTTTTAAACGTCTGTTGGCCATCTATGTCTTCTTTGGAAAAGTGGCTGTGTAGTTCCTCTGCCTATTTTTAATTGGATTATTTGGTACACATTGTTCCCCTTTAATGAAGAAATTACTTTTTCAGTTTGATTTTCTATTTGGGTTAGTAAAATGCATTAAAGTTATGATGTGAATTAACGAAAAAGATTCTATTCATTCACGAATTCAACAAATATTATTGAACATCTATTGTGCCAGACACTGCTGAAGTATACAAAACAGCTAATGCTAGTTAGGAAAACAGACAAAAGCCTGTGTTTTGTTGTACCATTTGAATGTACCATTCAGAGATGTTTTTAGAGGTTGCCTACTGTAATACTTTGCTAGGGCTGCCATGACAAAGGACTACAGACTGGGTAGTTTAAACACAATTTTGGAGAGCAGACATCTGAGATCAGGGTGTTGCCAGGGTCAGTTTTTTTCTGATGTTTCTTTCCTTGGCTTGTAGATGGCCATTTTCTCTCTGTGTATTCACATGATCTTCCTGCTATGCCTGTCAGTATCTACATTTTCTCTTTTTATAAGGACACAGTGGTATTGGATTAGGGCTCACCTAAATGACCTTATTTTAATTTCATTACCTCTTTAAAGACTATCTTGAAATACAGTCACATTCTGAGGTACTGGGAATTAGGACTTTGACATATGAATTTGGCTGGGGGCACAATTCAGCTCATAACCATTATTCTAAAGTATTGCTGAACTCTTCTGGTCTCGGTTTACTGGCTTAAAAATAATACTGCCTACTCTATACATCTGCTATAAACACATTATTTGGTGTTTTCTTTCTTTATGGGAATTGCAGCTAGGTAGAAATAAATCTAGTTTTTGGAGAGATGATATTATCAGAGGTCATAGATGGACCAAAATTTGCTCAGAGCTACACAAAACCAGCTGGATGGAGAGGAAAATTCTTTTCTAAGATTTTACCTTTTTGGAAAATGGGCAGCATGCAGCTGATTGTTACCTTAGAAGATTACCAAAATTATTAGATCCAACTAAACTTTATTTTTTATTTTTCTTTAAAAAACTTTTTTTACTCTTTTTATTTATTTCTGAGAAAGAGAGAGAGAGAGACAGCATGAGCAGGGGAGGGTCAGAGAGAGGGAGATACAGAATCTGATGCAGGCTCCAGGCTTTGAGCTAGCTGTCAGCACAGAGTCTGATGCGGGGCTCGAATCCACGAATCATGGCCCAAGCCGAAGTCAGATGCTTAACCGACTGAGCCACCCAGGCACCCCTGATTAGACTAAACTTTAAACCAGACAGAATTAAAAGTTTATTTTCCTCTGGCCAATTAATGGCTAGAAACTTGGAAGAGAAGACAGATGAAGTCAACAAGTTAAACTGGAGATCCTGCCCATTCACAGTCATCAGCACCAACATTGCAATGATCATTATTTTTACCTTGTTACGTTGGGTATTTTTACCGTTATATCCTCTAATGGCTCTACCTTCTTCCCAAGAAGTTTATGAGCCCTTTGTGGTTAGGAAATATGTCTAGAACTTTTAATCCATGTCCTTTTGTGCCTTGCACGGCACTGGGCACAGAGCTAGGGCTTGATAAGCCCTAGTTGGCCCATTGTACTGATTTCCAGGCCTGGTTGCTGAGTACATTGGTCAGGTGACTGGTGGTGGGAGCACAGTAGGGGAAGGGGTGGCTGACTTCCACGGCACCGCTGAGAGTGGATACGCAGGTAGTGATGGTACCCTGTTTTTTTTTTTTTTGAGTTTATTTATTTATTTTGAGAGGGAGAGAGAGAATTGGGGGGGTGGGGCAGAGATAGAGGGAGAGAGAGAGGATCTCAAGTAGGCTCCCCACAGTCAGTGCAGACCCTAAAGCAGGGCTGGAACTCATGAACTTTGAGATCGTGAAGAGAGTCAGATACTTAACTAACTGAGCCACCCAGGAGCCCTGATGATGGTACTCCTGGCATTGATCAACCTGTTGGTAGAAGTATGGGGTTCTGATGAGAGGAATAGAGAGCTATGGCTTTTCAACTACATGAATGATGGGCTTCAGAGTAGGAACTCCAAGATCCTAGAAAATATAGACTTGTTATGATTTGAAAAGGAGCCAGATTATTAGTCTCTTTTCAACATTAAAGTGTACATGGCCAGAGAAAATGTAAGGAGGCGGTAGGGAGTAGGTAAGGAGAGGAGTGGGATCAAAACACAGTTTCTACCTAATTTCTTTTGACAATGTCTTTAGTAAAAACATTTTGGCTAGGAAAAAATTAATTTCTGCTTTCAAAATAAAAAAATGCAACATGTGGAAAATATTATGTTGATGCATATTTTGCTGAACAGATGGTGATAGTCCCCAAACTTCTCAAGGATTTCCCTTATAGGATGAAGGGGAAGTATTTTAATTCTACTAAGTAAATGAGAAGCATTGAATCTCTATGATTTTGTCGGTCTCTTCTTACAGAAATGCCCACCCCTTTTTTTTTTTACCATGAAACCACAGATATTTCTTCCCAATAATTTTTAATAAGTTTCTTTAATCTAGGACATCCAATTAGCATCCAAATGTGAATGGTTATTTTATTATTTTGCTAGTCTAGCTTTTCTCAGCATAAACGCATCATCTTTGTATTAAAGACTGGGAAACTGAGGGCTGGAAGTTTCTGTGAACACTCATCAATGTTTCATAATGAGACACAGCTGAAGTAACAATAGAACTGGGTTTCTAAAGGTCAAGCCCTTGACCTGTCGCTACCCTTTAGCAACTTCGATTCTTACTCTACTTGAGCCTATTTTACGTGCATATTTTTCTTTTTGTGCTTTCCTTTTAGGAGACTCTAAAGAGACATAGGGGAGAGACTTTCCTGTATGGCCACCTACTCTTCTATCCTGCTTTTTGACTTCCTCTGAGATGAAACCACAGCTTCAGTAGAACTTCCCAAAGGTTTTCTTTTCTTTTTTTTTTATGTTTTATTTATTTTTGAGAGAGAGGGAGACACAGCATGAGTAGGGGAGGGTCAGAGAGAGAAGGAGACACAGAATCTGAAGCAGGCTCCAGGCTCTGCGCTGTCAGCACAGAGCCTGATGCGGGGCTCGAATACATGAACCGTGAGATCATGACCTGAGCCAAAGCTGGACGCTCAACGGACTGAGCCACCCAGGTGACCCTCCCAAAGGTTTTCAAGATGAGTCTGCTTCACAGCTGGAAACAGAATGTTTATTAATCAAGCACTATCTTATGTCATCAGTCATTTGTACACCAGGGAACACTTTTCTTACTAGAAAAAAAGTTAAAAATCCAGTACAGCCAACTGCTAACCATTGGTGGAGGTTTGGGGATAGATATTTACATTCTTATTTACTCCTCTGCTCCCATAGAACAGCCCCCCACCCTTAAAAGATGTCTTAATGCATTTTTTCCCCACCTAGACTCATCTAGACTGTTCAGATAACTTAGACAGGCTAATGGACCTGAGTAAACCTGGGCTGGTATCACTGAAGGTAAGTGCAGGACCTGGCCCTAAGCAGGCAGGGGTGACTTCAGTACACAATAATTTGGGACTCCAGTGGACTCCAAACCTGTGGAGAGGTAGGGAGACTGTGATCTTGGGCCATGCTAGCCAGCTGATTCTTCTTTCCCTTATTTAATGATCCTCACAGATAATTGGAAGATTGTTCTAAATACAGTTGCCCCCTTTCAAGTATTTTTTTAAAATTTTAATCAATCAATCAATCAATCAATCAATCAATTAATAGATTGTGAGCATGCCCTTGTCAGAGTGCAAGGGGGGAGGAAGGGGGGTGGAAGAGAGAGAGAGAGAGAGAGAGATTGCGATTTAAGTAGGTTCCATGCTCAGCACCCAGTTGGGGCTCCATCTGAGGACCATGAGATCATTACCTGAGCAGAAATCAAGAGTCAGATGCTTAACGGGCTGAGCCATCCAGGCAATCCACTCTTTTTCAATTGTTTATAAATCCCTTTGATTTTTACTTCTTTTTTATTTCTTCTCTCAAATATCCTAGCATATATTCACACTTTATCCTTGCAATGTCTACTAAAATTCATGGCTTACGGCTTTCTAACACTAGGAGTAAAAGAAGAAAGAGATGTTTCGTCACTATTAATGTAATCCTTTCAAAATAAATTCAGAGTGCAAGTGTATTAAAACCCAGCACTCTCAGAAATCTCTCTTGCTACCATGAACTTAGAGTGAAAATATCAGGAGTTAAATGAGGAGAAAAATAGCTGATTTATTGTTGAGTAGTTAAGATGTGGTAGTTATCTGCACAGATCATCTGAATTCATCCTCACTATGAACCTGTGATATTGTTATTATTATTATCCTGGGGTGCTTGGGTGGCTCAGCCTGTTGAGCATCAGACTTCAGCTTAGGTCAAGGTTCAGATCAGGTCATGATCTCATAGTTTGTGAGTTCGAGCCCCACAAGTTCGCTGCTGTCAGCTCAGAGCCTGGAGCCTTCTTTGATTCCTTGTCCCTTTCTCTCTCTGCCCTTCCCTCACTATCTCTTTCTCTCTCTTTCTCAAAAATAAATATTAAAAAAACACTTTATTCTCCTCATGTTTGCTTTTGAAGGACTATAGTTCAGAGAGATTTAGTGATTTGCCAAAGTTTGGGAAGTGGGCTGAAACTAGAATTTAAACCAAGGAGGTTTGATTTTAGAGACCATGAGCTTAGCAACAGTATTATACTTTCTCATGGGAAACTTCATATACTTTTAAAGTTGGGTTTTTTTAAATATTTTTATTTATTTCTAGGAGAGAGAGAGAGACAGAGTGAGCAGGGGAGGTTCAGAGAGAGAGGGAGACACAGACTCTGAAATAGGCTCCAGGCTCTGAGCTGGCAGTCAGCACAGAGCCCGACGCGGGGCTCGAACCCACAAACGGCGAGATCATGACCTAAGTGAAAGTCGGACGCTTAACCGACTAAGCCACCCAGGCGCCCCTTAAAGTTGGTTTTAAATGATAAAACCAATATTTTGAGCATATTTAGCATATCCAACCCAAATGATAAATCATGGCAGCTAAGGAAGTATTACATCTTGGAAACATGCTTTGCAAATGGTCAAAGTACTTTAAGAATATTAAAACATCAGAGTCTAGAAACCTTGGTTTATTTTCTCCTTAGCTCTAAATTTGAGTCTTAAAAGTTACTTCACTCTTAAGGTAAATTGCTCTTTTTTTTGTTGAAATTTTTCCATGTCTTTATTTTATTTTGAGAGGCAGAGACAGAGAGCGAGTGGGGGAGGGGAAGAGAGAGAGGAAGACACAGAATCTGGAGCAGGCTCCAGGCTCCAACCTGTCAGCACAGAGCCCGATGTGGGGCTGGAACCCATGGACTGTGAGATCATGACCTGAGCTGAAGTTGGATGCTTACCCGACTGAGCCACCCAGGTGCCCCTAAATTGCTCTTTATGTTGAGCATTTAGTAAAGAAAGCTGCCTTTTTTTTTTTTTCCTGTTCGGTGTTCTTCTGATAGGGAAGGCAATAGACCTTGCTTGCAGGCCTGATGACCTTTTTGCTGGATGAGTACTATGCATTTCATGCCCTACAATCGAGTCAGAGGCCAATTATTATCTAAACCTTTCTTACCTCTTGATTTTTAAATTCTAAAGCAAAGAGGCACCACAGCCTGCATCAAATTCCACTAAACTGGTAACTTGCCTTAGTGACTTCTTTTGACTTCCTGGTACTGTTCAGAAGGGAAGAACAGTTGGATAAAATGCAGAAACTTTACTATAAACTTCCAGAGTTTCTACACAGTATTTAACATTTCTATATGGTGATAGGGACAAGCAATTCAGAGAGGGATCCCAAGGTAGTTGCCGTTATTATTGAAACAAAAAAGCTAGATACTTTTAAGTGAGTTAAAAAAAACAAATCAAGTCCCTTGCGGAGCTCGAACTCACTGATTTTCCATGCAGTTTCACTGTGTGACTTTAATAAAATTACTTAATTACATACTAGTTTGCTTGTTTTAAAAATAGGCATCCTAAGGAGAAGAGATTTTAGGTTTTCGAAAAGTTTTATATTTTTGACACAGGGTCACTTATCTGGTGCCTGGCAGACCTTTCCCCCTTCTCTGTTTGCCAACCCTCTACTCATTTTCTGAAGTCATCTCAGATATCAATTACTTTATAAGGCAATCCCTAACTCATTCAGGCAGTCTTTTTTTAAAGTTTATTTAATTAATTAATTTAGAGAGGTCAAGCAGAGTGAGGGAGAGAGAGAGACAATCCCAAGCAGGCTCCACACTGTCAGCTCAAGCTCACAAACTGTGAGATCATGACCTGAGCCCAGGTGCCCCTCATCCAGGTAGTCTTAGTTGGTCTGTCTCTTTTCTCCCACATATTTCATGACTCTTACAGGACTTATTACATGTAATTGTTCAAGTCTGGTTTGCACATCCATGGCCATCTCACTGCACAGATGTAGAGGGCACTCTTTGCAATTCTGCAACTTGACAGCCCTGTCTCCATCGGCTCTAGGCACTACCTGGGCAGCCTGCTTGTCTTTGTACTCCTCCCATCTGGCATGAGATCCTAGAATAAAGTTAGTGTTTTTTTTTTTAATAATTTTTTTTTAATGTTTTATTTATTTCTAGGAGAGAGAGAGAGACAGCGTGAGCAGGGGAGGGTCAGAGAGAGAGGGAGTCACAGACTGAAACAGGCTCCAGGCTCTGAGCCGGCAGTCAGCACAGAGCCCGACGCGGGGCTCGAACCCATGAACCGCGAGATCATGACCCAAGCGAAAGTCGGACGCTTAACCGACTAAGCCACCCAGGCGCCTCTAGAATAAAGTTAGTGTTTAACAAGTACTTAATTAATGAGTGGCAGAGTTCTTTCTGAGTTTATTCATCTTGATCCATGGATCTCTATCTGTTCTGTCACAAAGTTTTTCTTTGGCCTTATTGCTATTGCACAGTCTTTCCTCCCCTCCTTCCTTCTGTTTCTTCATTTGCTTGACGTTCTGTGTAGCTTTCTACGCATCAGGTAAATCAGCCACCTCTCCCAGTTTTGGGGAGGGGGAGGGGGGTCTGTAGGAGATGAGCCTTATCATTCAACCCTGTCCTAGCACTTGGTTTTCTCTCAAACCTTTGTGATTGTTGAAAGAGCCTATTATATTTTAATGGCTCCCAATAGTTGAGAGCATACCAATACCAATCAGGGTCCCAAAGGGAAGGTTCTGTCTGCCCCTATATTCAGACTGTTGGGAAGCCAGACCCTGAGGCAGTAGCTTTTACAGGATGCAAATATATATAGTCCTATAGGACTGCAAGCAAAAGTGTCCCTGGCCAGGAGAGCCAGGTGCTCAAGCTGGTGTCCCTTGGGCAGCTGCGGTGACGGCGAGGCAGCAGACATGCGCAAAAGCTCCCCTCCAGGAGTTAGAGGTGCTCTAGAGCCAGAGCGGGGAGAGCTGGAAGATGGCGGCCGCCCGCTGAATCGCGACAGACGGAGCGCACCTCAAACCACCCAGTTGTTAAAGTTAAGTAACATATATAGGGTCAAATTTTCAGGTGGTTTAGGGGTGCCTGAGTGTCTTAGTCGATTAAGTGTCCGACTCTCGGTTTCGGCTCAGGTCATGGTCTCACGGGAGCCCGGGGTCAGGCTCCGCGCTGGCGTGGTCTCTCTTTCTTTAAAATAAATAAACTTAAAAAAAAGTAAAGAAAAGATATGCAAGTAAAATCAAGAAATAACTATGGGGCCCACATTTATTTAAAGAATTCCTGAGAATGGACTTGGGCTCTCTAAGATACCTGGAAGTCTTAGATCCATAGGATGTATGGATCTTGAAATTAAAACCAAACCAAACTCTACAGCTGGATCACTGCTAAGTATAAAAGGAGCCAAGCTGAATGTATTTTTTATTGAATTTTTGTGTTTTTGTGTTTGTCCCAAGGAAGAGATAGATTTTTAAAATATTTATTTATTTTGAGAGAAAGAGAGGGAGAGAGCGGGGGAGGGGCAGAGAGGGGCGAGAGAAGAGAACGCGAAGCAGGCTGCACTCTGTCAGGCAGAGCCTGATGGGGGAACCCCAGAACATTCAAGCCAACAGGCTTATAGGCGCCCTGGGCATTTCATATAAGATAACACGAGGGCTGTGCGTCAGGAAAAATTCAACAGGGATATGGATTTACAGCCGGTTTGGGCCACAGGTTCCTGGTTATGAATTTCTCAAACTGTAAAAAGTAAGTCAAGAAACTTCCTTCACATTGCAGAATACATATAGGAGCAAAACCAGCTGTAGAGGGGTTCTTTTAGGCCTGGATGGGGAGAGGGGTAGGGGTGTGTGTGTGTGTGTGTGTGTGGTGTGTGTGTGTGTGTGGTGTTGTGGATTTGAGGCGAGAGGAAGATAGAAGATAGTGATAGCTTTTAAAAGGATTATTTGGAAAATGACTTGCAGGCTGATGAATTCTTAGACAAGTGTTAGGTGAGGAAAATGCCCAGCGAGTGAAATCTGTTAAATTTGTAAATTGTAAGAGCAGCTGTGAAAGGTAAAGAGCATTCCCCAGGGTCAGAACGCAGGCTGAGGGATGTGGAGGAGAAGCAAGCGATCTTTTCATCTGCGTTAGGAAAGTGCGGAAGGGCGAAATTTAGGGGCTATTGGGAATGTGCGAACAGTCAGGCCGTGTTTAGCTCCGCTTGGCTGTGATCTTTAGGGCAACTTTCCTATATTTCCCCCTGGCATCTGCTTTTCTACCTTGTCTCTCCACCCCTCAGCTATGTGGTTTTGGCCCTGTGTAAAACACCGGGGACATGCCTACCATGCTGTGCTTGTCTTAGGGGACCTATCTTCACCACTGCACAGATTTATTTGATGAGTGATTCACAAATACTCATTTAGCACGTGTATTTGTATACTTATTGCAGTCCCTGAAATATGAAATAGGACCTGTTTGTGCTGGTGACTTCAGATTGATCATTTTAAAATATCTGTTTACACTTCTTTAATGGGGATCAAGTACACGTCTGATTTTCTGTTCATAAACATTGTGTATCTCTTTCCTTTCAAACTAGGAGACTTATATGAATGTAATAAAACAACATTTAAATGTATTGAAATTATCTTGGGTTTCACAGTTTGGTGATTCTCATAACTGGATAGTGTTATTATTATGAGAAAACATTCGGTTTACTTGGAAACATTTCCCAAATTCTTTTTAACATATGTTTAATTCTTTTATTCCCTAACTTCTGTGATAAAACATTTCCTGCTTTGCAGAAACATTATTTATTCAGCTTTCTTTTGTAGTTTTCCAGAACAGACATCATTTTTTCAGATACACTTAATAATTAAAAAAATACATAATACAATAGGTGTGCCTGGGTGACTCACTCATTTATGCATTCAACTCTTGATTTTGGCTTAGATCATGATGTGACCGTTCATAAGTTCAAGCCTCACATCGGGTTCCACACTGACAGTGCAGAGCCTGCTTGTGATTCTCTCTCCCTTTGTTTGTGCCTCTGCTTTGTGTATGCACTCTCTCTCCAAATAAATAAATTATTTAATTATCTAATGTTTTTAACTTTATTTCTAGTAAATGGGAGCAGTCATAAATTGTTTTCAGAATTTTAGCTATGACAGACTGTGTGTTAGGCAGAATTTGCAGATGGCTTCTTTAATCTTTGCCCCCCTGGACTTACCAATTGACTATACTACATGGTGAAAGAGATATTGCAGATGTAATTAAGATTATTAATCAGTATACTATAAACTAGGGAGATTTTCAGGGTGGGCGCAGTCTAGCCTATTACCATTTAAGAGTTTTCTCTAACAGGTAGGAGAAACGAAAGTCAAAAATTGGAAGCATAAAAAGGATTTGATGCGTTATTATTGGCCTTAAGGATGGGAGAGGTCACATGTAAGGACGAGAGAGGAGTCTTGAGCTGCTGAGAGTGACTCTCAGCTGACAGTCCTAAAGAACTGAATTGTACTAAGAACATGAACCTGTGAGTGGATTCTTCCCAAGAGCCGAACCGTGACATTAGCCTTGTGAGGCCTTATGCAGAAAAACCAGCCACACCTCTTCTGACCTACACAGCTATGAGATTATCAGTGGGTATTGTTTTAATCTGCTGAATTTGTGGTAATTTGTTATGCAGTGGTAGAAAATGAGTATAGCTTGTTTTTGGAGTTTAGGTGCAGCTTATAGCTGCATCGTGCAATTTGCAAATAGCATGAGAAAAGGTTGGAGGTTTCATTTATTTTTAATTTTTAAAAGTTCCACTTGAGGCGCCTAGTAACTTTTTGGGACTAGTACTGTTGCAGACACTGTGGATTGATTAACCAAATCATGACCTACCCTTCTTTGCTAACAGGACTCCATTTTTTTTTTTTCCGTTAGAGATCTTTTGATCTCATTGGAGGTAGGCCCAGGAATGAGTTTATGGGTGAGTAGGCTTATGATCTCATTGTGGCCAATGTGATTTAAGGAGAAGGCTGTTAGAGGCCTTTGGGGAGGATTTTACTTCTTGATAGAAGAGACTGAGGCTGTGGAGAGGTGCTTCGTCTGACGTTGCCTTTGAATATGGTGTGATAGGCTGAAAGAATAACAGAGATGCTGATTCAGGGCCTTGAATCCTTTGAAGCAATGGCACTACTCACTTACATCTAGATTTCTTGTGTGAGAAAAATCTTATATTTGTTTACTGAGTTTTTATGATTTTCATTTGAGGTCTAACAAATACAGAATTTGGGTCATGAAAGTGGAATAGTGCAAGGAACACACTTTAAGAGGTATAGGAGTGGGCATGGAGGACCCAACTATCTTAAGCAGGAAACTTTTGACGTGGCAAAACATTTAAGTAACCAGTTGCCTGATATAGCTTAGAATGCAGACCACATGTTGACAGAGGTTGTAGTGGCATGGGAAATGGAAGGAAAAATTCAGGATGTTTATGTGTATTGGCTTTTTTTAGTGGCTGTTAACAAAGAAGCCCTATTTGGAGAGGCAAACTTAAGTCAGATAGCTAATCTCTCGGCAGAAGGGAGGAGTTTTGCTAAGAAAGGTACTCGCTGTGACCTCCAATCTAAATGAATGAAGTTCTGTAGTTTATACTCTTGCAGGGTTGGAGAAGATGTCTTTGGGACCCCAAGTTAAAACCAGCAGAGGCGAGAAAGTGCCAACCTTAAGACTGATAAAAGTGGAACTTCTTACCACAAAGACCTGATTATGTGTGTGAAATGCCAGAGGATTTGGAAGAGCACAGGATCTAGCAGCAGGGAGATAAAAATTCTTAGCCTCAAAGACTATGTCTAGACAAAATCTTTAGCTGTGGTTTCTAATGCAAAGAATTGACCAGAAGCAAATAGACTGATTCTATCAAGTTTTTGAAAGGAACTTTATTGTTCAAGTTAATGCAAGATTCACCATTAATTGCATGTAATTGTTGAAACTTGCAATCCCTGTGTGTCTGAACTTGTACTAACATGCAGGGGCTGCGAAAATTAGAGAACTTTCTCCTGAATGTCCATCTCAGGTATAGTGATTGACAGTAATGATACAAGAACATCACTAGAGGGAAGAACCAGAGGCTATGGTGGCAAAAATAGAGAGATTTTCATAAACAGAACTAGGAACCGTCAGGTTGACTGACCAGAGAAATTTCTCCATTGAGAGGACAGGTGCTTTTCATTATTTCTTTCCAACAGGATAGAGTGTATGCTAATATTAACTATTAGTCTTTTCCCACCATATTAGATGTGTTGGAGGCAGATAACCTGTTCTTGAGAGAAAATTTCCAGGCTATTAGAGGATGTATCTGGGCCAAATGAAGAGGATAAAACATCATACGTTTAAAGTCACTTTGAAAAGGCAGTTTGTACTACAAGATTAAGATATTGTCGGGGCACCTGGTTGGCTCAGTCAGTTAAGCGTGGGACTCTTGATTTTGACTCAGGCCATGATCTTATTCCTGGGTTCGAGCCCTGCATTGGGCTTCATACTGACTTGGAATTCTCTCTGCCTTTTTCTCTGCCCCTTCCCTGCTTGTGCGTGCACGTGTACACTCTCTCAAAATAAATAAACATTTAAAAAAAAGATAATTGTGAAAGAAATGTTATCAACAAGTAGGAATGGGCCTCAATCAGGTACTGTTTGGTAAAAATACAGTTCACCTGGTATACTCTCCTGGAAAGAGTCCTGTGTCTACCTACTTTAATTATTTGTCCTCAGTAATGATTGAAGAGGGTCTTTGCTTTGGCCTCTTTTTATGCAGCTATAAGGCCTCCTTGAAAAGAGCTCAAGTTTTGTTCTTCAGTGAATCAGTTATCTTTTATTGAACTATAAAATACAGGTTGCAAATTGCAAATAAAATATGGTATGGGCATAATCTGGTCTTCATTTTCTAATAATCCCTTTAAATTCAGGTATTAATTACTCTATTCACTCATTTATTCTTTTATGCATTCACTCAATAAATAATATTATCTCAAAGTTTGTTTATTTTGCGTGAGACAGAGACAGTAAAATTGGGGGAGGGACAGAGAGAGAGGGAGAGAGAGAATCCCAAGTGTGACGTGGGGCTTGAACTCACAAAACTGAGCAATCATGACCTGAACTGAAATGAGGAGTCTGTGCTTAACTGACTGAGGCACCCAGGTGGCCCAACAACTAATTCTGAAGAACCAAGTTTGAGCCAGAAATTACTCTAGGCCAGGGGGATACAAGAGTGGACAATAGTCTCCCCCCATTGAAGCTTACATTCTGCTTTGGGAAATAGGTAATCAACAAATAGGTATTTAAAGCATTAAGGAGTGCTGATTGTTAAGAAAATAAGTCAAGGAAAGATGATAAAAAGTGATGGGAGCTAGAGGGCAGTTCTATTTTATAAGGGCCATCAGGGAATTCAGCTTGGTGGAGGCAGTATTTTGGCAGAGTCTTGAAGAAAGTAAGAAAAGTCATGGTGTTGCTTGGGGAAAGAGCATTTTAGACAGAAGAAATCACCAGTGCGAAAGTTCTGTGGCAGGAATGTGTTGAGGATGATCCAGGAACAGCAAGTGGTTATGGTGTCGTGAATGGAGCAAGAGAGTGGAAGTGTTGGAGGTGAGTCAAGTTTGCAAGACAGGCCAACCCAAGTAAAAGGGATTGTATTTAACCCTGGGATTTAAGGGTGAATCCAAGATTTGTGGGCTTTGAAATTTTATAACCTGATGGGCCTTCTATACACAGAGGAATACCAAATTAGATACAGACCTAAATCCTGGTTTGGAATGGAAATAAAAGCCACAGGACATGATCAGTTTTAAAGCAGTGACAAAAACCAGTATAGGGAAGCACATTGTGTTGCCCTTAAATATGCTACTTTGGCCTAAGGATTATTTAGAGCTGAAGACAGTGAGGAACAGGAGAGGCAAAAATCTCTGTCTTCCCAGCTCTCACCACCAGGAAGGGTAAGTCACACCTGGAAGGGTAAAGCTCTTAGTCACCAGGGACTCCTGTCAGCCCAGAGATAGAGCGATATCTACATAACAAACCTCACTACAAGGTTACCTTTCCCCCATAAAATTTACCTTCCCACAGTGCCACAGTCCTTTTTTCCTTTGTCTTGTCACTTCTCTACAAATTCATTATTCTTTTTAAGATGCTATATAAGCCCCTGGTTGTAGCCACCCCTTTGAGTTCCTCATCACCAAGTTAATAATTACCTCATCATTTCTAGCTAACCTGTCTTTGCCTCTTAACATAGTATTTTGTAATACATTTTCTATAGGGAGAATGGAAAGAAAATACAGTCTTTCCTTTAGCTTATTTGGTCAAAATTTACATATTTTTTATTCACAGTGTAGAAAAATTCCCTTTGGTTTCACAACTCTTTATTGGTAATGCCATGTACATTTTTCAGACTGTTGTCAAATTTGGAAAGTTTTTTTCCCCTGCAATTTACATTTTATTTATTTATTTATTGGTTTGTCCTTTGTTTATTTCATCTTATATTTTTAAATGTAATTTATCATCAGATTGGCTTATATACAACACCCAGTGCTCATCCCAACATGTGCCCTCTTCAATGCCCATCATCCATTTTCTCCTCTCCCCCACCCCTCCATCCACCCTGAGTTCTCTGTATTTAAGAGTCTCTTGTGGTTTGCCTCCCTCCCTCTCTGTTTGTAACTATTTTTCCCCCCTTCTCTTCTCCCATGGACTTCTGTTAAGCTTCTCAAGATTGGGGAAAGCTTTTCTAATTTCTTTCTTATATGAACAACAAGATTTATAAGAATTTTCCACAGACTAGCTTCTGGCTCTGTACATTTCAGACCCCTTTCCTCCTTTCTGGTATGATGAAGATGAGTTCCTGTCTGATGACCTCTAGCCCTGAATTTAAATACTGTGTCATAGTATTTGCTGGCACAGAGAGTAGAAGTATTCTTGGAAGCCATTTCTATACCAGCAAAAACTTAACACTGAAATAAATTATGAACCCTAATAGTATATCCCACTGACTGAAACTAAATGCTTCTCTAACTCAACCTCTCCTTGACTAGGTCCCTACATATTTATCTGTTCTAGCACCACTTGAGTCGAAGAGAATTGTGGCCGAGGGGAAATTCAAAATAGACAGTTGTGGTTAAACTATCTGATGGTTGCAAATTGCACAAAAACAAGAACTTGTGAATATATTGCCAGGTCTTCGGAAGGACTGTGCAAGTGAGGGCCCTGAATCAGCTTTATTAGCTTCAAGGAAAACCTTCCTCTGGCAAAAGGTGAAGAGTTGGAGACTTTTAAGCAAAGTCGTAACGTGGTCCAAGTGCTGTTGTAAAAGGACCTGTTTGGAGTGTAGACTAGAGGGGGCAAGCCTGGAAGCAGGGAGATGTGTGCAGAGGCTGCAGTTCAGGCTGCTGAGAGAAAGCAAGAAAGCAGACAAAACTCATTCTGTGAGTTCTAGCAATGCAGACTCTGTTATCCACTAAGCTGTGGATGTTTCTCCTGAGAATTCATGCCTGCTCATGTCAGACTGATTTCCTTCCTTAGTTATTGTTTCGTCAGTGATTATAGAGAATTCTCTTAATATTTTCGAATGTTCCACATCTTTAAAGTTCAAATTTCATCAACAATATTTTTATTACTTTAGTTGTTTATGTTCAGATTTGCTGCTGCCTAACTGCCTTCGGTGCTGGCTGAATGATCTTTTCTTTACCAAGACCGTTTCAGTTCATAATATCAAGGCAATCTGTGTGTGGGCTGAGAACTACCCAGGAGGACTCTTCGCTATTATTTACAAATCTTAGAACCTGGCAATTTATTGCTTTATATTATCAAATATTCCTTTGGCTTATGAAAAACTTTGATTAACAGCTTCACGGCCTTGAGAGTTTAGTAGTCTTATCTCATTTATTTGGGAGTTAATATTGAGGTGTCTTGCTGCAGAATGGGTGTTAATAAACCTAGGCTTTACTAATGTTAGGCTTTACAGGTCAAATGGTCTTTGTTAGAACTACTCACCAATGCCGTCATAGCACTAAAGTAGCCATTGACAGTTACGCAAAGAAATGGACCTGGCTGTGTTCTGATATAATTTTACTTACAAAAACCAAATTTTGGTTTATAGGATACAGTTTGCTGACCCTTGCTTTAGAGTTTTCCTCTGTTTGATGTTATGAGTCCCAAATCTTAAGCTCACTTAACCTCTATAAGCCTACTGTCTTTATCTTTAAAATTAGGACCCTATTACATGCCCTGTCTACCACACGGCATTGTTACAGTGGTCAAACAAGATACTGGTTGTGGAAGTCTGTTGTAAATTTTAAAGTGCACACCTGTATATTTCTTTCTCTTTCCTATCACTTTGTAACACATTTTCTTACCATTCCTTCCACCAAAAGCAGACATATAAAGACTCAGTCACAAGGGAATATTATGGCTTGCTACTTTATCTTTACTCCTGGGACTTAATGTCAAATACTGGCTCCCTAAAATGTCACCAGAACTACCTTTGATAGCACAAACCAGAGTTTTTTCTTATTGTGTTAAGGGAAGACATAGCCTTGATGTAGTATAAATAGAGCGTCAGAAGAGGGAGGGCAAAGTTAGGGTATATATTGAGTTTTCCAAGACCTACCTACATGAAGGTGGGTCTTTCAATGCAGGGGCTTGGTTAGGAGTGGATAAGGATCATGAGATAATAGTCTAGGATTCGTGGACATAAACGTGGTGAGGCTTTTGAAGAGAGAGTCCAAGAGTCTTAGGGTATATAATATAATTTCGTAATTTCTATTGAAGAATTTGTTAGTCTTTCAGAAAGTTACTAGAATGAAGAATAACATTTGTTAGAGAGAGAGAGAGAGAGAGAGAGAGAGAGAGAGAGCGCCGCGCACACAAGAGGTGGAGAGGGACCGAGAATCTTAAGTAGGCGCCAGGCTCAGAGCCCGACATGGGCCTTGATCCCATGACCCTGGGATCATGACCTGAGCCTAAATCAAGAATAGGATGCTCAACTGACTGATCCACACAGACACTCTAAGAATAATATTTTTGTAACTTTCATTTTTGGGGGCAAGTTTCCTGGAATAATAAAGTTATATTCATAAATGCATTGGAATATTAAAGTCCTGTTAATACAGCCATTGTGTTGTGTATGTGTAGATGGTTTTAGTTCTCACTTACAAGACATATTGAAGGTATTTTGTGAGAAGGAAAAGAGGCAAAAGTAGATAGGATAGTAGGATTTACGTAGAAAAGCACAGAGAATGACTAGAAGACACAGATACAGAAAAGAGAGCAACAGCTAGAAAGACTGAGAAGAGCTTTTCAAGCACAGTTTAAAGAAAGTTTTGAAAGAGAAGAAAAAATTTTAGGGCTGTAAGTTATATCAGAATTTCAACAATTGGAGAGGTGCCTGGGTGGCTCAGTCTGTTGAGCATCCAACTGTGGCTTAGGTTATGGTCTCATGGTTCGTGAGTTCAAGCCTCACATTTGTGCTCACTGCTGTCATTGTGGAGCCTGCTTAGGATCCTGTGTCCTGCCAACCCCCCCGCCCCGGATTTTCTCTGTCCTTCCCTACGTACTTTCTCTCTCTCTCTCTCTCTCTGCCCCTTCCTCCCATATAAACATTAAAAAAAAAAAAAGATTTGGGGACACCTGGATGGCTCAATGCATTAACTGGTCATGAGGTAATAGTCTAGGATTGGTCTGCTTTGACAGCTCAGAGCCTATAGCCTGCTCCAGATTCTATGTCTCTCTTTCTTTCTCTCTCTCTCAAAATGAATAAGCATTAAAAAAAAAAAAAAAAAGATTTAGAATGTCAACATAATAAAAGTTGACAAATATACATTGTTTTCAATTAATTGTTCTGGCTGGACAGTTTTATTTTTGCTGAATCTATGTCAAAATTGGAAAATGTGTTTTAAGGAGGTTATTTTTTATTATTAAAATAGATATGTGTATTTTCATGGTAGAAAATTTTGAATACACACATAAACAATTAGAATAAATATTAACTCCTAAAAAGAAAGTGAAATGCCAGTAAAATGGAAATGTAAGAGTCAAAGTCAATAGAAATAGAGGAAAGGTGACTTTATTAAAAATAAATAAGAATTTCTTTGAGAGAGAAGAGTGTAGTAGAGCCATGGGAGAATGATAGAAGAGAAAGGAAAAGAATGAAGACAGGCCATGTTGGGAGGCTATTGGCTGGTTTGTGGGAAGTGGTTAAAGGTTTTTAGAAAGAAAAATATCTATTGTAAATTCTGATTTTTTTTCAATGCTGTGATATTGTAGAGAGTTTCGAGCACAACAAAATAGAGGACATGCCCCCAGGCGTATCCTCCCATCTGATATCAACTGCCCATTTGGAGGGTCCCAAAAACCATCTTCAGGTTTGATAATTTGTGAGAAGGACTCGGAACGCCCTGAAAGTTATTATATTCATGTTTATGGCCTATTACAGATTAAATCAACCAAGGGAAGAAGCTTGCATGGCAAAGTCCAGAAGTACCAAATTCAAAGCTTCTGTCGTTCTCTCCCTGTGGAATTGGGACACATCACCCTGTTGGCATCAGTGTGTGACAATATACACAAAACAGTGCCAACCAAAGAAGCTCATCTGAGCGTCAGTGTCCAGAGTTTTTTACTGTGTGTGTGTTACATGAGTATGGTTTACATTGTTGATTTCAGTCTCCAGCTCATCTGATAGTGTATAACCCATAGCTTCCACCTTGAGTCACATTGTTAGCCTTTTGTTGGTCTCTTCCCCTTCCCCCAGCATTATATGGATGGAGCCACCTCTTGCCCTAAATCATACTGTTAGCTATCCAGTATGACTCAAGGCTTCAGACAAAGACACTCCTATCTTGAGGTCCTAGAGAAGACCTCTCAAGCTGAAAGCATGGGCCAGATGTTTTCTTTGAGCAAGGTGAAATTCTTTACTGCTCAGATTTAAATCCGTTTCATCATCCCATCCTTCAGTAAAGACCTCTTCACACATGTGAAGAAGAAAATTCATCTTCAGTCCCACCAACTTGATGGAAAACTTTAAACATTTAGGTATAGATCCTTCTAGGTAGATCTTAGATATGTTAGGCATAAAAGTGTTAACCCACCTGTTTTCTTCCCCAAATTAAAATGAATAACTATCACCACAAGTCAGAAAACTATTCCGTAAAATCAGATCATCAAATGGTAGTGTTAGATGAGACCTTGGACTACATCTGGTATTTTGGGAAGATGAAATGATTTGCTCAAGACCAATGGAATTAGTGAGACAGAGCTGAATTAAGATTCCAGGTCCAATGGCTTTTCTCTTCAGTAAAAGGAAACTCAAGAGACCTCTTTTTGGATCCAAAGGATGTTACTTTTTGAAAATAGCATTGCCTTGTTTACGTATGGTAAGATAACCCTAATGGCTTTTTGATTGATTTGGTTTTGCCCCAGAATTTGGGATGATTTCCAGATCCACATATAAAAGTATGTCTAGAGGACAGCTGCTCAACTGCTTGCATATTTTTCCGATTAGCTGAATTGTATATGCTGCTGAAATAGTCCACTGGATTTCATGTTGTTGGTAGGAACAGCAGGGGATCTTAAACTGAACACTATCTGTATCTCTTTAGTCCTTTGGAAAAATTTCCTTCCCATTTGCTGCCTCCTTGTCCTTCTTAGAAAGCTGTTAAATTTTATGTTTTTTTGGATTCAAACCTGGAACCTGGTTTTCAGCTGCTTTCTCATTTCCTCCCAAATTTTATAAACATGTAATCAACTTCTTTTTCTGTGTGTACCAATCAGAATTAGAGATGAATCCAAATGGGATGAAAAGGGCCAGCACTTAACCTTTTGTCACACAGGCCTGTGGCTTGAGAGGTTGCTACAGACTCAGTGTTCACGTTCCTTGAATTTCATATGTTGAAACCTAACCCCCAATGTGATGGTATTTGGAGATGGAGTTTTCGGGAGGTGATGAGGTTATGAGGGCAAAGTCATCATGAGTGAGATTAGCGCTCTTATAAAAAATGAGACTGCAGAGAACTCCCTTGCCCTTTTTCCATGTGAGGACACAGGAAGAAAGCCATCTATGAATGAGGAAGCAGGTTCTCACCACACACTAAGTCTGCTGATGCCTTGTTCTTGGGTGTCCCAGCTTCCAAAATTGTAAGAAATACATTTGTGTTGTTTTGAAGCCACTAGTCTCTGGTATTTTTGTTATAGCAGCTTGAATGGTCTAAGACCAGGGAAAATTAAGTGTGAACATTCATTTACATAAGCAGGAACAGCATCATGGCTAGGCACAGTCCGTAAAAACTTACCTAATCTCCTATCAGCTGATGGAAATGACCTGCTGCTCCAAACCATGTCCACTGTCTTGCATGGATTTCCTTAGCTCTGACCTGAACAATGAGCAACTCATTTCAGCTAACTGGAGATCGGTTTTAAAAATGCAGAAGGCAAGCATGTCTGAGGGGAATATTTGCACCCTGAGTTTGGTTATCGTTTTTGTATACTTAAATCATTTGCAGTGAAGAGATAAAATTCTGATGAAATCCACTTGGACCTTGATGTGGAGTCAGGCCAGGGTAGGACATCACAGGTCTTCAGGAATGCAGAGAGCATCAGGAGACCAAGGAGGAAGAGACTTAGGGAGGTGGAGATGGGAAGATGCTCCAGTTTTTCAGTTGGTGTAGTTTTGACCTGCGAGTTTACCATAGCATCATTACGGAGAATGTGCAAAGCGGCGGGCATAAGTCTCTTCAACTTCTGAGATGAAAAATAGTCTAAGTGTTGGTAAAATGGTAGAAAAGGTCAAATTAAGACAAATCAGCTATGTATGTTATAAAGTAGAAGTTCTGGTTTTGTTTTCCAAATGCATAAAACTCAAAGTCAGTCTAGAAATACAGACAATATGACAAAGCTTCACTGGTGCCATCTCATGGAGTGAGCCACCACTACCATGTCTTAATAACTGTTCCTTCCTCTCCTGCTTCCCAGTACAGCTAAGTAGTCTGTGGCTCTGCCTTGATATTCTAGACTGTGAAGTCCAATAGAAATAGAACGTGAGCCACATACATGGCTTTAAACTTTGAGTGTCTGCATCAAAAAAGCAAACAGATGAAATTAATTTTAATCATATATATTAAACATTTTAAAAGTTTATCTATCTATCTATCTATCTATCTATCTATCTATCTATCTATCACCAGCATGAGCAGGGGAGGGGCAGAGAGGAGGAGAGAGAATCCCAACCAAGCTTCGCACTGTCAGTGCAGAGCCTGATGCGGGGCTTGGACCTACAAGCTGTGAGGTCATGAACTGAGCCGAAATCAAGAGTTGGATGCTGGGGCACCTGGGTGGCTCAGTTGGTTAAGCATCTGACATCGGCTCAGGTCACGATCTTGCGGTTTGTGGGTTTGAGACCCCCGTAGGGCTTTGTGCTGACAGCTCAGAGGCTGGAGCCTGCTTCGGATTCTGTCTCTCTCTCTCTCTCTCTCTCTTTCTCTCTCTCTCTCTCTCTCTCTCTCTCACCTTTCCCTGCTCAACTGAGCCACTCAGGTGCCCCTCAATAATATATTTTTTTAAAATCTAATATACCCAAAGTATTATTTCATTAGTAATCATTATTAACACAGCATTTTATGTCTCTCTCTCTCTCTTTCTCTCTCTTTTTATGCTAAGTTTTTGAAGCCAGGCTTATATTTTATACTTACACAGGTTTTAAATAAGTACCTTTCAGTTTCTCAATAGTAGCTGCATGTATCTAATGCTTGCTGGATTGGGCAGTGCCACTGTAGATGGAAGATATCAATGTAGGGACACTGTTTCTTAAAGATCATGAAAATTTGTTATCAGCTATAAATGACAGAATATTGCAGAAGGCTTCATCTATAAGGGCACTTATTTACTTAGCAAGGATACTGGAGATAGTGAGTTGTTCAGAAGATTAAAAAAGTCATCAGGGACCCAGGCTTCTTCCAGACTTAGACCTTACAGGTCTTCTTCAGTACACTGGCATTCCTTCTTGGGCTTGTCATCTCATGGTCACAAGATGCCTGTAGCAGCTCCTGATATCAGGCCTTACTCCTTGGAAGGGGAAGGAGCAAAAAGTCTTTCTCTTTCAACTCTGTTTTCATCCAAGAAGGAAAAGATTCCCCCTAGCAGACATGCCCTGACATCTCATTGGCCAGATTTAGGTCATATGGTAACTTAGCTGTAGGGGATCTTGGGAAACTGAAAAGTTGCAGAGAAGAAGAGAATGACTGGGAGGGCTTTGCTTTATTAGATCATTCTTGATAAACTGCTCTCTCAGACAAAATCAGACTTCTATTAGGCTAAATGGGAGAATGGGATGGCTACTGGGCAGGCAGCCAGCGATGTCTGCCCCAGGAGCATTTTCTCAAGGAGTGGGGGACAGAGGAGGATACTCTTATAATCAACATAGTCTTATAATTAAATAACAATTACACTAATAATCACTTCCATTTACTGAAAATTCATGTGTCACGTGTGTTTAATGGATTACCTAATTCACATACACAAGAACATATATACAGGTTACCTGTCAGTGGTTGCTGATAGTAAAATCAGTGTAAAATTGTCAGATTATACTGTGAGCTACCCAAGAACAAGAATCATGTCTGTCTGTCTTTCTTTCCTTTTTTCATATCCCATATCATATTATTCATCAGTATTTGTTAATGAATGACTCCTCTTATTTACTCAAGATGTGTTATATCTCTCAAATTTTGTTTCTAATCTGTGTCCCTTTGTCTCTTCAAAGTCTAATGTGTTGCCCTTTTTAAAATCATTGGTACTTCTACCCACATTCTAGCCTCACACACATGTCCTGGCTCTCACTCTGAACCCCCTGCAATTCTTACCACAGACTGCTAAGTGTTCTTATTTGGGAAGGGGTCACAGCTAGAAACCACAAACAACCAATAATTCAGCAACTTCTTCACTAGAGTTTCCTTTCTACCCAGACTTACTTGAGGACAATAGGGAAATAAAGCTAGTTTCTCCCACACAGAGTTGATGATTCCTGGGCCTGTGTCTTATGATCTCTGTCAGTCTTACACGTTGTCAGGCTCTTTCAGGTGGTAAGGAATGGAGATAAATAAATTTTTCTGCATTATTGGGAATTTATTACATGGAAGGAAAAAAAAATCTCATCTCCACCCATGTAGACCTCACAGAGAATAGGAATATTGTTCAGGATAAATCAATAGCAGTATCTGGGGTGACTAGCAATTTCTGTATTTCATCTCCTTGGAAATAGACATCTAGTGTTTGACCATTACAGTGACTCAGCCATTTTTTACTTCTGCTCCACCACCACATATTCTCTTTTTCTCCTACCTACCCCATGGCTTCTCTAGTCATAGCTTACACTGCCTTAAAGCCTCTGTGTCATTCTGCTATCTACTGAATTTCTCTGAGGTCTCCCTTTAGAATTCCTCAAGAAAGTATATATACTTGAGTTAACCTTTCAGGATCCTTCCATGATCAGGTGTCTTCATTGGTTAGAGTGGCTCCATGCCAGGTTATAGATCACTGATAATTATATATACTTATATCAGGCTCCTTTCTCTAGGTCAGTCATCTGTTTTTATTTTATTTTATTTTTTTAAAAATATTTTTTATTTATTTCTAGGAGAGAGAGAAAGAGAGAGAGAGAGAGAGACAGCGTGAGCAGAGGAGGGTCAGAGAGAGAGGGAGTCACAGACTCCGAAAAAAGGCTCCAGGCTCTGAGCTGGCAGTCAGCACAGAGCCCAACGCGGGGCTCGAGCCCATGAACCACGAGATCATGACCTAAGCGAAAGTCGGACGCTTAACCGACTAAGCCACCCAGGCGCCCCAGTCATCTGTTTTTAGATTGATGGAGTCACATGGTAAACAATATGTCATCTGTAAGTCAACCGTCTTAAAGTTCCTTAGTTCTCAGGTTTACCTAACCCATTATGTCCAATTTAAAATAAGTCTGAGCCTTGTGTTTCAGGTGATTTAGGAAGTCAGATCATTTATCAACTTCCCCTTTCCATTTTTTCTGGTTGTATCTTAGGACCAGAAAGGGTACTTACTAATTTCTCTGAATCCTTTCAGTTTGACCCATGTCAGTTTTAATCAGCCATAACTTGTTCTTGGTTTCCCTCTTTCCATTTTGTGAAGGTTGTTTTATCCAGTGGTTGCCTCTTTGGGGTTAGAGGAGGTGGCCCTGAAAGGAACCTGAAGGTTCTTTTTGGGTGATAGAAATTTCATGTATCTTCAGTGGGTGTGCTGTGTGCATCATCAGTAGTTACTAAAGTAGACTCTTAAGATCTGTCCTTTTTTAATCTATGGAAATTATTCCTTAATATGATTAGTTAATAACAACAACAACAATTACAAACTGCTTGTGTTAATCAGGGTCCCAACAGGAAACAGATAAACATCAGTTGGGAGAGTCTGATAAAAGGCCAGCCTACAAAAGGATCAGTAGGGTATAGGACTCTGGAGCAGGAACCTAGGTTCTCACTAACACTTTCATAGTGAAGAGGCAAAGGAAGGGAGCAGTTACCAGAATATGATGTGCCAAAGGGAGAGGACCATTGTGGCAGAAGCTGGGAATGTTGGTCAGTGGACGTAGCCATTACATCTTAACCCTGTTGTGAAGGAACCGGGGGAATAAATGCCCTAATCTCAGATTCATCCTTCCCTCCCGCTGAGCTCCTTGGATATAACCAACAAGAAGCAGAAGCCTGAGATCAAGGAAGCCAGGAAGCCACTAGAGGTAGTCTGTACAACTCAGTCTCACAGGACGTAGAGTAGGGTAGAGAAGAATAGAGAGCACATCTAAAGGGGTAATCAGAAGACATCCAGCATCATGTTTTCCATTTTCTCTGAATTACTTCAAGTGTGGACAGTGCCCCTCCTACAGTTCTTGAAAATGTAAGTAATGTTAAGTAAGACAAGACTATGGCATATAAAATATTTTATGGAAATCCTGAGGATAACAGAGAAGTTTACAATGAAGAAAAAGCAAATTTAAAACCTCAGTTTGGCTTTCCCAGCTCTTTAGTCTATTGGCCATACCTTGTACAGAGAGTTCCTCACTGCCTTCCTCCTCAGCCCCAGCCACGTCACATTGAAAGGGCCAGTGCACTTCATGCCAGTGATAGTTTCCTTGACCTCTTCCTCCATGTCCAAAATCTGATCTCTCCCAAGAGAGAGGGGAATTCTTTTCCTTTTCTGCTTCCTTTCTTATCCAGGATCAATAGTGCGTGTTAACCTTGAAAGTAAAACAGTCATTTATTTTAGCAGCAAAATGAGTTTATGTGTAAATAGCAGAGGAATTGCAATTCAGGACCTGCAGGCTACGGCAGACCATGGGCAAGTCTTGAGGTCAAAGGAGAAGAACATTATAGAGAAAAGGAGGAATTTGGGAGGGGCTGCTTCTAACAAAGTTGATTAGAGAAAAGCAAGGGTGTTGAAGGTTTTTTTCGTTGGCTGACTTGTGATACTTTTTATTGGCTAAGCTTGTTGCTGGACAGGGAGAAATCCTTCTTTTCTCCTGCTGGGGAAATAACGTAGGCTTCTTTCTGCTCTGTTCTGCAGTTTGACCATGAATTTTAGGGTATGAGATTTCCCGCCTCTGGTCTCCTGACTCCATTTTAAGTGAGGTATTGTTTATTCAGTTTCACATGGGAATATTCATTTCATTTGGAGAAACCATTATCCTCATTATAGGTGATGGTCTGGCTGTGGAACATACTCTTCCAGTCAGTTGTGGGCAGAGATGTAGTGTTATGAGCTCTAAAACTTCCAGATGATAAAGAGTCATGTCAGGTTTGGGCAGAATACCAGTACAGCAAGGTAACGCCACGGCCTAGAGGAAGTTAGCATGGGCCAGGACTGTTACCTCAAGGTTTACAGGTAGGGACTCAGGGCCTCTTCAAGGGTCCCAAGTTGGAAGACCTTGGGTGGAATTCCATGTTTATCAGTTGCCAGCTATGTGATCTTGGGCAAGTGATATAATTACCCAAGCTATCCTTTCTTTTCTTTGTTCTGAGCTTTAATTTCTATCCCCTCTTCTTCCTGCCCCCCCCCCCCCCCCTTTTTTTTTTTTTTTAAAGAGAAATCAATGTGAAAGTGTCCATGAAAACCCTGCAAAACTCTGTGGTCCCAACAAACATAAACACTTCCTTTCTAGTNCCCCCGGCTTTTTTTTTTTTTTTAAAGAGAAATCAATGTGAAAGTGTCCATGAAAACCCTGCAAAACTCTGTGGTCCCAACAAACATAAACACTTCCTTTCTAGTAACTGTCAATCTTTTCTGTTGCCACAATATTCACATGTATAATACACTCCCATCATGTCATATAGTAATATTCAGGGGGCAAAAGCAAGCATTGGGGGAGGAAATAAATGCCTAAATATATTGTGAGTGGGAGCTTGAAAAAGCCCTTTATGGAGATTTTGACCCAAGGCTGCTCTCCCCCATCTCCCTGAACTGGATCATACCTAGCTGAGAGTCACTCTCTAGACTGAAGGTTACAAGATGGTGGGGCTAGAAAGGGCTAGAAGACCTGTTTTGTTTGGCTTTCACAGAATTGTGAAGTCTTAAAAATTAGATGTTAAAAATTTAAAATCAGGAGATGATTTCACATGAAAAGAAAATTGCCTTCTCTTGAAATAGAGAGTTTTTGGCAGAACCAAGCCTACATTCATGAATGCCAGAATTTGGTTGGCTGCTCCTTTAGAAGAAGCGTACGCTCTCCAGCTGGTGTTACCTATTTGTGTCACCTACCCCTTGGCAATTAAGTTTGCTGTCCCTGGTCTAGACTACCAAGGGATCACTGATACTGCAGCAGGAAGGAACCTCAAGAGGTCACTGAGCCCTGTCTTTACTTTTTGTCAGGCCAGATTTTGGTTTCCTCATTTATAGCAAAAGCCTCCTGGTTCAAATGACATGCCCAACCTTACCCAGGTTGGGGCAGTGGAGGAGACTGAGCAGAATTGAGGTCAACTCCCTCCCAGTGAAGAGCCTTTTCCTAGCACAGTGTGTTCCTTCTCAAACAGCCTATCACAGTTTCTGAAGCCCAGTCAGTGGAGCCATTGTGAAGAAAGGTCAACCCTCAGATGAGCGAGGTTTCTGGAGTGCAATGCTTCCAATACCGGAACACACACAAGCTCTAGTGTGGCTGACCTTGAGCCCAGCCGCCCAGCTCCACCGGAACAAACGTGAACTTCAGAGCAGGGCCGGAAGGGCTGTGAGTTTGGATCAGCTAGTGTCCTTGACCCCTTGGCAAGGATCCCAGGCTGCAGAAACCCTCTGGGTTTCTTGGTGTGGGATGGGAAAGAAAGATGAGGGTGGGAAGGAGGCGAGAAAAACAGGGATACAGAGCAGAGCTGTTTTTTTCCTTTTCCCTCGCAGAAATGGAGCTTTTGTGTTTCTGTGCCACATGTGTGCCGTGAGGTTTTCATTTTCTTTCTCTTTCTTTTTTTCCAGTTCTGGGATCGGTATGTTGCTGTATTGCTGAGTGTTTGTTTTGGCTGCTAGAGGAAGTATTGACAAAGGAAGTAGGAGAACAAACATAATTTTGTAAGCAGCCGGCCTGAGAGGAACAATAAAGCAGAACTGGAGACAGCGTGTCGGGGTTGAGATTCTCTGAGACTGTTGAACGCCAGCGTCCCAGGGCTTGCGGCCGCTGAAGAGTGGGAGTGTGGGCGCTTCTAGAGCTACAGGGGCTTCTGTTGAGCTGTGCTGAACAATTCTGTTTCTGTGCTTTGGGGGACGCCTTCTCGGGGCCTCAGCTTCTCCCCTGTTCCCCACCATTTCCTCCCACGTGTCAAGTACCAAAGCCACAGGCCTTTTGGAAGGAGGGGATAGTCTGTACCAGCAAAATGGTACGTGTGGGTGTGTATGTGAGGTTAAATAATAAGATTATGATATGGGATTATGAAGAGGATCCCATGAAAGTTTGGTTTTATCTTTAGGAAAGATAAAAGACACCTTGGAGATGGTTGAAGTCCCAAGTGATTATTGAGTGAAATGTGGAAAGAACACTCTGACTTTCCACCAGTCGACAGACCCACTGGGTGTGGAAGGAGACTTTTCACACATTCGAGGATGGCACCAAGGGACCAAGTTCAGGAGCTCACTTGTGAATGGTAACTGTACACACAGCAGCATGGGTATGTGACTAGAGAAACCCCCTTGGCTATGGATTTAGAAAGTGAATCAGGGTACATCAGAGGTGGCTGAGGTGCAGTCCCTGCTAGAGACAGGGGACAGAATGACGTACCCTTTAATTTTTCCCATGGATGGGAAATGAAAAGATGGATGAAATGCCAGGTTTGCATGACTCCTGGGAGTCATCAAACGCTAGAGACTTGGTTTGGGCTGAACTCGTTCCCTGGGCCTCTGGGTACAGAAGCTCCTGAAGATGTTGTTGATTTTTCTGAAGCATTTTCTGCAGCTAAGAAAAAGGTATATCTTCTTCTCTAGAATAACCTTAGAAGGCCACCTAGATCTTAGCTAACAGTTCTGCCGGGAAAGCCGTATATTGTTATCTTTGAAAGGCTAGGGCTAGCTCAAGGTTTCTTTCTTTCTTTCTTTCTTTCTTTTTTTTTTTTTATATGTTTCACAAATGGGTTTTTTTTTTTTTTTTGCCATTTTTAAATTTTATTTTATTTTATTTTTAAATAGTTTATTGTCAGGCTGGTTTCCATATAACATCCAGTGCTCATCCCAACAAGTGCCCTCCTCCATGCCCATCACCCCCCTTCCTCTCACCCCTACCCCATCTGAAGGCTGATGGGGTAGCTCAAGGTTTCTAACATACTTTTATTTCTCTTCTGCTTCCGTGAGGTAATAAGGTAAGGGGATGGGGTGGTGAAGGGAGACATCAATTAGAGCACTAGGAAATTTGCATGAAATATCATTGTTTTGTAAAAGTGTAGTACATTTGTGGCCACTCAGATATGTAAAGTCTCCGGTTAACTACTGTTTCTCAGGATAGGGTCTTTTCCCCCACGTGGGTCTGGACAAATGGAAAGATGGAAGTGATGTGCCGGCTACATGGAGAGGGAGCTTGTGAATGTACAAATCAATGGATGTGTGAAATACTGGTATCAGTTTAAATTGATCTCTGAATGGCTTTGAGCTGGCTGACCAAGCCTTCTGGCACTGTTAGTTCTCTGGATCTTTGCCGAAACTGTCACCTAGAAAAGCTGCTGTACCTTATGCTTAAAGGTATCTGGATCTGCTGCCTACTGTCTATATGAGGAGAGGATAACCTTAGTATTGTCTCGTGACTGTTCTCTTGAATTTTCTTTTTTCCTCTGTCGTTTGGAGGTGTAATTCACAAATAAGAATTGTATGTATTTAAGATGTGAAACTTGATGTTTGGATACAAGAATACTCTTGAGTTTTTGTGTTATGAAACACAGAATCTTTTGGGAAATTGCTCTTGTTCTTAAAGTGTACTGTGTCTGTTTAATACTTGGGTTAATGAGGGAGAAAGAGGAGATTTTACCAAAGACTGTGGAAGTGGGTTCTGGCACAGGCTCTGGAGAAACTAAGTTACTGTTGCTGGGCTGTTGGGGAAACCACTTGCCATCTCTATACCTTGCTTTCCCCTTTCCATGTCTGTACCATGGCAGGATCTTAGTGCAGTGTAGATTTGCTGACAGGGTCTTAATTTTGAACGCTTATAGTACCTACAAATCATTTAAATGGCAGAGAAATGCCAATATTTTGTTATTTTAGTACCTAAGTAATATATGTCTTACAATAGCTTTTATAAGTTATTAATTAATTAATTTATATGCAGGGAGAGGGAGGAAGAGAGGGAGGGGGGTGAGGGAGAGAGAGAGAGAGAGAGATTTCCAGGCAGGCTCCACATTGTCAGCACAGAGTCCGATGTGGGGCTCGAACCCATTAATCGTGAGACCCTGACCTGAGATGAAATCAAGAGTCGGATGCTTAACCAACAGCTACCCAGGCACCCCTAGAATAGTTTTTTATGGCACTCTTATGGGCCTTTACAAAAAATTTTAAAGCAGCTATATTGAGATATAATTCATATACCATAATATTCACCCACCAAAAGTATTTAGTATATTCAAAAAGTTGTGCAACTGTTGTGGCAATCTTAATTTAAAACATTTCATTATCTCATAAAGAAATTCATAGCAATCATTCACTGTTGTTCCCTCCAGCCCCTGGTCAACACTAATCTACTTTTTCGCTCTATAAATTTGCCTATTCTGGACATTCCATATAAATGGAATCATTCAATATGTGGTCTTTTGTGACTGGCTGCTTTCTCTAAGCATAATGTTTTTGAGATCTCTCCATGTTATAGCATGTATCAACATTTCATTTTTTTAAAAGTTTATTTATTGAATTTGGAGGAGAGAGAGAAAGAGGGAGAGGAAGAGAGAGAATCCCAAGCAGGCTCCACGTGCTACACTGAGCCTGACCTGGATCTCGATCTCACTACTGTGAGATCATGACCTTAGCCAAAATCAAGATTCAGATAATTGACTGAGTCGCCCAAGCGCCCTGGTACTTTAAAAAATTTTTTTAAAAATATTTATTTTTGAGAGAGAGAGAGGGGGACATGTGAGTTGGGGAGGGAAAGAGAGAGACAGAGACACAGAATCTGAAACAGGCTCCAGGGTCTGAGCTGTCAAGCACAGAACTCTACACAGGGCTCAAACTCATAAACCATGATATCATGACCTGAGCTGAAGCTGGATGCTTAACTGACTGAGCCACCCAGATGCCCCAGTGCCCCAGTACTTCATTTTTAATTTCTGAATAATGTTTGATTGTATGGCTACCCTACATTTTATTTGTTCATCTATTGATGAACACTTTTCACTTTTTTGATGTTATGAATAATATTGCTATGAATATTCATGTATAAGATTTTATGTGGACATAAGTTTCTCTTTCTCTTGGAAATATACCTAGGAGCGGGCTTGCTGGGTCATATGGTAAGCCCATTTACTTGAAAAGGAGTAGGATCATGATTTCTAGAGAATGCCAAGACCTGCAGCCTGGTGACCTCTTCAGTGGTTATATACCGCTTGTTATCAAGACACCTTTACAGAAGTTGTGGCAGACAGACCCTAACATGACGCCTAGTTGTGCCTGAATCCTGGTGTTCATATGTTTGTGTAATCTCTTTCCTTTGAGGTGAGAGGGGACTGGGACTTCCTTCTCACCAATAGAATATGACCATCATGGTGGGATATCCCTTTGGTGATGCTATATTAGGTAAGACTTCATTTTACCAGCCTAGAGACTTTCTTTGAGGGCTTGATATGCTGGAGAAACCTAGGTAGCAAGGAAATGGAGGTGGCCCCTAGGACCTAAGAGCAGCACTCAGCAAAAAGCTTGGGCCCTAGTCATACAGCTGCATGGAGATGACCACTGTTGGAATGAACTTGGAAGTAAAGAGCCTTTGATCAAAATGTAGCCCAGGTAATACTTGATTGAAGCCACGTCAGTTGCTAAGCAGAGGACCCAGCTAAATCGTGTTTGGACTCCTAATCTGTGGAAACTGAGATAATAAATATGTGGTGTTTTATGCAGGTAAACCTGTTGGTAATTTGTTACACAGCAATAGAACACTAGTTCAGGTTTAGAATTTGGTTCTATGGTATAATCTGAGCTGGGAGCCACTGAGTTTATTTGTCAAGGCAAATAACCTCTTTATTTATCTGTATGATTATCATAAAAGAACAAATTACTGTAGAAGTTCAGATATGTGCTTAGTGGGTATGAAGTAGCTGTACCTGGGGTATAATTTCTAGAATGGGAAAAATGATAGTGGCAGAAGTAAGAAACAGTTGCACTCTGTCTCCTTGACTGGAATGGGCTATGTCCATCTCTAGAAACTTCGTTCCAAGGAGAAGCCATAATCAGAATGATCAGAATAATAGTCATTTATTAATTCAGTACTGCTATTTATTAGGAAGTATATAGATGGGAGGGTGAGCATGAACTTGAGATCATGCCCTGATAGAGTTATGGAATAGTTCTAATTTGCCTATGCAAATTATGTTCTCTATGGAGACATGAGCTTAATAGGACATATTGTCCTATTATGTCCTCTCTGCAGACCTGTGCTTAAATTTGATACTAGCTTTCCCTTACACATCATTAGCCACATAATAACCAAACAATCCCAGCCTGGTGAACACCACTTCTGTTTTTAGAATCCAACTAGGACTATTCCATCTTTCTTAGTCATCCATTTCTATATTTAACAACTCTTACACTCAGAATTTTTAACTTATAGCTCACATAATTTTTTTTTTCTTCAGTTAAAGCTCTGGTTCTTTCTTACTTGCCCCCAAACAGATAGGGATAGCTGATTATGTGAATCTCTTGACTGTCTTTGTCATACCATTTTGTTTTGTTACACTTAATTCCTTACTGATTTAAGTGAAGAGTGGTGTTGGGTGGATTTTATTCTGTAGCACAGAGACACATGTGGAGTGCCTTTTTACTGCCTCTGTGTTCTGACTTTAATTTCAAATACTGTATGGATGACTCAATGTGCAGTAACTAATATTAAAGTCATGCTGCTTATAACATACAGTAGATAACTAAGCAGACTTACCTCAGTTGACTTGGAAGTTTCCTAGTTAGGGGAACAAAGTCGTTGAAACTGATGGGAAATGAATGTCTGACAACCAGGAAGATTGAATCATTACTGAAATTTCCATTTTCCCATATTACACACTAGTTGTCTCATAAATAAGCAAATCATTGTTTTGCTAAGAATGGAATCAACTGTGTTTCTCCTTATATATACAACAGTGCCATCCGGATTCCAGCCCTAGGGAACAGAGATGAAATGAATGGAATCATTTTTTAGGTGGTATAATTCATAGACCAAGTTTGCTAGGAAGCAAGCAAAGATTACATGGACATGGTAAGGGTAGCTCTTGCCATGAATAGGGTCTTATCATTTTTCTTTTTAATTTTTTATATTGATAAAGGAAATATGTGATTGCATTCTTACAGAACAAATAGGGATGGTGTTTATATTTACATAGCTGATTTTGTTTACTTTTGACAATTATTTTCATTTATGGTTATCAAAAAACATTTTTAACTCTGCAGTGCTGGGACATTATGCTGTGAAGATGTTGTCTTATTTTCCCATTCTATACTCATATGTCCAATTCTGCAGAAGTCCTTGGGTCTCTACGTATTGTTCTGTATTTGTTCCTCTTGGTGACTGATGGGCGGGAATGTTCTGGATGGCAAATACTGTCTTAGCTGTTTTTTGTAGTATCTGGTTAACTGGCCCTCTTGAGTTGGGAATATTACTCTGCCAAGCCCCATCTCTGTAATTTTAATTCCAAATCACAGATCCCTTTTATAAAGGCATATTCTTGCTTATTTGGATCAAAACAGAATTATTAAATGTTATAATACAGGTATAAATTATAAAATGTTCTATAAAGCAAGGTTTTAAATAAGTATACAGGGTGTACATTGTCATCAGGATTAAACTGAGAACTGGTTGTAAACATTTTGCTGTTTTTCTCTTTGTCCTAAATATAGGCTGCACTAAGTAATTGTCATAGCATTAGCTCTGCCTCTTCCAGTTCATTCTTTGCTGTTACTTTTTCATGTGTTAAATACCACATTAACACCTCCCTGCTACTTCCATAAGAGACAACAACTTAGCTGGTTTACAACCTGCCTCACCTCTTGGAACTCTATGGGCATCAGATTCTGTCCGGCACTATTTTGCTTCTGAATTGCCCTGTGAAGTGTCTGCTCATGTGTTTCTTGAGTTAGAGGCAAGTAAGGTAGTACATGCCCCAGTTACTCTTATTTTCCTCAGAGTTGCTCATTCTTGCCTTCATCCACCAATCATGCTACTTTATTTTGTGCCCACCACTGTGCTGGGTGCTCAGAATACAAAGATGAATAAAACATTATTTCCTGACCTGGAAGAACTTTTAAAGATGAAGAAAGTCATGCAAGCACATCACTATGACACGATTGAAGTACTTCAACAGGGCTCGGAGCCCTGAATCAGCGTGGAGGAGTCGGAGAAGGTGATATGTCAGTTGGGTCCTGACAGATGCATGAGGGTTTAGCAGATGTGTAGGTATGAGGGGGTGGTGGCTGAAGAAATGATTTCTAGACTGAGCAAACAGCATGAACAACAGTGTGGAGACATGAAAGGACATGGTTGGCTTGGGGAATACTGAGACATTGGGTGTGACTATAGTGTAGGGGGTGTGCGTGTGTGAGATGGGCTTTGGGAGATGAGCTGGGGTGGGGGAAGTTTGGAAAGAGAGATGTTGTAGGTTGGATGTGGAATTTCTAACTTGATTCTGTGGCAATGGGAAGGGAACAGTGGAGATAAGTTACATGATAGGGAGACAGTGCACACAGAGGTGTAGAGATGAGACTCGAGATAGCAGAGATAGGTCAGAGGGAGGCTTTAAGATAGCTAAAGCAGTAGCCTTGGAATTCTCTGATAGAAAAATCTGGCTTTGAGGCTCTTGAAATAGGGCTGAGATTTAAGTAAGTCAAGGGGAGGATAACACAGAGGGGGTCCAGCTGAGAAACACTTCAGAGGTAGAACTGTCAAGATATAACTGATGGGGTGAGAAGAATGAGAGAGGAAAAGTGAGGGTAAAATTAATATCTAATGTTTGTAATCAAGTAAATGACTAAGTGTTGACAAGTAAGTAAAAAAATTATCCCAGATTATTAATTTTATGAAGGCAGAATAATACTTGTTTGATTCTGTGTTACATGGTGCAGCATTTGGTAAATAGTTGATGTTTCACAAATAGTTACTGAATGATGTAAATAGATATGGAAATGGCTAAGCAGGAAAAATGCCTGCTATCCTGAAGGCACATGAAAAATGGCCTAAGCTGGTCTGGGGGACAGGGAAAGTTCCTGAGGAAATGCTATTTAGGCTGATATATAAAGCAGTTGTTATGGTGACTAAAGGCAAAGGAACAGCATGTAAAAAGACCCACAGGCAAGAGGGAAGCTGGCATCGTCCTGTAATTGAGAGAAGTCTAACAAGGATCAGTGGTCAATGATGGGACCAGAGTATTATATTAGTTATCTGTTGCTGCATAACAGATGACTCTAGAATTTAGTGACTTAAAACAACAGACGCTTAACTATCTTACAGTTTCTGTGGGTTAGGTACCCAGGAGTGGCTTACATGGTGACTCTGGCTCAGGGTCTCATGGTAATAAAAATATTGGTTGGGATGGCAGTCATCTGAAGGGTTGACTGGGTTTGGAGCATTTGCTTCCAAAAAAGCCTTTGCTTATGGTTGTTGGTTGGAATCTTCCAGTTCTTCACTGTCTCTGGGCCAGGGACCTTGGTTCCTTACCATATGGGCCCTTAGGGTTGCTCACAACATGGCAGCTAACTTTTTCCAGAGTAACTTTTTCCAAAAGAGAGATCAAAAGGCATAAGATGCAATGACTTATATGATCTGGCCTCAAAAGTGATATGTGATCACTTCTACTGTATGCTGTTTGTCATACAGACTAGTGCTGATACCATGTGGGTAGACTACATAAGGATGTGAATACCAGTCTGGGGCCATTGGGGTCATCTTGTAGGCTGGCTACCATAAGAGGTAGTGAAACAAATGCTAGACAGAGTAAGGTTTTTAAGTCATATTATTGGTCTTAGAGTTTAAGAACAACGAGAAGACGTGGGGATTTCTAGCAGGATCCAGAAATAGGACTGAAGGTTTAGGGGCAAGACTACTCTCCCTGGAGGGTGTAACAGAGTGGCAAGGTGGAAGCATTTTATTCCTAGGCCTGGGTGTGCATCTGTTCCTTTAAGCAGTATTTGTTGTAGAGCTTGGATGTGCCAGGATATGTACCAGATATGAGAATGCAGAAGTGACAAGACTTACTCATACCCTGATCACCAGGGGCTTACAGTCCAAGGGCAAAAAGAGGTTAGTAAATGGGAGTTATACTCTAGCACAATAAATTCTGTAATAAAGCACAAGTTTCTATGAGAGCATTTAGAAGGGCACCTTACTCATTTAGGGTAGTTAGGAAAGGACTCCTGGAGAAGATGCCATCTCAATAGGGACCTAAGAGATGAGTAGGCAAAGGGTAATGTTCCATGTGTGAACGTAGGCCAGGAAATGAGAAGGCAAATGGCTTGTTTAGGGAACTAAAGTAGTTCACTGTGTCTGGAGTCTAGATTGGATGTGGATGTGTGTGGAGGGGTGAGTAGTAAGAAGTCAGTGTGGTAACTGGGGTCACATCAGGGTGAGATTTTTATTCTTAAGGAGTTTGGACTTTATTTGGGGAGAAAGGGGAAGTTACTCAAAGGCCTTGAGAATGGATACTTCAGAAAGAATACTCTGGCTGCAACATAGAGAATAACTTCGAAGTGGCAAATTTGGAGGATGGGAAAGCAATTTAGAGGTTATGACAAGAAAACATGTGTGAATTGATGGTGGCCCAGATTGGGATTAGTGAGAATTGGACTTAAGAGATATTTAGGAGGTAAAGTTGCTGGAATCTGATGATTGTTCATTTGGAAGGGGAGGAAGAGGAAGTTTAGGGTAGTGCTCAAGGTCATGGCATAACCTTCTGAGTTCTGGGCAGGAACCAAGACTGTCACAAAAGAAGCCAAAAGGGATATGATGATCAGAACTTTGGTACAAGTTCTGGCCTGGGTCCCTCTGATCCATTTGCTGGGTTTCAGCTATCAGGGCAGAAGGAGATCTTCAGTAAGGTTGACTTTGTCTAAATTTTCTAAAAGTTATGTTGCAGAGATTGGGAAGAGGGAAACCTACAAATGTAAAGTAACTTCTTAACCAAAGAGCTTGGAGGGCAAAAAAAAAAAAAAAAAAGTTCTTAGGAATTATAAAGATTTTGTCCAACTCAAGGGCAAACCAGTAATGAACCCTTAAATACCCCAGAAGATAGGGGAGTGAATTCCATGAGGTCTTATATGGTGGGAATAGGAAAGTCCATTCCTATCTGGGGTATTTTACCAGAAACATTCTGTAAACAGCAAATTTTCGTCCCATAGGAAATTACATCCTTTTTACTGGTATAAAATGCACATAATTTCTAGGTATTATAAAGGCATATCAGTTATTCGATACTTTTCTTTTCAAGCTTCTCAGTTCTGAGAGAGCTGAATTGGTGACGAAATCTATTTTACAATACCGATTTCCCAAATTACACTTCTTGGAATAGTGAATTATTGGCAGGAAGACACTGTGTGTGTGTGTGTGTGTGTGTGTGTGTGTAGATACTATATACATAATAGCAGCCCTAATTGAGACCTAACTGACATTGAGGGCAATAGTTGACATTATGTCAAACACAGAGAGCCAAACAACTTTCCATTTGATTCCCTCTTCTCTCCACTTTATCCTAGATCATTACTACTCCCACAACTCCTTTTATATACCCAAGCTAGTCTGATTCATCTGCTTCTCTTTCCTTCTTTCCTCCTACAGAAACTGCTAAAATTATTTTCTATTGAGTTATAGCAATATTTCTGCAGAACTCCAAGCTCCACCGTTAGGTTCCATTGAGTATAGGCTCAAAGATAAGCCTTCATTTTTGATGATTTTTCTGACGTTCTTGTTTTACTTTCTTGAGTCAAAGAACCATTTTTTATGGTTCATATGTGATTTTATGGAAGAAGTTTTTGGAGTCAGGTAGACTTGCTGTTTTGCACCAAGTGAGCTGAAGACCCTTCCAAAGGCAGGTTTCTTGAGCTCTTTGCTTCCCTGTTGCTTGCCTTTTACTTTGTCCCATCGCTGCTCTGTGGACTTCATCTCCCATTAATTGTTAGTGCTTGGCTTCCTGCGCTTTTGGAGGAAACCCTTTATGCAGCTAGAATTACCTTGACTATTTTTTTTCCCAAAACATAACTGCAAACAGAGCCTGTGCTGTACTTTCTCCCAACATATTTGTGTTGAGACATTTCATAGAAAAATTAATCTGTGTGCCAAAGCGAGTTCGCGCAGGTAGATGCATTTACTGAGAATTATTGAAAGGAATTTCAGCACTGGCTGAGCCAATCACTCAAGTCAGTGGCTTGTCTCATGGAGCAGCTCCCATATAATGAGGCTTGAATCAGGGTGAATTAATGTGGAGCTAGAAACTCGCTTCTGAACTCTTAAACTCAGCTGCTCAGCCTGTTAGCTATGAAACTGGTCATTTGAACTATATTTAACAAATGCACGGACAAAAACAATTCTGCTAAATACCAGTTAGTTGTAATCACCATCGACCTCAAATATCTTTAAGGTATCTGCATATGATCAGTTTTTATTCTTATTTTACTCTTGGATAAAGTAAAAAATAGAGGGTTAAGTGACTGAATTTAGTTACTATGTTACACTGAGTAAGTAGATGAGATAGTTGGAGAAACCAATTTTTTAAATTAAATTTTTAAAAATTTATTTATTTTTGAGACATAGAGACAGTGCAAGTGGGGGAGGGTCAGAGACAGTGCAAGTGGAGGATTCAGTCTACCTGATTGCAAGACTTATTTAATTACAGTAATCAATACTGAGTGGTACTGGTGGAGGAATAGACACATAATAGACAATGAAACAGAATAGAGAACCCAAGAGATACACATAAATATGTTGAACTTACTTTTGACAAAGGAGGAAAATTCAGTGGAGAAGAGTCTTTTCAACAAATAGTGCTGGAGTGATTGGTCATTGGTAGGCAAAAAATAAACCTTGACCTAAGTCTCATTCCTTTTACAAAAACAAACTCAAAATGCATCATGGAGTCAGATATAAAATGTAAAACCTTAAAACTTTAAGCAAAAAAAAAAAAAAAGAAATCTTTGGGATTTAGGGCTATGTAAAAAGAGTTCTTAGATGTGACACTAAAAACATGATCCATAGAAGGAAAATTTGGTATATTAGAATTAAAATACTTTTTTCTCCATGAAAGGCCCATTGGTAGGATGAATAAGTAAGCTACAGACTGAGAGAAAATATGTAGAAACTACATATCTGACAAAAGACTAGTATTTAGAATATATAAAGAACTCTTAAACTCAATGGTTAAAAAGAATCCAATGAGGCAAACCATGAGAGACTCTTGAATGCTGACAAAAACTGAGGACTGATGGGTGTGGGGGGGAGGTGGGGAGGGGCATAGAGGAGGACACTTATGGGGATGAGCACTGAGTGTTATGTGGAAACTAATTTGACAATAAACTATTTGTAAAAAAAAATTAAAAAAAATCATAAAAAAAAAAAGAATCCAATGAGAAGAAAAACCCATGAAGACACATTTCACTAAAAAGGACATATAGGTGAAAAATAAACACATGAAAAGATGTTTAATATCCTTAGCCATTAGGGAAATGCAAATTATCACCATAATGAGGTATCATTTAAACCTATCAGAGTGGCTAAAATAAAGTGACATCATGAAATGCTGGTGAGGATGTGGAGAAACTGGATTACTCATTCACTGCTGGTGGAAATGTGAAATGTCACATCAACTCTGGAAAATATTTTGACATTAAAAAAAAAAACAACTAAACATGCAACAACCATATGACCCAGCAATTAGACTCTTGAATATCTATCTTAGAGAATTGAAAACTCTGTGGGGCACCTGGGTGGCTCAGTTGGTTGAGCGTCCGACTTCGGCTCAGGTCATGATCTTGCAGTTTGTGGGTTTGAGCCCCGCGTTGCACTCAGTGCTGACAGTCAGCTCAGAGCCTGGTGCCTGTTTTGGATTCTGTGTCTCCCTCTCTCTCTGACCCTCCCATGCTCACGCTCTCTTGCTCTTTCTCTCTCTCTCTCAGAAATAAATAAAACATTTAAAATAAGAAAAAAAGAATTGAAAACTCTGTTCACATAAAAAAGCCTTTTTTAAATGTTTATTCTTAGAGTGAGCACCAGAGAGCATGAGCTTGGGAGGGGCAGTGCGAGAGAAGGACACAGAATCCAAAGCAGGCTCCAAGCTCTGAGCTGTTAGCACACAACCTGATATGGGGCTCTAACCCACCAACCATGATATCATGACCTGAGCGGAAGTTGGATGCTTAACCAACTGAGCTACCCAGGCACCCCTCTGCATGAATGTTTATAGGAGCTATGTTCATAATAAGAAAAAAGAACCACTTTATTTTATTTTATTTTTTTAAATTATTTATTTATTTTAATATTTTTACTTATTCCTAGGATAGAGAGAGAGAGAGACAGCATGAGCAGGGGAGGGTCAGAGAGAGAGGGAGTCACAGACCGAAACAGGCTCCAGGCTCCGAGCTGGCAGTCAGCACAGAGCCCGACGCGGGGCTCGAACCCACAAACCGCGAGATCATGACCTAAGCGAAAGTCGGACGCTTAACCGACTAAGCCACCCAGGCGCCCCAGAACCACTTTATTTTTAAAAAATTTTTAAAATGTTTTATTTATTTCTGAGAAGAGAGACAGCATGAGCAGGGGAGGGTCAGAGAGAGAGGGAGATATAGAATCTGAAACAGGCTCCAGGCTCTGAGGTAGTTGTCAGCACAGAGCCCGATGCAGGGCTCAAACTCATGAACTGTGAGATCATGACCAGAGCCAAATGAAGTCAGACGCTTAACCAACTGACCTACCCAGGCGCCCCAGAAGAACCACTTTAAACATCCCACATGATTTAAATGGTTGAAAAATGGGTCAGTGGATTAACAGGTATACCCACTCCATGCAATACAATTCAGCAATCAAGAAACAAACTACTGATTCTTGCAACAGCATGGATGCTCCACCAGAGAATTACGTTGGGTGAAAAAAAGCCGGTCATTCAAAAGTTTACAAACTGTATAATACCATTTACGTAGCATTCTTGAAAACAAAATTATAAAAAGGCAGAGCAGATTAGCAGTTACCAGTGCTGGGTCCAGGGGCGGGAGAGAGGGAAGTATGACTATCAAAGGGCAATATGACAGAGCCTTGTGGTGATGGAGCTTCTCTGTGTATCTTGATGGTATCAGTATCAGTATTTTGGTTCTGAGACTATAGTATAGTTTTGCATGAAGATACCATTGGGCAAGATGGGGTAAGGGGGCCATCTTTCCTTGGTTATCTCTGTATTAGGTTATCTTGGGTTATTTTGGTATCATGTCTTAAACTGTATGGAAATCTATATATACCTTCAAGTAAGATGTTTAATTTAAAAAAAAAAAAATTGAAGTGTTTTTAGGACTGAGTTAGCCAAGATAAGATAGTAGAGAAGGGCATACTATAGGATGAATAAATAGAACTGAAACCAGGTCAGCAAAACTGGAGTCTAGGATGTGTGTTGGGATTGAGGGAGGTAAATAAGACTGGAGTGATCAGGCAAGGCCAAATTATAAAATTATAAAGAATTCTTTGTATAAGGAATTTGAAACTTTTATAATTTTATTTTAAACATTTTTATTTATTTATGAGAGAGTGTGAGTGGGGGAGGGACAGAGAGAGAGGGAGACACACAGTCTGAAGCAGGCTTCAGACTCCGAGCTTTCAGCACAGAGCCCAATGCAGGGCTCGAACCCATGAACCACGAGATCATGACCTGAGCTGAAGTTGGACGCTTAACCAACTGAGCCACCCAGGTGCCCCTGAAAATTTTAAAACGTGTGAAGATCCCTTGAAGAATTTTAAGTAGGAGACTGGCACAATCACATTTTTGTTTTCAGTGATAATTGGAGGATGACAGGAAATCCAATTGATAGGGGGCAGACTAGGGGAGATGTGGGATTAAAGGTTTGAAGGTATTGATAAGGTATAAGAATAGAGACACAGAATATAAAGAGTAAGAAAAGGTGGGAAGATGCAATTTGGAAGTGGATATAAGGATTTTGGCTTAAAAGTAGAATAGTTTTAGAAAATAGCAAAGAACTGGATCTGGTGTATGAGTAGATAGCTGAAATAGAGCAGAGAGTCAACAAGATACATTGTGCACATGGACATCAGACTCACCTAGACCCTAGAATGATGACAGCACTAGAGAAGAAAGGAAGATAATAAGGATTCAAGAGCTCAAATCCATAATAAATACAAGTACTAACTAGAAAGTCAATAATAACAATGGCAAGGGAAAGAGTGGGAGCTGCTGACAGATGATATAACCCTGAGTGGAGGTGGATTTATACAAAGGTGGAGGGGCAGTAGTCTGGAGGCAGCAGTGCAGAGTGAGAAAAACGTGATGCGTGTCCCTCCTCCCATCATATGGGCAGTGGGACAATGAACAACCCAGGGTCAGGAAGTGGAAACACACAGGTGGAGGGAGTGTTTGGGGGAAAGGTGGGAAATCGGGTGGTTTTACAAAGAAGGGGGATTCCAGAGGGTAACCTAGGAAGCGCTGATGAATTTATCACTAGGGGGAGGAGGAGAGGTGGGTTTGGGGTAAAGAGTGACAGAACTGAACTGGAGGGGGTAGAAGAAAGGGCGTATGACCACATGAGCTTGCACTTTGGGTCCTGGTGAAGGATGCAGTCAGTGACAGGCACGGCTGAAATAACGGGCCTCAAGATGCTGATGGGATCTCTGCCATCAGATGGTTTGTAGACTGGCAGAGGCGTCAGGCCCGGGTGGTTCTGAGACAGGACGACTTTTGTTTGTTCCAGTCAGCGGTCTGCAGCCTTCAGAAAGCAGTCGGTTTCTGTTGCGGGAAAGCCCGATCCAACAGACGCGAAATGCCGTTAGGCCAACGTGAGACCGAAAAGTATTCCCAGCATTGGCACAACTCGGGCTTTGGTGCAGAAGGTTGCTGTGGTCAAGTCCAGGCAGGCCCATCCCTAACAGTTGAGGGACCTGGAGCGAAAGGACAAATGGAGGCGCCTGGCCTGCGGTTTCCCCTGTTGTCTTCTCAGCCCTGGCTTTGCTCTGCACCAGGGGGACGCCTGGGGAGTCCCCGGCCCACACATCCAAGTTTCGTCCACTAAAGCCTGACAGCTGTCTCGTGGCTGCCATTCAGGCCCAGAGGGGAGGACACCCTTGGCCCAGTTTTTGCTCAGGAGGTTTGTCCTGGGAACGCATCCAGGCAGTCTAAGTACCCAGAATCTCAGAATTCCATAGTTAATGGATGATACATTCTTCCAAATGTTTGCATGTATTGTGCAATAATTGCTTTTTTTTTAAACCTAAATGTATCATGGCCATGTTTACCAGTTGATATACACAGACACACAGTATATCTTATTTATTATTATTTTTTTAAGTTTATTTATTTATTTTGAGGGTGAGAGTAGGAGCCAGCACATAAGCAGGGGAGAGGAAGAGGGAGAGGGAAAGAGAAAATCCAAAGCAGGCTCCATTCAGTCAGCACAGAGCACAACGCAGGGCTTGACCTCATGAACTGTGGGATCATGACTTGAGCCGAAAATAAGAGTAGGTCACTTAACCACCTGAGCCCCCCAGGTGTCTGTATAATGTGTTTTAAATAATAACGTATTTGTTAAGTGGTAGGGTACCATTATTTATTAAGTAGCATTAAGTTCATTTCTATTTATTTCCATTCTTAAAAACAGTGTTGGAATTCACCTATTCATTTTACATGCACTTATTGAGCACCTACTGTGCCAGGAATTATTGGTCACTGGAGGAATAGCAATGAACAACAGCAACAGAAATGGAGAATCCAAACTAGTGGGGTGAGTCAGGCCATAAAAATAATTAAATGATACAGAATGTCAGATGAGAGTAAGTGCTGAAAAGAAGGATAAAGCAGGGAAGGAGAGTAGCGGTGTTGCAATTTTAAAGATGGTCTAGGTGAATCTTCCTGAGAAGGTGAGGTCTGAGCAAGAACAGAAGGAGGCAAGTGGGTAGAGGAAGCCTGTATCTAGAAAGAATGTGTCTCTGAGGGTTTTAGTCAATCTTTCAGTGATTCTCTTTTTTGTCCTTGGGTTAATTCTGTAGAATAGGTGCCTACATATGTTATAACTGGGTCAAAAGGCAGGTGCATTTCAAATATGACCAATATAACTCTTTTATACCCCTATTAACTATGTCTTAGAGGGACTCTTGCCCAAACTCTTGCCAAAACCCTTGAAAGCGACTATTTTGGTGGGAAAATATTTGGTAATACTGTGATGTTGGAGAATGTGCCTCTGAATGAATCTGCTTCAGAGAAAGTAGATGGTCTCTGAATTGTTTTCCAAGGAGGTTCCATTTAGCTATCTGAAAGGTAGTTACTGATTTGTAGTCACTTTTTGCATATTTTGGAAACTGACACTTATTTTGTATGTTGTATTTTCATGATTATAATATTAAATCTCCAGGGGATGAATGCACTCCAAGGTGAGGCAGCCGGGATCCTATTTTACATTATAGAGAGCTGTCTGCTGACCTGCAGCACTTTCTTTAAACTGTAATGAACTTTTTGTCCTTTAAGCACCTGAAATTTTGGCATTAATTTATTACAGCAACTTAACCTTCCATAATTAATGCTTTTTTGCTTTCTAGACAGATAATCATATCATCTGGTAAGAGTATGTTTAGTTTTGTAAGAAACTGCGAAACCGTCTTTTATAAAGTGGCTGTACCTTTTTGCATTTCCACTGACAACAAACGAGAGTACTTCTTGTTCCACATCTTCACCAGCATTTGGAGTTGCCATTGTTTTGGATTGTGACCATTCTAATAGGTGTCTGGTGGTGCCTCATTGTTTTCTTCGAATCCCATTTTGACACTCTGTATTCTAATTGAAAACTGTCGTTATCTTGAGAATTTTTAAATACTCTAGAATTTGCTATGTGTTCTGCTTTTTCTCCTGCCGTATATGGAGAAGCAGAATGAGAATAAAGAGAACTTGAGATAGAGGGAAATGCAATAAGCAAGTTTAGGCTTGTGAGGCTGGACTGTGTGTGTGTGTGCTGAATGGCCATTTCACCTCTGTTCATTAATTCAGAAATTCCTCTAACTCTTGGAGGACAATTCGAGCAAATATAGAGAGGTTTGTAGAGTAATTGACCGTCTGTAAGAAAGCTTGTGTCATTAGTAGTGAATTCATAAGCTGAAGTATCATTTCTTTTATTATATAGTGAATAGGAATTACAAGGAGGGTGAAAGTTAATTAAATGGGTTTCTTAGAGTAAGAATGGAAGGGCTGAAGAGAAACTAAGGGTGTCTGGGAGCTTATAATGGCATCTTGAAAACTGCGTAATTGGGTAGGTGGGTTTCAAGACGCTTTTATATGAGAAAATATACATGAAACAAAAATCAGGTAATATTCATGAGGCTTTAATTTTAGGAAAGCTTGTATTGTAGACAGAATAATGGCCTCCCAAAGATATCCAGGTCCCAGTCTCCAGAACCTGTGAAGATATTACCTTCCACAGCAAGAGACTTCGCAGATGTCATTAGATTAATGGTCTTCAGGTTGGGAGATTGTCCTGGATTATCTTGTGGGTCCACTTGTGATCACAAGGGTCCTTGTAAAAGGGCGGCAAGAAGGATGAGTCAGAAAAATGTGAGGACAGGAGCAGAGATCAGAGAGCTGGCTTTGAAGGTAGAGGAAGTCACCATGAGCCAAAGAATGCAGCTCTCCTCTAGAAGGTGGAAAAGGAAATGGATTCTCCCATAGAGCCTCCAGAAGGATTGCAGCCAGGAAAACCCATTTTAGATTTCTGACCTCCAGAGCTGTAAGTGAATAAATTTGTGTTATTTTAAACCACTAAGTCTATGGTAATTTGTTACACCAGTAATGGGCTGTTCTACCCACAACACTTCTGTCACCAAATGTGTGGGTTTTCCACACCAAGCAATTCTCCAATTCTCTGTGGACACCAGTTGGGTGTCCTACAATTTAGTTCATTTCTGACACAGACTACCCAGAGTTAGTTCAGACCCCACAGTTTTAGGGCTCAGACTCAAAGCGTGCTCCCACTTCAAATGCCCGTCTCAGGTCCCTGCTATAGGTACTTTAGACTAAGTGGTTATATATTGGGGATTCCCATGGCCCCCTCCCTCTTCAGTTTCAGTAATTGATAGAAAGGCTCACAGAACTCAGGAGAGCACTTTACTTACTCTTACCAGTATGATATTATAAAGGATACAAATGAACAGCCACGTGAAGAGGTGCATTGGGTAAAGTCTAGAAGGGTCTAAGGAGCTTCTGTCCCCATGGGGTGGGGGATGCACCACTTCCTGCATCAGAAATCTTCTGAACCTTGCTCTTCAGGGTTTTTAATGGAGATTCCATTACATAGGCATGGTTGATTAAATCAGTACTCGTTGGTGATTGACCTAGTCTCCAGGTGCTCCCCCCTCCCCGAGATGGGGATTGGGGGGCTAAAAGTTCCAACACTCTAATCACGTGGTTGGTCTCTCTGGCAACCTGAAGCTATGGAGTAGCCCACCAAGAGTCACCTCATTAGCATAAATTGGGGTATCGTGGCTAAGGGCTTATCATGAATAACAAAAGATACTCCTTTTACCTGTGTCAGGAAATTCCAAGTGTTTGAGAAACTCGTGTGCCAGGAAGTGGGGATAAAGAGATATACTTCTTATGATAATCACAATATCATAGGAATCAAATAAAAATTGTCTTAAAGTTTGGTGTTTGGCAAAATAGAAAAATCTATTAGTGTGAGCTCTTGAAATCCTGATCAGTATGTTTGGTTTATTTGCTATTTTTATTTATTATGTGTGGAAGTCACATGGCTCATTGTGACTATCAAACTCAAAATGTTTCATAGATTGGATTAATAAAGTAGAGAGATACCAAGGAATCGTGAAGGAATTAAGTGTGTAAAAGGTTCCCGGGTGTTAGCAAGTTGGTAGAGCTGAGACTAGAGATTATGCCTGTTCACTGAGGATGAGGTTCACCATGGAGGTGGCCTTCAACATGTGTCAGTAGGATCAGCTGCAGGTGGCTGGAAAGCTGCCTTTCCAGTGAGCCTAATAGCATCCTTCTGGAGCCTTTCCAGGGAGGCTCTGTGGGGGGCCTCCAAGAGCTTCCCAGTGAATTCCACAGCAGCCTTGTGGCAGCTTCCTACTGAGTTTCATTGGCACCTAGGACTGGTTCCCTGCCCACCAGCCTTAGCCTAGGGCAGCCCAGCAACTTCTCTGCCGTCCAGCAGGCTGCAACCACAGACCTCTAACCGGGTCTGATTTTCAGCCTTGGGGAAGGGACCCCTTCCAAGTGTGATGCTTCCTTGGGTTCTCTCACTCAGACCTAAGGTAATCTTTCAAGTTCTCTCTTGGTAGCTAATTTCCTGTAAATAGATAATAACTATTTGTATTTAACCTTCCCTACCTAAATTTCTGTGGGCTTTCTATTTCCTGACTGGCCTTTGATTGATACTAGGACATGAAGCCAAGAAAAGAACCCATGTTCCACATGGGGCTAAATTCACATTTTATTGTCTCTTTTCTGCAGACTCCCCGTCTCAGTGTTATGTTTATTTTGGACATTTTTGTTGTTGTTCTAACATGGATTTTGGTTTGCTTACAAACATTTCCCCAGTATATATTGTGTACTTGAGAACTAATCAGAGTATCTAAAAGCAGTGCATAATAATACATGTCTGTGCGCGCGCACGCGCGCGCACACACACACACACACACACACACACACTCTGCACTCGGAATTGAGACAATAGACTCCAAATCTGACTTGAACTAGCTCAAGAGTATCAGAGAATGTGAGAGAGGAATTAGTTGGAGTTTTTTTCTTTTCTTTTTTTTAAAAATTTTTTTACTGTTTTATTTATTTTTGAGAGAGAGAGATTGCAAGTGTGAGAAGGGCAGAGAGAGAGAGAGATTGGGAGACACAGAATCAGAAGCAGACTCCAGGCTCTGAGCTGTCAGCCAGAGCCTGATGCAGGGCTCGAACCCACTAACTGAGATCATGACCTGAGCTGAAGTTGGACGCTCAACCGACTGAGCCACCCAGGCGCCCCAGAGCTTTTTTTCTTAGAAGGTCGATTAAGCAGATTTAAGATCTTGTCAGCTCAGAGGTTCTGTGATTCTTGATCTAAGCGGTGTAAACATTCAAACTGCAAAATGTTAGTGAAACAAAAGAACAGTTTCGAAGGTCAGTCACAGATTCCAGGGCTGGAGAGAGACACACATGACAGTGAGACATAGGAAATAACTATTGAGAATGAAAAATGTTCTGGGCTGGAAGTTGCTCTTGTTGTGGCAAATTCAGGGAAATCTAGGAAAACCCTTTCACTACAGTGGCAGGTAGAAGCCATTCCTAGCGACTGTATAGCAGGCATTTTTTTCATTTGGAGGAGTTACACAGAAACACGTGGAAACAGACATAAAGCTACACAAATATGGTTGATGCTTCCCTTTTATTTAAAAAAATTTTTAAATATTTATTTTAAGAAAAAGAGAGCAAGCACACATGGGTGGGGGAGAGGCAGAGAGAGAGGAGAGAATCCCAAGCAGCTTCTGTGCTTTCAGAAGCACAGATTGAGCTGGATGGGGGCTCAATCCCATGACCTGGGAGATCGTGATCTGAGCCAAAATCAAGAGTCAGATGCTTAACTGACTGAGCCACCCAGGTGTCCCTTCCCTTTTATTTTAAAGTCTGTAGTGAGCATTTGCAGATTGACAGATTGGGGATTTTTTTTTTTTTTTATAGTCCTGCATTATACACTAAGCAGACCAGTGTGAGATCAGTTTAGTGTTCAAAAGATCAGCTAATGATGAAGAGCCAGGAGAGCTATGAAATAAAAAGATTGTTTGCCACAGTTATTCTGGGCATTTCAGGGTCTTAGACCTAGTGCATCACTTCTAACAAAGACAATGCAGCACATGTGGTGGGAATGTCACTTCTGAGATTCAGTTAAAAAAGATGTTGGGGCTCAGTCATTTAAGCAGCTGACTCTTTGATTTTGGGTCAGGTCATGATCTCATGGTTGGTGAGATTGAGTCCCTGAGCTCTGGGGTCTAGCTCCCCATTGACAGCGTGGTGCCTGCTTGGGATTCTTTCTCTCTCTGTCTCTCTGTCTCTTTCTCCCTCTCTCCATCTCTCCCTCTCTCCCTCTCCCTCTCTCCCCCAACTCTTCCACAGCTCTCTCTCTCCAATAAATAAACACTTAAAAATGTATTTTAAAAAAGCTATTTACTTCTATCTTCCTTCTCTTTCTCAATCTCTCTTTTGCTCACTCCAGCCTCTGACCAACATGCAGTGAGAATCTGAGGCCCTCAGTCTAGTAACTTGTGAAGAACTCTATCCGGTGTGGATCTTTCTTGATCCATGTCTTAAGATGAAACCAAAGTCTGCACCTTGATTCTGGCCTTGTGAGAGACATTGAGTGAGTGACCCTAGCAGAGCTGTGCTCAGATTCCTGATTCACAGAAACTGTGAAGTAACAAATAGTTTTGTTTCAAGCCACCAAGGTTTGTTATGTAGCAACAGAGAATTGATAGAAAAATATAACAACAGTGCATTGTTTTCCTATCGCTGCTCTAACAAATTACCACAAATTTGGTGGTTTAAAATAACAAATTTAGGGGTGCCTGGGTGGCTCAGTTGTTGGACTTTGGCTCAGGTTGTCATCTCATGGTTTGTGGGTTTGAGCCCCACATCTGGCTCTTTCCTGACAGCTCAGAGCCTGGAGCCTGATTCAGATTCTGTGTCTCCCTCTCTTTCTGCTCCTCCCCTACTTGTGTTCTGTCTCTCCCCCAGAATAAACAAAATTTAAAAAATTGGAAACAACAGAAATTTATTCTGTCACAATTCTGGAGGCTGGAAGTCCAAAATCTTTATCACTAGGCAGAAATCAAGGCGTTGGCAAGGGCTGCACTTCTTCTGGAGGCTCTCAGGGAAAATCCTTTCCTTGCCTTTTCCAGTTTCTGGTGGCTGCTGACATTCCTTGGGTTGTGATCATATTAATCCAGTCTTCAAGGCCAACACCGTCTGATCTCTCTTTGCTCCATCTTAACATTGGCTGTTCCTGTGGGTTTATGTGTGTGCATGTGAGAGAGAAAGAGAGAGGGAGGAAGAGAGAGGGATAGGGAGGGAGGGAGGGTTGTCCCTCTGGCTCCCTCTCATAACGATACTTGTGTTTGTGTTTAGTGCCCACTGAAGTAACCCAGGTAATCTCTGCATCTCAACCTCCTTAACTCAACCCCTTATTTCTTCAAAGATGTTTATTTCATGTAAGGTAACTTCTATAGGTTCCAGGTTTTCAGAGATGAATATCTTTTGGACAGCTATTTTTCAGCATATCACAAATGTTTAAAAACTCTGTTATGTTCCAGATACCACGATAAACACTTTACAAGTATTTTCATTTACCTACATTTCATTTACTTGTATTATTATTCCTCACTTATATACAAAGAAACTGAGTCTCAGAGAGTTTGGGAGACTTGATTCAGATCACACAGTGGGTAAGTGGTGAAGCCAGGGTGCACCCAAGCAGTCTGACCTCAGGGCTTGTGCATCGAACTGCTTGTCTGTATTGCCTCCCCACAGGTTCATATGCTTAACCTAACTAATTAGAAGAGGGTATCTCTATTTCACTGTGTGTAATATATTCAGTGAGTTTTTGTTATCAGCCTGTCTTTTGGTATCTTTAGAACTTCCAAGTTAAAAAAGAAAAAACTTTTTAGTTACTTTTAAGAAGAGATATTTGAACTGGAAGGAACTTCTCTAACAGAATCAACATGCTATTGCCTAGAGGAGCTAAAGCAAGTAAATGGGCTTTCCTCCAGAGCGGATCCTGAACAAGGTCTGTTCCTCACTGGATGTGCCACATCTACATAAACGCAGTCTCTGGTGTGGAGGGTGGAAAGAGCTGGACTAGCCAAACTGTGCTTTTATGTTCCAGGCGCTCTGATTGCATTGAGCACTTAGAGGCGCTTCTCCATAATTAGCTCTTGGTGGATTTACTTTAGCTTTCCTGGAAAAAGTAAGTCTAGAGATGAACTATGAATGAAGGTGGAAAAGATGTGGTTCTTGTGTGGGTCAAAGTTCAAAATGAGAATATGTATAATGGATTCCAGATTAGGTTCTGCTTAGTATTTGCTCTGCTCTTTCTTCACAAATCTGCTGATTTTCTACATCTGACCTGGTAGTCTGAAAATTCAACTCACACAGAAATTTCAACCCTGTGTAGATAGAAGCTTTAGGTTTATGAATCTCTTTTCCATATGTTTCTTTATGTAAGCAGATTCCAAATGTAAGGAAGTAATGGTGTCAGAGGCTATAGGGCTATTTCCTGAGCCTTTGTTTTTATTGCCATTGCATTAATGATGGCATGGCCATTCCTTCCCCAATGTGACATGCCTGAGCAGGTGTGCAGATGGTTAAAGGGCTAGAGAGATGGGACTCAGATGGCAGATGGTGATGCCTTGTCATAGTTCCAGCCACACTTTGAACATTCTGTCCCTCCTCCGACATGCATCGCTTCAGATGGCAACCTCATTGGGAGGTGAATTGTTCTTTACTATTTTTTTTTTTTTGTCATGTTGGAATTGACCTCATGCCTGGCACTGTGTGAAATTTATTGGCCTAGTTTCTGCCCCAGAGAGAACAGAGGCTTATTGGTATTTGGTGTATGCTCTGTCATACTGATTTTAGAAAACAAAGCCTGAAGAGATCTTCTAATTTTATCAAGATTACCCAGTCGCTGGCACTTTTCTCTTTACCTTAAAGCAGTATCTCTCCAAGGACAAATGCATCATGTATAAAGGAATCCCACAGTCAGATTAGTTGGGATGATTTTTGGAAGAAAGTGTGTTGACGGCAAATGAGGTTAGAAAATATTGATTCCCACCCATCCCCTTTTATAGCTAGCATGTCCACACTCACACCTTATCTCTTCGATCCCTCTCCGAATATAGCCATGGTAGATGTTTCTAGAATGTAGACAGCTTCCTACCTTCAGATGGCTCTCTTCTTTGCCTGAGGGCTTGCTTTAGCACTCTGGAAACTTTTGAGCTCCCTGCAGGTACAACCTGCAGTCTGAGAGTATTCACACCTTCTGGACAACTCTTTTTTTTTTTTTTTTTTTTTTAAAGATTTTTATTTATTTCTAGGAGAGAGAGAGAAAGACAGCGTGAGCAGGGGAGGGTCAGAGAGAGAGGGAGTCACAGACTGAAACAGGCTCCAGGCTCTGAGCTGGCAGTCAGCACAGAGCCCGACGCGGGGCTCGAACCCACGAACCGTGAGATCATGACCTAAGCGAAAGTCGGACGCTTAACCGACTAAGCCACCCAGGCGCCCCATGGACAACTCTTAACCATTGGGAGGTTGGACTTGATAGATAAATGCCTAAGTCTCCCCACGTTCTGTGGAATATTCTGAAGCCACATCATAGTTTCCCAGAGAGTTTCCAGCAGAAGTGAGCTCCAGTTGCTCACTGAAGTAAGTTTTTTGTTAATATAAGTGATAATGGCTTTTCCCATTTCCCTATCTCAATTTTCCTCATCTCATCGTGTTTTCTTTTTTTGCTTATGATATAAACTACCTGTACGCAAGTGTCTGTCTGAGCATCTGTTTTTGGAAGACCCCTTGTTTGAATAGTCCTAATGTATATTAAGGTTTGAGAAGTTCTGGAGTAGAGAAACTAATTTAATCCCTAAAGTTATCACTTCACGAATATTTTTTTACTTAAAGTTTTATGTATCTAATGTTCTTTAAATAATTCTTTATATAATTTCCAAATTACTTTGCTTCTTGGAGTTATCGAGAGAGGCATTTCTTTTTTTTTTTAATGTTTAATTTTTTCTGACAGAGAGAGAGACAGCGTGAGCAGAAGAGGGTCAGAGAGAGAGGGAGACACAGAATCTGAAACAGGCTCCAGGCTCTGAGCTAGCTGTCAGCACAGAGCCCGACGCAGGGCTCGAACCCACGAACTGTGAGATCGTGACCTAAGCCAAAGTCAGACGCTTAACCAACTGAGCCACCCAGGCGCCCCTGAGAGAGGCATTTCTTAATAGTCCCATGAAAGAGCCCACAGATTTCCCTTTGACAGCACATTTTTGTCTTTGGGTACTCTTAATCAAAAACCTCAAGATCACGAGTATGAAAGGACATTGCTTCATGTTATCAATGGAGAAACTAAGACCTAGAGTGGTGAACTGTTACCTGGGTCAGTCATTAGAGATTTTGTAAGGATTGTGCAGAGAAAGAGGGTGAGGAACCTGTGATTCACAGGTTAGACTCAGCCTCCTGCCTGCTTGTTTTTGTACAGCCTGCAGGGTAGGAATAGTTACTACATTTTTAAGTGGTTGAAAAAAATATTGTAAAGAATATCTTATGACATGTCAAAATGAATGTAAAATTATAATTGCAGTGTGCATTAATAAAATTTTATTGGAATGCAGACACACCTGTCAGTGTATTTTTGTCTGTAGCTACTTTAGTGCTACCATGGCAGAGTTGAGTACTTGTGACAGAGAGTGTATGATCCATAATATGTGATATTTACTGTTTGGTCCTTTATAGTAAAAGTTTGCCAATCCTTGCTTTAGATTCTCAAGACAAGATAAAGGGAAGTGCATAAGTCAATATACATAGTAGCAGAGTGGAGGATAGCAAAAAAGTCACTGAGTTGGGAGTAGGGCATGACAATTCTATTCCATGCAGCGCTGCTAACAAGCTTCATTGGATTTTGGATAAATGATATTATGTCTCTAAATATCAGTTTCCTTAATTATAAAATGGAGAGACTGGACTGAAGGCCTTTTAAACTCCCACAATGATTGAGCTGTGTTTTCTTAGATTCTGTATTTGTCTGTTTGGCATCCATTAATCATGGGGCCATACTCCTGGCCAGAGTTGTTTACATCCCCTGCGATGCAGCTTTAGCAGGTGTGCAAAAATCATACTATAGACTCCCTAACCATTCCCAAATCCACATCCTCAGCCACCTCCTTTATCTAACTTTCATATCCCAAGCCAATATTTTCCTGCTTTAATCAACCAGGGCCAGCTACCAGATAACTGGGTACCACCCGTTATGGCCCAGAGGCTGCCAACATTATTCAGACTAGCCAATCCTAAGCTATTTTCCATTCTTTACCTTGACTTTTCCATGGGAAACACCAGGCTCTAGGCCATCATGCTTCCCTTCCTTCCTGCTTCTGCCTCCTGATCCTCTCTGGTGCTTCCCCCGGTGTCCCTGTGTATGTAGTGTGTGTGCCCTCCTTTCGTTTCTAAGGGAACCCTGAACAACAGTGAACTTTTCTTTCAGTGGCATTGACCTTGTCCTTTTGTCACTCAGTCACCTTTGTGAATTAAGACTCAGGCACAAATAATTTATAAATCTGTGGTGCAGTTATCTCAGAGCTTAATGTATATAATTCAAGAATGCGAATTGTTCCTGACATTCAACCCAAACCAAACCTCCTTTATAGCAGCTCATTTCACTCACTCCTCATCTGTGAGCCGTGAGAAAGCAAACACAGGCTTCATCCTTGCCACACAGGGAGCCTTTGACTATTTCTAAAGTTCATATGACTTGTTAGTAAGTCTTGTGGTTTGCCTCCTCATAAGTCAAAAGCAGAGCTTCAGAGAAGCTTTCTCATCCCATCATATGGTTTTTCAGTTGTCTGTCTTCTTCACGCTGTTCTGAGTCCCTGGGACCTCTATGTTTTTACTTTGCCCAGTATGAGCTGTGCTATATGAATTTTTAAAAATAATTTATTTTTTAAATTTACATCCAAGTTACTTAGCATATAGTACAACAGTGATTTTAGGAGTAAATTCCTTAGTGCCCTTTACCCATTTAGCCCATTCTTCCTCTCACCTGCCTCCAGCAACCCTCTGTTTGTTCTCTATATTTAAGACTCTTATGTTTTGTCCTCCTCCCCGTTTTTATATAATTTTGCTTCCCTTCCCTTATGATCATCTGTTCTGTGTCTTACAGTCCTCATATGAGTGAAATCATATGATATTTGTCTTTCTCTGACTAATTTCTTTTAGCATAATACCCCCTAGTTTCATCCACATAGGTGCAAATGGCAAGATTTCATTCTTTTTGATCGCCGAGTAATACTCCATTGAATATATATATATATATATATATATATATATATATACACACACACACACACACACCACATCTTCTTTATCCATTCATCCGTCGATGGACATTTGAGCTGTCTCCATACTTTGGCTATTGTTGATAGTGCTGCTGTAAACATTGAGTGTGTCCCTTTAAAACAGCACACATGTATCCCTTGGATAAATACCTAGTAGTGCAATTGCTGGGTCATAGGGTAGTTCTCTTTTTAATTTTTTGAGGAACCTCCATACTATTTTCCAGAGTGGCTGCACCAGTTTGCATTCCCACCAGCAGTGCAAAAGAGATCCTTTTTCTCCACATCCTCACCAGTATCTGTTATTACCTGAGTTGTTAATGTTATGTGCTATATTAATTTTTTAACTAGGTATTACCTTTAATTCTGTCAGATATGACTATAATATTTTTAGAAAATTGTCTTTTGGTACCTCCCTACACTGTTGGCATCGTCTTCCTTTTAAACATTTTCACTCTAGGTGTCCCTGAGGAATCAAGGTCAGTTACAACTTATCAGGCCTGGGCACAGCACTGATGAGACCAGGTATGATACAGTAGAGGTGATGGGCACTGTGGTGAACAAATGGCCAATATAAGTCTCTTGACTCAATTGCTGTTTCTTAGCTTTGAACCATTATTGTCACATGAGAATCTTGTCTACTGATGACAAAGCTCTTAATTTTTAAAAAGGAATCCCAAAATCTAGACTTGAGATGGTATCTCCAGATTTAAATATTTGCAACAAAGGTAAATTTTTAAAAAGCACCATGAGAGGAACAAGATGTAACTAAATTTGACTAAGCCTGTGAGCCATCACTTTGTTATGCCTGATCTGTGATAAATGGAAAAATTCCTTCAGACTCATTCTTGCTTGTACCCCAAGTCCTTCCTGGGCCCCAGATCTTAGGGCTGCTGAATTCTTTGGCCTTTGTTGACTTGTAGTTGTCCCATAAGCTATCTTCTCAGGATCCAGCTTCTTGCTATTCCAAGGGTGAATTAGCCAATCTAATGAACTTGCTCAATCTAGTGGAACTTTTTCCTTGGATCTTTCCTTCCACCTCTGCTATTTATTTTATGAACAGTTATAGGGATAAGATTGTTAGCAGCTCTTGTCTAGAGCTGGGGATTTAAACATGTGAAAGGATCACAAGTCCCTGGCAGGGCAGAGGGGGATATTCGGGTACAAGGCAAGTGGCACTTTGTACTATCTCCCAAGTCATAGGTGTCAGCAAGCTGCCAGCCTCTAGGGCCAGGTCTGAAAACCCTCTAGACATGTATCGTGGTACTCATAGTTGTCATTGTTATCATATCAGTGTCACGTAAGTACTGACTTACAGAGGACCATTGACAAACCTTTGTCAGGTCTCCCTTTCTAAAGTTGGAGAGTGTTTTCAATGTTGACAGGTAATCTTGTTTTAAAATTTGTTGACATACCTGGTAATTGGTTCCATTTGGCACCATTTGGTATCTTCTATGCTGCCTAAGCGGTATTTAGCATACTTAATTGAGATTCCCCTGAGTTTTTAAAACATTTAAATGAAACGTTTAGATTCTACAAGAAGAGGCAGCTGGTGACACTTGGTCATATGATCAATGTGGAGAGCATAGTTTTGGTTTTAGAAGTGAAAAACAGATTTTCTGATCTTCTCTGCCTGTTGGCCTGGAAGGCACCCACATGGAACCTGTCTTTCATTCAGTGACACCAATGAAATGTTAGCTGCTCCCATCTTTGACTCCAGCAGGACCCAGTGAAGAGCCTTAGATGGCTAGTTGACCAGCTCTCCCCAGGCCACCCCAGCTCCCTCTTGGGAATAATAAGGTTCTGTGCCAGGATTGCACACATCCAACAGCCCAGCGTGAGTCATTCTTTTCCCCCTGGGTCAGTAAAAATGGAATCAGTGAGTTGAAAAGAATGGTGATATGGTTCCATTTAGTCCCCCTGGGAAACAGGGTGGGGATGAGGATTAGGACAGACGATTTTAGATGTTTATTTGCTGAATTAATGTATAGTTCCCTTAGACAAGTGATGTGTTGGCCACGGTGTCATTAATGAGAGGAAAATGGAACTGTTTCATTTTCTTTTTGGGCAATTTTTTTGAGGCTAGCACCACCATGTGGATAAAGTGGATACAGACTTTGCATAACAGGCCAGCATTGACTCTGGAAATGTGATTTTGGTATCTTCTTGCCCCTTCCTTCCTTCTTGAAGTACAATTGACATACAATGTTATATTAATTAGTTTCAGGTGTACAACAGTGATTCAGCATTTATCTACATTACAAAGTGATCACTATCAGTCTAGCTTCCAGCTCTTGCCCATTTCTTATATCTTTTCTGAGTCATCATAGAGCATAATAGTGATAAAAATATTTTTTTTGCAGCAGTGTCATACTCTGCTGGGCTCTCAAGGATCTTGTGCTTCTACAAAAAAACTGAACTGCCTGTGAGAAGATGGCAGTAGGAGATTCACAGGGTAGCTTTGTATCAGACAGAGTGTAAATTAGATACCTCATTTGGGATTAGCCACCAGGATCTCAAGTGGAAGTTTCCGATACAGACTCTGTGAGAAACACCAGAGCCATTACTGAGGTAATTTTCGGACCCGTATTGCTCAAGAGATACTGGCTGAATCAGAGGAATAAAATTGGGAAGAGAAAAGGAAGAGAAATAAAATTTGGTTGTAGAATATAAAAAATTTTTTGCCAAACCATGGTTTGGCTCCCGTGGGGTGGAAAGTGAGATAGAGTTTTTTTGTTTTTGGCCTTCTGGAAAGAAAAGAACAATGTAGAGACTGTCTATGGACTGTGGCTCTGAGTCCTAAGAACATGGTAGGGGAGTGGTTGGCAAAGATACAAGGAAGAATTTTTCCATAGTGGCCTTTCCTGTGTATCTGACAACAAGATCTCTAGAGAAGGGTGAGACTTACTTCTTCTTGAGGGATTGTTTCTTCATTTCCAAAGTATGTGTGTGTTGGGAGTGGGCCCTAATAGGTGTGTGTGTGTGTGGTGGGGGGAGAGCTGTTGCTTATAAAGATTTAGCACCACTTACTGTCTAATAGACCATTCTTCTAGCCTTATTCTTTCCTTTGCACAGTCCCCTGACCCCAAAAGAGAACCTTTTCCCAGCACTTAGAAGATGAAGCAGTGATTCTAGAAATTGGGGGAGTCAAAAACAAATCAGGATATTCTAACATTTCTTCCCTTTGTTGAGCTATTAGAGTGATAGGAAAATGTATAGAACAGTCCTTGCCACCCACCACTACCTGTTGCCTTTATACATCTTTTTATATCCCTTCACATAATTGGCCTGGCTCCTACAGCTGTGGACGTTAATATAACTGGGATTTCAGACTGCAAGAACTTCTTGTGGTTGATTGGGCTGATGCCAATCTGAAAGGAGTTTCTATGGATGAGTTGTGGAGGCCATTTGTGTGTGACAGGAACATAGGTGGGCCGGCTCATCTGTGAAGTGCAGATTTAGGATTAGATTAGGATTAGAGCAGAGATAAACAGAAACAAGGAAAACTGAGAAAACCAATAAAATGAAAAACGAAAAGTTTGTTCTTCATAAAGGTCAACAAAATTGACAAACTTTTATCTAGGTAACTGAAAAAAGAAGAACTGAATAATTACCATCAGAAATGAAAGTGTGGGCATTACTACTTACGCTACAGAAATAAAAAGGATTATAAGAATACTATCAACAGTATGGGAACAAATTGGATAGCCTAGATGAAATAGGCAAATCTAGAAACAAAATCTGCCAAATCTGGATCATGAAGAAGTAGAAAGCTTATGTAAGGAGACTGAATCAGTAATCAAAAATCTGTCAACAAGGAAAAGCCCTGGACTTCATGGCTTTACTGGTTAATTTTAAAAAACATTGAGGCAAGCACTAACAGTAATCCTTATTAAAATTTTCTAAAAACTTAGAGGAGGGACTGCTTCCTAACTCATGCTACAAAGCCAACACTTCCTGATATCAAAGATGGACAAGGATACTATAAGAAAACTGTAGTCCAATTTCCTTTATGATGCAAAAATTCTCAACAAAATTCTGGCAAATCAAATTTAGCAACATACTCAAAGAATTATGCACCATGATTAAGTAGGATTTATTTCTGGTATGCAAAGATGATCCAACATACGAAAACTGACCTATAGAATATAACATATTAACAGAATGAAGGGAAAAAACCCCACATAATCATCTCAATTGATAATAAAAAAAAGCATTTGACAAAATTCAGCATCCTTTCATGGTAACAACATTCAACAAACTAGGAATAGAAGGAAACAGCATAATTGAGAGCCATATATGGAAAACCTATAGCAAACATCATACTGTGTGGTAAAAGACTGAAAACTTTTCTCTGAAAACCAGTAATGAAGCAAGAATGTGGCTTTCACCACTTCCATTCAGTATAGTGCTGAAAATTGTAGCCAGAGCAATTAGACAATAAAAGAAATAAAAGACATTCAGATGGGAAAGGAAGAAGTAAAATTCTGTTCAGAGATCATATGATCTTATATATAGAAAACTCTAAAGATTCATACACACATGCACATGTGCACACACCAAACATACACATGCGCTAGAACTAATAAATTTAGCAAAGTAGTAGGGTAGAAAATCAACACACAATAATCAGTTGCACTCCCAGATACTAACAATGAACAGTCTGAAAGGAAAGGAAAGTTAGGAAGATAATTCCATTTATAACAATTTAAAAAAGAAGAAAATACTTAGGAATTAACTTAACCAAGGAGGTGAAAGACTTATACTGTGAAAACTGCAAGACATTGCTTCCCATAAATCAATGGGAAGACATCTCATGTTCATGAATTGAGACTTAATATTAAGATGCTAATGTTATCCCAGGGAATCTATAACTTCAGTGCAATCCCTACCAAAATCCCCATGATTTTATTCCCCCCAGAAATACAAAAAATCATCCTAAAGTTCATATGGAGTCATAAGGGATAGTGGATAGCCAAAACAACAATATTGAAGAAGAACAAAGTTGAAAGGCTCACACTTCTTGATGTCAAAACTTACAACAGAACTTTGGTAATCAAAACAATGTGGTACTGGCATAAAGACCAGTGGATCAGAATGGAGAGCCCAGATGTAAACTCTTGCATATATATTCAAATGATTTTCAACAAGGGTATCAAGGCCATTTAATGGGAAAAGCTCAGTCTTTTCAATAAATGGTGTTGGAAAAACTAGATATCCACATGCAAAAAAATGAAGTTGGATCTTCACCTAACATGAGATACAAAAATTAACTCAAAATGAATGAAAGGCCTAAATGTAAGAGTTAAAACTATAAAATTTTTAGAAGAAGATATAGTACAAAAGTTTCACAACATTGGATTTCCAATGATTTCTTAGATATGATACCAAATGCACAGGAAACAAAAGAAAAAGAGAAACTGGACCTCATGAAAAATTTTAAAAATTGCACATCAAAGGACTCCATTAACAGAGTAAAAGGCAGCCCACAGATTGGGAAAAAATATATGTCATATTTGTCAGTCTCATGTCTGTTAAAGGATTAATATCCAAAATAGAATTCCTAAAACTCAATAGAAAAGCAAACAGCCTGGTTCAAAAATGGGCAAAAGACTTGAATAGATGTTTTTTCCAAAGATGATATACAAATGGCCAATGAACACATGAAAAGATGCTCAGCATAACAAATTTTTAGGGAAATGGAAATCAAAACAACAAAAAAATACCACTTCACACTATTGGGATGGCTACTATATAAAAAATACAAAAAATGACAAGGGTTGGAAAGGATGTGAAAAAATTGGAATCCTTGTGCATTCTTTGTGGGAATCTAAAATGGCAAAATGCTGTGGGAAACATTAAGGCTGTTCCTTAAAAATAGAGTTAAAAATATATGATCTACCAATTCTACCTCTGGTTGTATATCCAAAAGAGTTGAAAGCACGGTTTTGGAAAAAATATTTGTACACCCATGTTTATAGCAGCATTATTCACAATTGCTAAAATGTAGAAACAAATCCAGTGTCCATTGTTAGATGGATAAAAATATGGTGTATCCAAACAATAGAATATTACTTAGCCTTAAAAAGGAAGGGTATTTTGACAAATGCTCAACATAGATGAACCTTGAAAGTATTGTGCTAAATGAAATAAGCTGGTCACAAAAAGACAAATATTGTATGATTCCAGTTATATGAGGTACCTAAAGGTCAAATTCATAGATATAAAAAGTTAAATAGTGGTTGCCAGGGGGTGGGTGGGAGGGAGGAATAAGGAGTTACTGTTTAGTGGGCATAGAGTTTCAGTTTTGAAACATGAAAAGAAATCTGGAGATGGATGGTGGTTATGGATATACAACAACGTGAATATATTTAACACTGCTGAACTATACACTTAAAAATGGTTAAAATGGTAAATTTTATGGTATGTGAATTTTACTGTAATTAAACATTTTATTTTTTATAACTGAATTTCTGTGATTTTCTGAGTTCTTTCTTCTAATACTGGTTATCTATATAAGCTGAGGCAAATCACTTAACTTCTCTGGGACTTAGTTATCTTGGTTGCTTTTCTTTTTCTAGCCCTCAAATTCTATAAATTTTGGAAGCTGAAGGATTATAAAGGCAGATTACATTTTTATTGATTAATTTCTTGAGTAGAAAAGGCTCTAACTAAGTCCTGTTCTTTCTACAGAAAATATAGTAAAATTTGACTTAACTTTGGAAAGGCTAATATGAATTAGTGAGAAACTGAGTTTCAGGACATATTTTATTTTATTTATTTCATTAAAATTTTTTGGAAAAAAAAGTCATCTCTACACCCAGCATGTGGCTCAAATTTACAACCCTGAGATCAAGAATTGCATGCTCTACCCACTCAGCCAGCCAGGCGCCCATCAGGACATATTTTAAATAAATACAGTCTCAAAAAATTTTTGATTTTAGAGGAGATAACAGGGTAGCTGGATGGAGGCCACGTTTCATTTAATAAATAAGAATGAGCAAGTCAAAACTTAAGTGTGTACACATCTGAATGAACGTAGATTCTGAGTTAAGGGGATGTAAGGTAATATGGGTTATTATTCTGCCTTGAAATTCATGTTTTCATGATTCTCTGTGATGTCTGTAAAGGTGAAAAAGTCAACCTACTTGATTATTTTCTTAAAAACAGAATGAAATGAATTTTTAAGTTTCTTTAAGAAAAATAAAAAAAATGTTTGTTTATTTTTGAGAGAGAGAGATACAAAGTGTGAACGGGGAGGGGCAGAGAGAGAGGGAGACACAGAATCCAAAACAGACATCAGACTCTGAGCTGTCAGCACGGAGCCTGATGTGGGGCTTGAATCCACGAACTGTGAGATCATGACCTGAACTGAAGTTGGATGCTTAACTGACTGAGCCACCCAGGCACCCCAGGAATTTTTAAGTTTCTAAAAAAAGTATTTTCTTTGCCAAGGTAGAGTACAGCATTTCCTATATTCACAGAACTTCAAAAAACATACAGTGTATTTGTAAAACTCCAACAGAAACTGAAAAATATTATGTGCTTTGGATGAAAGAAGACAAAAAGATCATAGAATTTTGGTTCATTTGCATTGAAGTATTTTTATGAGCGTGGAATTCAGTAATAAAAACCAGGGAAAATTATTCTAACTTTTGCAGAAAAATTAAAACTATCTTTCCCTACAACCTTACAATTAAAATCTGCTGGAATTCTATTACCTTTCACATGGTTTGCCTTCTGTGTGGTGGGAAAGTGATGGGGGGGAGGACATTTCTGACTATTATTTTAAATCTCTCCTTTGTCTCCATGCCACAGGCTCTGTTGACCACCATTCTACTCTTTGTTATTGAGTTCAACTTTTTTCTTTTTTTAAAGATTCTACATGTATGTAAGATTATGCAATATTTGTCTTTCTGTGTCTGGCTTATTTCACTTAGCACAATGCTCTTCAGATTCATCAGTGTTACCTCACATTTTCCTTCCCTTCCCTCTCCCTTTCCCTTTCCCTTTTCCCTTTCCCCTCCTTCATTTTTTCCAAGGATGAATAGTATTCTGTTGAGTGTATATATATTTTTCTTTTTTTTTTTTAATGTTTATTTATTTTTGAGAGACAGAGCATTATTAGGAGAAGGGCAGAGAAAGAGAGAGACACAGAATCTGAAGCAGGCTTCAGGCTCTGGCTGTCAGCTCAGAGCCCGACATGGGGCTCGAACCCACAAACTATGAGATCATGACCTGAGCCAAAGTCGTACGCTCAACCAACTGAGCCACCCAGGCGCCTCAATTTTTTTATTCTTGATCCATTCATTTGTCACTGGACATTTAGGTTGTTTCTATATTTTGGCTATTGTGAATAATGCTGCATTGCACATGAGAGTTCAGATATCTATTTCAAATGGTGATTTTATTTCCTTTGAATATATACCCAGAAGTGGAATTACTGGATATGGTACTTCTAGTTTTTTGTTTTGTTTTCTTTTTAAAGAGTTTTTTAAAAAATGTTTTTTGAGACAGACAGACAGACACACACACACACACACACACACACAGAATTCCAAGCAGGCTCCGTGTTATCAGCACAGAGCCTGGTGCCAGGCTCTAATCTGTGAACTGTGAGACCATGTACTGAGCCAAAATCAAGAGTCGTATGCTTAACTGACTGAGCCACCCAGTCACCTGTTTTCATTTTTTTTGGAAGAAACTCCATGCTGTTTTCCATGATGGCTGTATCAGTTTATATTCCCATCAGTAGTGCACAAGTGTTTCATTTTCTTCATATTCTCACCAACATTTATCTTTTAATTTTTTGATAATAGCCATCTTAACAGATATAGGTGGTAACTTATTGTGGTTTTGATTTGCATTTTACTGATGATTAGTGATGCTGAGCATCTTTTATACGCCATTTGTATGTCTTCTTTGGATGACTATCTACTCAGGTCCTTTACTCATTAAAATATTTTTTAATGTTTATTTAGTTTTGAGAGACAGAGACAGAGCATGAGCGGGGGAGAGGCAGAGAGAGGGAGACACAGAATCTGAAGGAGGCTCCAGGCTCTGAGCTGTCAGTGCAGATCCTGGTGTGGGGCTCCATCTCAAACCATGAGATCATTACTTGAGCCGAAGTCAGCCACTTAACTGACTGAGTCACCCAGGTGCCCTTTCTTTACTCATTTTTCAATTGGGTTATTTGTGCTTTTTGCTATTGAGTTGTAAGTGTTCCTTTTAATATTTTGGATATTAGCCTCTTATCAGATGCATTGTTTATAAAATTTTTTCTGTTCTGTAAGTTGCTTTTTCATTTTGCTAAGGTCTTCTTTTACTGTGTAGAAACTTTTTAGTTTGATAAAGTACCACTTGTTTATTTTTGCTTTCATTGTCTGTGATTTTGGTGTCTCAAGGAGCTAGAAAAAGAACAGACTAAACCCAAAGTTTTTAGAAGGAAGGAAACAACAAAGATCAGAGTAGAAATAAATGAAAAAGAGACTAGGATGAACACAGAAACCATAAACCAAACTAAGAGTTGGTTTTTGAAAAAATAAACAAAATTGACAAACCATTAGCTAGACTAAGAAGGGAAGACACTTAAATATTATCAGAGATGAAAGTGAAGTGGCACCTGGGTGGCTCAGTTGGTTAAGTGCCCAACTCTTGATTTCAGTTCAGGTCATGATCTCATGGTTTGTGGGATCCAGCCTGCATCAGGCTCCATCCTAAGCATGGAGCCTGCTTGGGATTCTCTCTCTTCCCCTATCTATCTTCCCCTCCCCCAGCTCAAAAATAAATAAACATAAAAAAAAGAAATTGGAGGACATTACAGCTGACACCATAAAAACACAAAGGATGAGAAGAAACTACTATGGATAATTATGTGCCAACAAGTTGAATAATGTAGGGAAAAATGGACATATTTCCAGAAATACACAATCTACTAAGACTGAGTCATGAAGAAATAGAAAATCTTAACAGACCAGTAACATGTAAGGAGATTGAATCAGTAATCAAAACTCTCCCAATGAAGAAACATCCAGGACCTGTTGGCTGGATCACTAGTGAATTCTGCCAAGCATTTGAAGAAGAATTTATACTAATCTATCTTAAATGCTTCCAAAATATTGAATAGGAGGGAACACTTCCAACTCATTTTACAAGGCCAGCCTTACTATGATACCAAAGCCAGACAAGGACACTGTAAGAAAACAAAATTACAGGATGAATCCCTGGTGAACATAGATGGAAAAATCCTCAAAAAAATTCCAGCAAACCAAATTCAATAGGACATTAAAAGGATCATACACCATGATCAACTGGGATTATTCCAGGGATGCAGGGTTATTTCAATATATACAAATCAGTAAAATGTGATAGACCACATTAACAAAATGAAAGATAAAAATCATATTTTCTTTTCAGTAGATGCAGGAAAAGCTTTGACAAAATTCAACATCCATTCATGATAAAAACTCTCAGCAAAGTGGGCACAGAGGGAATCTACCTTTATTTAAGAAAGGCCATATATGACAAACTCAGAGTTAACATTATACTCAGTGGTGATGAGATGAAAACTTTTAAGTTTAGGAACAAGCAAATGTGCCCACTTTTACTATTTCTAGTGCCTATAGTATTGAAAGCCCTAGCCAGAATAATTATGCAGGAAAAAGAAATAAAGAAATCCAAATCAGAAAGGTATAAGTAACATTGTCTCTGCAGACGATATGATCTTAAATATAGAAAACTCTAATAAAGACTCTACCAAAAATCTGTTAAAACTATTAAATTAAGTAATGTATCAGGATACAAAATCAACATACAAAAATCAGTTGTGTTTCTGTGCACTAACAATGAATTATCCAAGAAAGAAATTGAAAAAACAATCCCATTTAAAATAGCATCAAAAACAATAAAATACTTTGGAATAAGTTTAACGGAGGAGGTGAAAGATTTGTATACTGACAACTACAAAACATCAATGAAAGAAACTGAAGAAGACACAAATAAATGGAAATACATTCATGTTTATGGATTGGAAGAATTAATATTTAAAACAATCTACAGAATCAATACAATTTCCATCAAAATTCCAATGGCATTTTTCACAGAAATAGAAAAAGCAACCCTAAAATTTGTATGAAACAACATAAGACCTCAGAGAGTTCAGGCAATCTTGATGAAGAACAACAAAGCTGAAGGCATCACTCTTCTTGACTTCAAGCTATATTACAAAGCTGTAGTAATCAAAACAGCATGGTATTGGCATAAAAACAGACATATAGATCAACGGAACAGAACAGAGAACCCAGAATTGACCTCATACATATATGGTTATCTAATCTTCAATAAAGTTCCCAAGAGTGCACAATGGGGAAAGGATAACCTCTTTAAAAAATTAGTGTTGGGAAAGCTGGATATCCACATGCAATAGAATGAAATTGGATCTTTATACTGTGTACAAATAAATAGCTCGAAATGGATAAGCTCAAAAGACTCATATATAAGACCTGAAATCATAAAACGTCAAGAAGAAAACATAAAGGGAAGAACTCCTTGACATGGGTCTGGCTCTTTGGAGAGAACCTTGGAAAGAAGAGATGTAGAAGATTCCTCTATAATTTAGGTGCTACCAGGAGCCACCCACTCTTTGACAACCAGCTAAGATTGCCTTTCCCACCATCTTCCACTTTCCATGTATGTATTGGTTTTCGTGCTTTTCCTGAGGACTTTTGCAAATCTTTTCTGCTAGTTACTTTTACATTCTATAATTTAGGGCTGTTTCTTTAGTTGTGATCCAGCATTGACTCAGACTTGAGTCAAACATAATTGCATTTCTCCCAAAATTCGCTCGTAAGAGTCAGCAAAAGGCAACTTGTGAAGGCAAATGCCTACAACTGTGTGTGGTAGAGTTTACTGGTGATTGAAGCATGTGGGGGTATACCTTTTAGCACCATTTAGAAAATAATCTAAAATTGAATATTAGCTTTTCTAGTCTTCTGAAAGTCTTATCCATTTCCATGAACTTGGAGTTCCTTGTCTTCATGTTATTCAGCTTTCCCTCCTTCTTCTCCTTCCAGATGTGATAAAATTCCTTGTATTTTATTATTATGAAGAGCATTTCAGCTCTAGCACTTAAAACTCCCCCATAATTCACACTCTACTTAAAACATTTTTTTTAAATGTTTTATTTATTTCTGAGAGAGAGACAGCATGAGAAGGGGAGAGTCAGAGAGAGAGGGAGACACAGAATCTGAAACAGGCTCTGAGCTAGCTGTCAGCACAGAGCCTGACGTGGGGCCCGAACCCACAAACCGTGAGATCATGACCTGAGCCGAAGTCCGACGCCTAACCAACTGAGCCACTCAGGCGCCCCTAAAACATTTTTTAATAGTTTAAATTTATTTTTGAAACAGAGAGATACAGAGCATGAGTGGGGGAGGGGCAGAGTGAGAGGGAGACACAGAATCTGAAACAGGCTCTAGGCTCTGAGCTGCCCGCACAGAACCCGATGCAGGGCTGAAACCCACGAATCATGAGATCATCATGACCTGAGCCGAAGTTGGATGCTTAACTGACTGAGCCACCCAGGCGCCCCAATTCACACTTAACTCAAGATTTATTAATGTGCTCTTCTAAAAAAAGGTTCATGTATTTCAAGTGTTACCCTTTCTTTTCTCCCCTTCCCTATTCATTTTTATAGGAGCAGGGAGAGGAATATGGAGGCTTATTTCCCCAGAGTTAAGAATTATGACTTTACCTTAGAAGATAGGAGGGTACAGTTGATTTTGTCCTTACATAACAATTGCAACAAAATCTCCATTATGTTAGCGCCCTACTGTAAAGAGTTGGGAAATGTTAGTTTACTAGAAGGGCCACTGAAAAAAGACTCAAGAGACTAGGTTCTTTTCCTGATTCTGTCATTAGCTAGTTGTATGATTAGGGGGAAAGCACCTCACTGCACCTGTAAGAGCAATATCTAAATTCCCTGCCAATTCTATGAATCTATGAGTTGTCTGAGAGTCTCCCTGGTGGCAAGTCCTTCTATAATTGCAGCCATGGTTGAGATTTCTGCTTTGACAGGTGGGTGGACAACCCACCACTCCGGACCATGCCCCACCCTTTCCTTGGCCAGCTGTCTGTTCAATGTCTGCTGTCAGAAACAATAGAAGTTTTATAGGCCAAGCTTGGAGCCAGACACAGGCACAGATTCTGTTTTTTTTCCAACTCAGAACTTGTTTTATTTGCTCTCAGAACTGGCTTCCTTATTTGTACACTGGGCATAATAATATTTACCTTGGAAAACTATGTTTAATACAGTAGTGCAAGTGAAACACTTAGTAAAGTGCTGGCACTAATATGTACTCAGTAAATGGAATTTATGATCATGACCATAATGTCTGCTCTAAAGGGGCCAGATAAGCATCTTGGCAGAGTCTTTCTGGGTTTGCTGATATATCTTACTGTTATGTGGTAGAATGTACTCAGGTTACTGTACAGGTTAACTCTTAAACTTTGGTTTTGTTGAGTGGTAAATATAATGAGAGGGAGAGCTAAATAGTTCTGAACAGCAGTTTTCTTTCAAGTTGTGTGGAAGAAGTAGATTGATTGAAGGGTTGGGAAGAGGGAAGACTTTGTAAAGGAAAAATTAACATGACCAAAGGGGAATTTGATTTAGTTTCTGCAGAGTGATGAGCAACATGTATCCTTTACCTGTGTCTCCATGAATCTTTGTTTTATTTTAATTTTTACATTTTTAAAATATTTATTTATTTTTGAGAGACAGAGCATGAGCGGAGGAGGGACAGAGAGAGAAGGAGATACAGAATCTGAAGCAGGCTCCAGGCTCTGAGCAAGCATTCAGCACAGAGCACAATGCAGGGCTGGAACCCATCATGACCTGAGCCGAAGTCAGACACTTAACCGACTGGGCCACTCAGGTGCCCCTTTTTAAATTGAAGTATAATATAATGGTTTCAGGTTCCAGTGTTATAATGGTTTCAGGTGTACAATACAATGATTCAGTAATTCTATATGTTACTTAGTGCTTGGGATTCCCTTTATGTGTTTCACCCATCCATGAATCTTAAATTTATATATTTACGACACATTATAAATAGCACTATGGAGTGAGATCTATTTTGGGGATTCATCAAAGTGTGGAATCCTGTTTCATGGTGGGCTGAGACTGTAAGAAAATCCTTTCACTCAAGACACATATTCTGAAGATTTTAGGCAGATTATAATTGTAGGTAGTGATTCAGCCCTTGGGATAGGATACTATATCCTCAGTGCTGTTGATGTTCAAACCTGGCTCTCGCCTCTGAACCTATGAAAAATGGCACAGATTTGTTACTGCCGTGGACCTTCCTCCCTCCTGTCTCCATGCATTAGGGGTGTACTTTCCTGATGGAAAGAAACAGCTTCTGAGGAGATACTGCCTGCACCATGGAGCAGTGCCCTCTACTGTTCCTGAGGGAACCATGCAGCCTGTCAAATCTTTTTTTTTTTAAATTTTTAAGGTTTATTTATTTCTAGGAGAGAGAGAGAGACAGCGTGAGCAGGGGAGGGTCAGAGAGAGAGGGAGTCACAGACTGAAACAGGCTCCAGGCTCTGAGCTGGCAGTCAGCACAGAGCCCGACGCGGGGCTCGAACCCACGAACCGCAAGATCATGACCTAAGCGAAAGTCGGACGCTTAACCGACTAAGCCACCCAGGCGCCCCAACCTCAGTCAAATCTTGAGGGAGGTGCGCTGTTGCAGAGCTAAAGCAAACTGGTTGGTCTCCTTCTGTAGTGATTAACGCTGGGAACTGCTGTACCTACAGCCAGTCTCTTCTGTAAATACTCAGCTGGAGAAGCAACAGCTGCTTCCCTACACTGTACTCGTTTTGGGTAGGCTCTGGACCTCACATTACATAAGAATGCCCCCTGCCCATTTTCACTGCGAACACTGGAGGGCTTCTATTAGTTTTGCTCTTTAATGGAAAGAACTTAAAACAGTGATTTTAACCATTGATCCTTCCCTTTAGAACTCTGTGTCTCAGGATTATAAAATAAAAAATTCGATACCACTTTAAGAAAGTACAGTTACTATCTGTGATGAGATAAAGGCATATAGCACACAAACCAGCAGTTCATTGTCAAACATTTATACTAGTAGGGGGATCAACATATTTTTCCTTCTTTCTTTTTTTATTCCTCCTTCCCTTTTCTGCCCCTTCCTTCCCTCCCCCTTCTCCACCTTTTAAATAAAATTATCTAAAATACAACAGAAGCTTCTTCAGTTATGATATTACATGATTAAAATTGTTTTCCTGAGTTTCTCTACCTTTTTTTTTTTCTTGCTGGCTTTCTTTACCCTCTGAGTAGACATCTGTGTTCTGAATTCTCTCAGCTACTGTATTCTGGGTATAACTCTAAACAACACAATCAACATTTACCTTTACTGAAACAACAAACAGAGAAATTCTGTGGATTTCAAGCTGGTGTTAGGGATTTGTGTCCCCTACAATAACTTTTGAGCTGTTTTTCAGCATCTTTCCACTTGGCTACAGCAGAGAAAATATAGTGAATAATGAAATATGCATGAAAGAAAACTTTAAAAATACACTCTTAAAATAAATGACTCTGAAACCACAATGTGTGAAAGTACTCTTTTTTTCATGATTGAGTTTCAAATTCATGCATTTAGAAGGTGTGGATTTCTTGCTTTATCATGTGGTGGGACGCTGGTAAATGGGAGCTGGCCCAACCTGATCTTTCTCTTCTGCCAAGAATGAAATCCGATTCAGTGTGGCATCGGCCACCCAGTAGGAAGAAAACTGCCAGATTCCACTGGATCCTAAGATTCCAGTGCCATTCAGTGTAGGAATAAATGCTGCATGCAGTGCAGATCTTTACTGACAAGGTGGAAGGTATTTCCATGTAGGGTGCTGGGTAATTAACTCTGGGTTATGGGTAACTGTCAGTGTACAGGTGTTTTGTATTTTTACTCTGATGCCAGGAGAAAAGGGTTTGGTTTTCTTCTGAAGCAGGGGATTAAGAATTTACTCATTTTAGGTAATTTGTCAAGAAAGAGAGTTGCTTAATTTTATGGTATTTCAATCTGGTTACTTCTATTTAAAATATCCATCTAGGGTAGAAGATGCTTTTAGTTTTTCAACTGAGAATGCTTTTGCTGACACATGGTTGGCTTAATGCTAGGCCTCTTATTCTTCCTCCCAGGCTGGCAGATTCCTTGGATCTGATGTCACCTCCTATTGGACATAGGCACGAGGAATTACTCCCTCCTCTGTTTTTCTATTGTGGGACTCATCATGTCTGCACATAATCTGTCTCTTCTTTTCACCTGCCCAAAGACAGATGCTCTGTCTTTTTTATCTTTATATCTCCGACACTACACAGTACTAGGCATTTAGCTTCTTTCTCTTCCTTTTCTCATTTCTCTTTTCCTTTTGTTCTCAAATCTTGAACAATATGACCTCATCATTTTGAGGAATAATTATTTTTGAAATGTAGATGTGTAGAGATGTTGCCTAAACAGACCAATTGATACTAAGTTAGAAAACCCAGGTTTGACCATAGAAAAGAAGGGTAGGTTGAACATTGACTTTTAGTAAATAAATGTTTCTCTTCTCTAGGGGCAGCAGTTCCAGAAAAGCCTGAAAAGTGCCAGGAAGGGAAGTTGTGCTCCTTGGGGCCTCCCTTGGTATTTTGAATATTGAGTCTTCAGACCACCCCCCTGACCTCCCAATTGTGGGTGCCCTGAGATTAGGTTGACTTCCTAGACTGAAGGGCTTCCTGGGCAGGCAAGGGTGAGGCTGGCAAAAACTGAAATCAGTCTTGGTCCTTTAGAAACTTGGCACTGGAACAGAGGGCTCGGCTCAGGAATGGAAGGAGAGATGCATCTTAAACTCTGGCACTGGGACCTTAAGCATAGGTACCCTTGGCTGAAGTTAACGCTGAAGCATGGGACCTACTTTCTTCAGCAAAATACACTGCACAGGGTCCTTAGACTGCACACAAGGCAGTCCTGTATCTTAGTCGAGATGGTCCTGTTTGATTTTTCTTGTTTTGCCATAGGTAATAGTGACCTTTTCTATTTTTTAATGTTTGTTTTTTGGTGGGGGAGGGCCTGGGAGAGGGGGACGAAGAATCCGAAACAGGCTCTGCGCTGACAACAGAGAGCCTGATGTGGGGCTCAAACCTACAAACCATGAGATCATGACCTGAGATGAGGTTGGATGCTCAACTAAGTGAGCCACCCAGGTGCCCTATATGTGTCTCAATTTGGATGATCAGTTATTTGATCACCTTGTGCAGGACTAGTTCTCAGTGTTGACACTGTGTGGCCTCAAGAGGCAGTGAATTAAGGGGTTTTTATGTTTGTTCCTTGCTAGTGTGGAAGCGAGAATGACCCCTCCCTCCTCTTGCATTTCAGTGCTGTCACAGCTCTGGAGAATGTAGGAGGGTCGGGAAGCTTCAAGAGGGAGTTTGAATGTATCATGTTAATAAGGCACGTGGATACTTCAGTAATTAATTGGAAAAATGAGGGTTTGATCATATGTATGTTATCCCAAGTTTGTGAAACAGTTTACAGTCTTATGCTATTTAGTTTAGAGTCCTTGCTTTAGCCTTAGAAACCTAATTATTTACATGGTTTTTTAATAGAGGTTATTTATTTATCTTTTATTTTTTCAGTGGCTTTTCAGTATCTCAGTCTATGAACTTGACAAGTTGTAGTTCCTACTGCCAGGAAGACACATGCAGTGAACTGTAGCTTTAAGAATTTGTTTAATTGATAAAGTTGGATGTTTACATGTAAAGCTAAAATTAGTGGTTAAATGGGCATCTGCTTTTGCCTCCTCAGTATCCCTTTCTCTTTTTTGGGGGGAAAAGAGGTTGGAAATGTGATTCACAGTCATGCTTGACTAATCAGAGCACTCCCATTCCTTAGCCCACACTGAGTTTGGGGCAGGGGTAGGCATTGACCCAAGCTAGGTCCGTTTCTCTGAAATTTCCTGCTGTAGCTGTTGGAAAAGATGGTTTCATTCTACCAAGGCTGCTAATCTTGTACTAAGGGACTTAGGCTGTTGGCAGTATCTTGCCACTAAAAGGAGAATGCCAATTTAAAGAGAGAGAGTGAGGAAATCCCAGTGACATTGCTTTGAAACTCCTGGACCCAGCCATGCTGGAAACCCCAGATTTTTAGTTCCATGAGGCAATACCACCCTACTTTATTGCTATAAATTTATAAATTACCTTAAATCAAGGTCACTTATAACCAAAGAGTTCTAATATAAGCAGTGAGTGACCTTCTGCATTGCAGGGATCCAGTGTCTCACATTTTAAAGATTTTCTAGAAGAATTGGTCAATTCTAACTTTGCTTACCATCTATAACATTGTTCCCCAAATAGTCTAGTTTGTTTATTATCTGGTGCTATTTAGCTTAGCCGGTAGTCCTAGAAATCTATTGACAGCTTTCTACTGGGCAATATCAAACTTGGAAAGACAACATGGAGAGGGAAGATAATCAAGTAGACAGACCTGAAGGGAAAAACTGAAGAAAACCTTTTCTCTATGCAGATTCTGCGTCTGTTGCTCTACAGACTCAGACACCACTTGCTTTCTTTTGCTCAAGGGTATTTCTTGCGAATCAGTGGGGTAACATGTCCTCTGTCTCAAGTGTGAGAGATGGAAAGAGGAAGCATCTTAGCTTCCATAGGATGTCCCTGCTCAATATCTTGGGCAGTGTGTTGATAAGGAGATCTGGATTTATAAAACTTAGGTGGAAAAGCAAGTAGCCCAGCAGTCTGATGAGAAATAGGGTGGTGAAAAAGACATATTGAAAAAACCTGAAAAGAGAAAGTCAAGAAACTGTTAACCAGAGGTTAGAAAACCAGGAACAAAATAAAACGTATACCTAAATGCATGTCTGGCTGCTTCTCAATATGCATATGTCTCCTACTAATTGTTGTCTTCATTACTGACAACCCCCTGCACAGGTAGCTCCTTCCCAAATGCTGGCTTGCGGGTACTCTCTCTTCCATCACCATGTTTGATTTTCTTTTAGTGTTTATCCCTGGCTGAAATTATCTTGTTCTTTTGTTTTTTGTCTTATTTTTTTTGTTTTGCAAAGTTGCTTTCCAAAGTATTTTGCACTGATTTGTAACCCATCAGCAGGGTATGTGTTTCTGTGGGTCTGTATTTTTCTCCAACACGTGATATCATCAGACTTAAAAAAAATTGCCAAATGTGTGTAAAGTTATGGTCTTAGTTTGCATTTCCCTGATAAACAATGATGCTGAACATCTGCTCACAGGTCTTACCTATTTCCTCTTGCCCATTTATCTGCTAGGTTGCTTGGGCTCATCGTATTGATTTGTTGGAGTTCTTTATATGATCCTGATATCAGTCCTTTTCCACTGTGTGGAAAAGATTGTGACTATCTTCCCTCTACTTTATAATTTAGTTGCTCTAATGTGTTAAAGAACAAAAGTTATTAATTTTAATAAAATCTAGGTTATCAGTCTTTATTTAGAACCAGTGGTTTTTATGTCTTATTCAAAAAGACCATTCCCTACGTCCAGGCCTAACAGATGTTCCTATTTTCTACTAACAGTATATGTTAGTTTAAAATATGCCCACACTATTTGATCTTCTGCCCTTGAAGAGACTCTCCTCCCTTGGACTGTGGGCTGGACTTAATGACTTGGTTCTAAAGAAGAGAGTATCATGGAAGTGCCAGTGTGTGACTTCCTAGATTACACACTAAGACCATTGCAGCTTCCTCTTTCCTGTCAGGAGGAAGCAGCTGTCCTGTTGGGAGGACACATAAGGAGCCCTGGGGAGAGGTCTGTGTTAGGAGGAACTGAGACCTGCTGCCAACAAGTAGCAACATTTGCCAGATGTGTGAGTAAGCTACCTTGAAAATAGGCCCTCCACCCCAGCCAAGCCTTCTAATGACTCTAACTTGGCCAACATCTTAAAAACAATTTTTTTTTAAAGTTTTATTTTTATTTCTAGGAGAGAGAGAGAGAGACAGCGTGAGCAGGGGAGGGTCAGAGAGAGAGGGAGTCACAGACCGAAACAGGCTCCAGGCTCTGAGCCGGCAGTCAGCACAGAGCCCGACGCGGGGCTTGAACCCATGAACCGCGAGATGATGACCTAAGCGAAAGTCGGTCGCTTAACCGACTGAGCCACCCAGGCGCCCCTTAAAAACAATTTTTTAAAAAATATTTACTCATTTTAGAGAGAAGGAGAGAGCAAAAGCAAGGGAGGGGCAGAGAGAGAGAGAGGGAAACAGAGTCTGAAACAGGCTCCAGGCTCTGATTTGGATGCTCAACCGACTGAGCCACCCAGGTGCCCCTGGCCAGCATCTTAACTGCACCCTAATAACAGATGGTGAGCTGGAACCACCCAGCTAAGTGGCTCACAGATTCCTAATCCACAGATATTGTGAGATGATGAAGGTTTGTTGTTTGAAGCCACTAAGTTTTGGGATAATTTGTTAAGTAGCAGTAGATAACTAATATCGGTTTTTAAAGATTTTTTTTTCTTTTTGGACATTTAGTCCTTAACACATCTGGCCTTGCTTTGTAGATATACTGTATACGTTTAAATGTGACCCAGTCTCATTTTTTTTAATCTGAATAATCATTTCCCCCCCTACCATACTTATTTTATTTTAGTGTTTATTTATTTTGAGAGTGAGAGAGAGGGTGAGAGAGAGAATCCCAGGCAGGCTCCATGCTGTCAGCACACAGCCCAAAGTGGGGCTCAAACTGACAAAACTGTGATATCATGACCTGAGCCAAGATCAAGAGTTGGATGCTTAACTGACTGAGCCACCCAGGCACCCTACCATGTTCATTGAACAATTCTTCCTTTCCTCTCTGACATACAATCATTGTCACATATCAGAGTTCCATTTTGCCCTGTTTATATTTCACTGGTTCATTTTATTATTCCTGTGACAATATCACATTACTGTAATTAATATAGCTTCAAGGTTAAGTCCTAATATCTCGAAGGGCATGTTCCCCATTCTTTGCTCTTCTTTAAAATTGTCCAGGTTATTTTTGACTCTTTACTCTTCTATATCCAATATATTTTAGAATAATTTTATTAAATTTAATGAAAAATCTTTTGGGTAGGTAGGTTGGAATTTGAAGAGAATTGATATATTTATGATGTTACGGCTTTCTATCCATGATATGGTATTTCTCTTGTTTAATTCATGTTACTTTTAATGTTTCCTAATGAATTTCTGTAAATTCCCCTTAGAGTGGTCTTGATTTCTTAAACTGATGAATTACTTTGACCTTGTGGTTTTACTGTGATTTACATGAGCAAATTTCTACTTTTTCCTTTCCCGTATAACCCTTATCCAGTTGTGCTGGATTGCTGCCTGAGGCAGAACTAATTCACTACCTATGTCCACCCACCAGTCAAAAACAGCCCCTTCCTGGGGCTCCTGGGTGGCTCAGTTGGTTGAGTGCTGACTTAAACTCAGGTCATGATCTCGCAGTCTGTGAGTTCGAGGGCTCTGTGCTGACAGCTCAGAGCCTGGAGCCTACTTCGGATTCTGTGTCTCCCTCTCTCTCTCTGCTCCTCCCCCACTCACACTCTGTCTCTCAAAAATAAACAAACATTAAAAAAATTAAAAAAAAAGAAAAAACAGCCCCTTCCTCACCAATTTACTTAAGTTTTTCTCTGGATCTGATCTTGGTGATAGGAGTTAGTATCCATTATAGTATAACATCTTGGTTAGAATTAGAATCAGAAAACCTTTACAAACCTCTGCCTAGTATTCTCCTTGAAGCTGAACACAGTGTTCATAAGTAAGTTCTGGGATGTCATTCCCAGAGAAAATCCTAGGAATAATCTACCTTTCTTATCTCTTGCGTCTGTGCCCAGTATACCACTCGCACATAGGATATTGGAGCAGAGCAAGAGAAAGACTTTTGTAGTTTGATATAATGAGCTAGACTTTTAGGACTTTGTCAGATTCTCTTCAGGATAACAACCCTCTTTTAAGGCAGACAGTTCTTACCCTGGGAGTCCATGTGGGTAATTTCATGCTAGGCACTGGTGTCAAATTTTAGGTGAAGGCAGCCTCAGAATTCTAGGGAAATTCTGCTAGCTATTCTGGGAATATTGTATTTAGGGATATCTGAATATGTAATAATGAAGGGGTATCTCCCTTAAGCAAATTTTCCAGACAATTGGAGCTGACCTTTAAGCACCAACAGTTTTATGTTAAGCATTTTGATGGAACTCTTTCTAAATCATACTTCATGCCACTTTGAATATATGTTTCTCTTTGCCTTCTTAAACAAATTATATTGAACATAATCTGACCTTTTCTTAGAAATTCAGGGACTTCACAAGTGCCAATTTTATTGTGCTGTCACAGTGATTCTCTCAGGACTAATATCCACTTGGCTGTTTGAATCTTGAGCTCTTACTCAGTTTAACAAGTACTTTTAAGCAATTATTATGTTCTGGGTATTGTTGGGTGTGATCTCTCTTTCATAATCATTTTCTCTCTCATTTGCTGTTAAGCAGGGGGTATATTTGCATTTACAAGAAATCTCTCATATTTCTAATGTAACATGTTGACATTATAATAAGTTTGAGGGAGGCACATCTCACACAATAGTGTCAAAGCTCAATCACTTTATGAATCACAAAAGGATCACTCTGTTTATAATCTGATATTATTGGGGAGCCATATCCATCAAGCTAATTCAAATAATTAAAGGGAAAAGGGAATAAATATGAGATTTGCCACATCTCTCTTAGGTAATAAAATTCCTCTTTCTGATTACTAGTAGGCTGTTGGCTTCTAAAAGTGGAAAACTGAGATTAGGGATTGCCTTTGGATAAGGAAGTCATACGTTAGAACTGAGAAACTTGGTCATTGATGACATTAGTTTGTTGACTTCACTCTGGGGGTATGTGTGTGTGGGTACGTCTACAAGGGGTTCCTTGTCTAGACTTTGTTGTTTGCCAGGATGGCGAAGTGCAACACCCAGTTTTCCAGGAAGTTTACTCAAAGGTGTCTGCTTACCTTTTACAGAACCATGTTCCCTTGTTTAGGAGAGAATCATCCTTGGAGAATAAAAGACATTCATAAATAAGCAATTTCTGGAATCTACCATTCACTGTCAAATAACATTAAACGAGCCATTAATTAATGCTATATTTAGATAATATCTTGCAATTTTTTATATGCATAAACAGATGGAATTTTCAAAGACAACCATATGTATTTGCATGTGTGTGTATAATTTTGTATTACTTTTAAATATATTGATCGGAATGAGTGAAGACCTAAAAAGGTAAGGTATGTTGCCCAAGGTCATACAGCTGCTAAGTGGCAGGGCCAGGCTTGGAACCTGGGTCCTCTGAATCCACATTACAACCTTACCTCCTCCTTAACCAGTAACCCTTAAAGAAGAACCACACAAAGATATTCTAAGAGAAGTTTTAAAAGCTCTAAAAATATAAAGATGAGGATATTTCCTGGATTTCTGTGGCATCTCTCTTCCAAAATATTTTCTCAGCTATTTCATTTTCCTTTTAGCTTGCTTGTGAGATAAAAATGAAGCAGTACAATCACATTTTAAAATTGTGAAAATGATGCTCACAGAATTGGAATTAGAAAGAAACTTTCTGGGTTACAAATTTGATTCTATAGCTTGAGTGAGATGAAGCAGGATGCTAGCTGATCAGTTGCTCAAGCAGGCTGTTGTAAAGGTTGTTCAAACATCATAGGTCATTGAACCATCATGGGACTCTGGTAATCCTGAGGAAGACTTTCTCTCCCATAGGTGGTAAGAAGGAATACTTTGATTAGTCACTGGGAATAGATGATGGGATCTATCAGGGAGCACGCCAAGCTTGGTTCTTGAGAGGTGGAGTCCAGTTAATTTCAGGAGTTTTTGTTGTTTGTTGTATAATATGCAAGCTTGGGGACAGAATAACTTGTTCAGAGTAATGGGAACCATGGTCACTGTGAACATGGTTTGATATATATCCAAACATCTGGATGACCCCAAGGACAATTATTGATTGTTGATACTTGCTTTTGAGGAATAGAAGACTTCTTTTTTTTTCTGAAATTATGAAGACCACATATCTCAATGGTAAAGTTTCCGGTGAATGTCAGTTTTGGCTCTAAAGCCAATGTACATTACAAAATTAAAGTCTCATAGAAGTTTATGCCACCACAAGACATGAAGCAGGCCAAAGGGATGCTCTACATTCAATTCTGTGTCCTTTAGACCTTTGCATATATGCTAATGACATCATGATGTTAAATATGGATACTGAGGCTGTTACATAAAAATGTAATGACTTCTCATATTTTAACTCATGGGCCAGTTCTGATTAGATGGTGATATATGCCCTGATGCTCTGTGTAGTGAGAGATTTGGAACCTTGTTGTGATCACCAGGAAAGAACATTGTGATTGTGGGGGATGGGAGGAGCGATATATGTGTCCTGTCTTGGCCTTTTCTCCAAAAAGAGCTCCCTCAATTAATATTTCTTCCTGCTTCCATCCTGAACTCTGTGAGGTCGGAGGCTAGTTTCTTTGAGAACAAATCATTTGCATGGCTCTGGGAGAGGAAGGACCATTGTTACATAGCATCTTTGTGTGTTTAGGCTTGGAATGCTTTAGAATTATGTGTGGTACTATTCTTGGAAAATGCACATGAGAAGATAGGTATGTGTCTGGTGGCTTATAGTGTTTTGGAAACTCCCTCGAAGGCAATGACACTGAGAGAAACTGAAGGTGGAGTGAAATGCTTACCTTACTGTTTTGGCTGTTATACTCTTTTCTTGCAGAATTCATGCTCAAGACTTTTGATCTAAGGGAAAAAGAACCAAGGTAGGAATTGAATAAAGTACATTTAAATCTTAATATTACATCATGGTTTTTAAAAACCGTTTTTATATTCTAAAGCTATACTGTCCACTGTTGTAGCCAGTGGCTGCATGTAGCTGTTTACACTTAATGAAAATTAAAAAAAAAATCAGTTCCTCAGTCACAACAGCCATCTTTCCAGGACTCAGCAGGTGGGTAGTGGCTACATACTGGATAGCATAGAGAATTCCATTGTGTAGCCCTGTTCTAAAATCTTGGCTTAGGAATGAAGCCATACTTAGCGTTCAGGAATGATCTCAGAAGACTTGAAGGTGTCCTTTAGAGGTAAGGACCTCTAAGTCCTGGTGCCTTGGCCCCCAGGCCACAATGTAGACCTAGCCTATTTAGAGGCTGCATGAAGCTTAGACCTTTTTCTCTTAATCCCAAGACTCCTAAATATTTAATAAGTGGAACTACTTCCTGAGTGAATTAAAATTTAAATTCTAAAGAGGGTCAGGAAATGGAAGTGAGGTTTTTGGTTTTCGTTTCTCACCATTAGACTCTTGAAATACTCAAAGAGTATTTTATTTTGAGAGGGAGGCTTTTCTCTTATTATAATTTCTAATTTTAATGTTCATAGTTTAATATGGTATACAGTTTGCATTTCATAATATGTTTGACTTAGTTCATGTCTAGAGATTAGTTTCATGCCTATCCCATACGGTTGAACTTCCATACATTTTGGGGAAGTGAGGATGGTATTAATTTTAAGACCTTTTCTGTAAAATTTAAGGAATGCTCATTTTATCAAGGTGCCAGATTACTAACCCTTTTTATTCATTTTCTTTTACTTATTCATTAAAAATTTTTTAAATGTTTATTTTTGAGAGAGACAGAGCGGTGGTGGTAGGGAAGATGGGGCAGAGAGAGAGGGAGATGCAGAATCTGAAGCAGGCTCCAGGGTCTGAGTTGTCAGCACAGAGCCCAATGTTGGGCTCAAAGTCATGGACCTGAGATCATGACCTGAGCCCAAGTTGGATGATCAACTGACCCAGCCGCCCAGGTGCCTAACCCTTTTTAAAGCACATGTTCCTACCCTTAATATAAACCTGAATAGGGGCGCCTGGGTGGCTTAGTTGGATAAGCGTCCGACTTTCGCTTAGGTCCTGATCTCGCGGTTCGTGGGTTCGAGCCCTGCGTCGGGCTCTGTGCTGACTGCCAGCTCAGAGTCTGGAGCCTCTTTCAGTCTGTGACTCCCTCTCTCTCTGACCCTCCCCTGCTCACGCTGTCACTCTCTCTCTCTCCTAGAAATAAATAAAAAACATTAAAAAATTTAAAAAAAATATAAACCTGAATAATTGATAATGTGATACAATTATGAAAGAAGGTATGTTTATGCAGTCTTTTAAAGAATGATGGAGCAGCATTTTTAAATGGGTGTGGTTGAGTGGGAGTTGACCAGATCGCTAACAGAGGGGAAAGTTATGTGGTGTTGGGGCTCACTCAGTTCCAAATGGGAATTGGTCAGAGAAATGTTTGCTCTGACCCAGGCTGAGATGGAGTTACCACTAAAACCAGGATGTTCCTTTGTTTGCCAAAGCTCACACTTCTCTCTCAAGGAATCGAGTCTCTAGTTCTTCTTCTATTTTCCTCAAAGTTTCCTGGTACTTCTTCAAAGAGAAATAAAAGAAACTACAGTTAGTCACTAGAAGCCTTATGCTCTTTTTACTGTTAATAAGCATGTATTACTACATTGTCATATGGATGTTTGTTATTCCCACTGCCATTTTGTCTTCTTTCCCAATCTACCAGTCCCCCACTACTCCAGTCTCTTATTGCACTTCACCACTGGGCAGGTCCCTGTGGTTATTGGGATTACAAATAAGAAAAGTGCTCATTGTTAATTTAAGAGCTCAGAGCTTTGGAGACCAGGGCAGTAATAGAATGATTCTTGTGGTAGAGTGTCATCCTCCCTAAAGGCCTATGTAATGCCACCTCGAAGAATTAAAACTGTGTTCTTTGAAAAGCCTGGTTTCACTTCATGTTGTACCTTAACAAACCTATCACTATCCCTTTACAGAGAAACTATACCTTTATGCAGAGGGCCTGATCTTCACAGAGCTGGGCCACAAATGCATAGTCTTCTGTTACCTGCGAAGCCAAAATTCAGTCTTAAATTTAACTCAGTAAATTGCTGTAAGAACAGTAGTGTGCTCGTTTCCTCTTAAGTCCCAGGCATTAAATGTGCTTTTCTAATTGTTCTACACATGTATTTGCTGTACATATGAGATGATACCCTCCCACCCCCTTTTTTTTGAAGATCAGCAAGGTGTATTTTACAGTCCCAATGGGAATTATTTGGGGACAATAGGGAGAAAAATAGATACTAATTTATTGAAGGTGTAGATTATCGAAGGTATTCTGTAAAACATGTGAAAAGAGGAGGTAATCCGGGAGACTGTATTGAAATGATCTAATACATTCCTTCAAATCTTGAGACCAAAGATCAAGTTTTCCTTACTTTCGAAGAAGGAACATTGAAGCTATTTTCATTACCTTGGTCAGCTCTTTCTCTTGGTCTGCACAGGAAGCTTCCAGCTGTTCTAACTTCGCCTGTAAAAAGGGAAAGAGACTGGTAACTCAGCCAGGCAAAAGCAGGATTCCATTCTAAAATGGGATCGCAAATGTTATCTTGCAGGTGGTTAAAGTGCCTCAGGACCAATTTTAGACATCTTTTTAATGGAGGGATGTCAACCTTGAGATGAGAGGACACTTGAATTGAATCTGCATAATAAATATTAGCCAAATGGAGATCTGGAAGAAATATGTCCCATTCAGAAGTTACAGCAAGGACCAAAGTTGTGAAGGAGCGCTAATTTGGTGTGTATGAAGTTGTTATGTGGGTGGAGCTTAGGGGAGATTGGTAAGAATGAGATGAGGTGGGGAAAGGTAGGTAAGAGATTATGTAGGCCCTTATAGCTTCTGGAGAGTTTGGTTCTTTATTCTGATTGCAGTGAGAAGCTAAGTGAGAGCTTAAAGTTGTAAAGGCACAATCTGGTTTGTCTTCTTCTTTTTTAAATTTATTTTATTTACTTAAAAGGTTTTTAACTTTTTTTTTTAGAGAGCAAGAGCGAGCGAGAGAAAACAGGGGAGGAGGCAGAGAGAGAGAGCGAGACACAGAAATCTGAAGCAGGCTCCAGGCTCTGAGCTGTCAGCACAGAGCCAAATGTGGGGCTGGAACTCACTAACTGTGAGATCATGACCTGAGCTGAAGTTGGACATGTAATTGACTGAGCCACCCAAGTACCCCCGGTGTGTCTTTCTAAAGAAGAATCTTTTCTATGTGTGGAAGGTAGACTGTTTAGGTTTAAGTATAAAAGCAGGAGGACTAACTAGTAAGGAGGCTACTTTAGCATCCAGGTGAGGGGTTATGGTGGCTTGCAAAAGGATGGTAGTAATAGTAGTAGTAAATGCATTTGGGATATATTCTATAGGCAAAGGGGGCATATTGCAGTCTTTCTCCCCTTCCCTTTTCAGTTCTATTTTTCCTACTTTAATCGAGCTACCTCCCCCCCCCACACACACACATTTGGACTCTTCTAACAGTTACTTTTCCCTCCAGTCAGTTACATCTAGCGCCAGACGGCCAACTGTGCTATGGGCTGTATTTTAAAGACCGTGGTCTGAGTCACAAGGAGTTGAGGCAGAGATCTGTTAAACTGCTGAACTGATCACCAGCACGCAAGAGGAACAGAAGCAAAAGAGATCATGTATATTTCATGGAATTAGAGATACCATCTGAGAATTCTACAAAATAGGTGGGCAAAAGGGAATGATTGAAAGGATTAATATTACTCTTTAGGTCTGGGCTGACTGCTGCCAGGAAAATAATGGCCATTGTTGTGCTAGGAACACTCTATCTAGAGTCTGTCAGAATCAGCGCACCTGACATGGCCAGCATAGCCAGACTTAAAGTGTCACCACTAGATTCTGGCAGACTTGTTGTTAGAAAAACTGGTTTTGGGCAGAAGAAGGAAGAAAATCAGTTTTCCGACCTCTTCAGTTTTATGGTAGGATAGTCAAGGAGCTTCAAGCTCCTTTCTAGTCTTAACTGCAGTTTATTCCCCATGTACGTACAGGCTCTTGATGTCTCTCTTTCTGGATTAAGTTTCCCGGATAGGCATGCCCACACAAGTTACCTGATGGCTTTGACTTCTTTTTTTATGGCTATCACTGCTAATTTGACCAACAGAACATAGAGCTGTAATTCTCCATTCTTTCATTTTCTATTGCTATTTTCAGTGTGTCTGTATCTTCAGAGTCTTCATACACACAGTATGGGCTTAAGTATGGGCTTAAATGTGGGGCTTAAAAAGCAAAAGAGATTGAAAGATTGGGACAATGTGTTTTTCTGCTCTTTAATTTACTTGTTCTTAAATGACATGTCTAAAAATAACTATCCAGGGGCGCCTGGGTGGCTTAGTCGGTTAAGCGTCCGACTTTTGCTTAGGTCATCATCTCGCGGTTCATGGGTTCGAGCCCCGCGTCGGGCTCTGTGCTGACTGCCAGCTCAGAGCCTGGAGCCTGTTTCAGTCTGTGACTCCCTCTCTCTCTGACCCTCCCCTGCTCACGCTGTCTCTCTCTCTCTCTCTCTCTCTCCTAGAAATAAATAAAAACATTAAAAAAAAAATAAAAATAACTATCCATTAAAAAAAAAAAAAAAAAAAAAAAAAAAAAAAAAAAAAAAAAAAAAAAAAAGGAAGCATGAGAGGGCCTGGCTGGTTCAGGCAAAAGAGCATGTGCCTCTTGATCTCAGGGTCATGAACTGGGCCCCCATACTGGGTGAAGAGATTTCTAAAAAAAAGAAAGTTTAAAAAAAGCAAAGAAAAATTAGATAAGGCAAGGACAAAGACATATTCCTACAGAAATTATCAATAAGAATTTTATTTGCTCTCCAAATCTTGCATCTTTGATCAGATGGATTATGGTTATGCTCAGGCACTTAGCTGTGAAACACAATTAGGGAAATACTAAGCACTGCATGATGCCCTTAGCAGGTAGAGGCCACTATATACTTGAATGACCAATTGAATGAATCCTTTTCTGGATTGGATTCAGTGTGACAAGGTGTGTAAATTACCTAGTACACTGGAGATTCTGAAGTCCAAATCTACCTTTATGAATTCATACATATGCTTCTGCCAAACTGTTAAATAATCACCTTAAAATTATGACTTTTTAATGTTTTAGAACTCCCAAAACAGAATATTTTATATACACAATTTCATTCAGTTTTCAGACTGAGTCTGGGAGGAACTGATTAAATTGCCCAACTTCATATATCACACTAAGTACCTCTGGGGCTGGGATTTAAATGAGGGACTTCAACTATCTCCAAAGTTATATACACATTTGTACATTTGTGTCTTGTTCTTTTTGATGGAGAGAGAGCAAAATATATGGCTGCAGACTGAAAGCCCTTACTAAGGGGAGAGGAGAATTCAGCATTTAGTATCCCAGGTTTAATCCTGGCATGGCTGAAACTACAAAGAATTTATCCCAACTTTGACAATTGTTTCCACTTGAAGGCTTGTGTTTCCTGGTCACACAGCCCAAACCCATTCGAGATTGCTTTTTTGTTTACCGTTGACTCTTCTGGGGTTCCCTTTAGATTGTCTTGTTCACACTTGATTGCCTTACGTGATTTCCTTGTAAGCTGTGGTTTCAAACAGAAAAAAATACATGTCAATTAAAAAATATATCAAATAAAACGATAGAGCAGACAAAGACATCTGTTCTCTCATGTGGGGGAGCCAGTAACTTGGCCCTGATCAAAGCTGCCAGGATATGGTCCCTTGGTAGATACCTGGTGTCTTTGGGAACATCTTTAATCTACCTCCATCTTCTTCTCACTAGTTTTGGCCACCAAAGTTGCTCAAAGCAGGAGTACTTTCCTGAACCCCTAATCCATGCCAGATTATTCAGGCATGTGGGTATGGGTCAGAAGGTAGGGTAATCATAAAGAAATCCACTGTATTTTGACCAGGAGTTGAAGTAGAGGGAATATCTGGACAAAGAAGAAGGAATTTTTAGGAGTTAAGTGTTTTTAAAAGTCTGTGTTGAAAATAAAGTTAACCTCTCACCACAAAGGTCCCAGTCAATCCCTTCAACAGAATATCTGTTGGAATCAATCTCCTTGTGATAGAATGAAGAACCTATGAGATCACTGAATACCTGGTATACCCTATCCACTCCTTTCATTTGACACTTGCAGGGAAAATTCATGGCACTTAGGTCATGAGACTCAGCCTCAGGAGAATGGAGCAGGAATAGTACCTACACACAGCATAGGCCTCTCTGACATGTGGGATCTTCTGTGATTATTTGCCCTCCCTTGCCTCTTTGACAAGTGGTGCTGCTGTGGGGACACAGGGAACACACAAGAGCCCCACCTCACCTTTCTTTGAAGTTCTTCTATACTGTGGACCAGAGTCTCATTCTTCCTATCCTATTGAGAGGATGAAGCAGAGTTTAAGTGTGCATCTTTGTACTGCCATCTTGATTCAGTTGATTGTTCTTTATTTCACCCCAGTGACCTTTTCCTACAGTAACTGTACCTTTCTGCATAATGTCAGGTAAAAGACCTGTGGTTTGATCTCAATACATACACACCAACTTACCAGGAATCGAGATGACCATGTGCTGGGCTTCCCAGTATTAAATATTACCAGAGACACCCTACCCTCCACACATCCCCCTCCATGCAAGGACATATTTTGCTATGACTTTTGAGTTGACTACACTTTGTATGTAAAAAGGGGAAACTATTGTTTCTGACAGTGAGGAGGAATCAACCCTATCAAATGGCTTTTCCCTGCTTCTTTTTTTTAAAGCATTTTTTAAAGTTTATTTATTTTGGAGAGAGAGCTAGCAGGAGAGGGGCAGAGAGAGAGAGGGAGGGAGAGGGGGAGGGAGAGGGAGGGGGGAGAGAGAGAGAGAGGGAGAGGGGGAGGGAGAGGGAGAGAGAGACTGACTCCCAAGCAGGCTCCATACTGTCAGTGCAGACTTGAACTCATGAATTGCAAGATCATTACCTGAGCCAAAGTCAAGATTCAGACACTTAACCAAAAGAACCACCCAGAAACACCATGCTCTTCCCTAATTCTTGCTTACGAGTCTGGCTGTCTCTTCTTTCAGCTCCTGCAAGGCTTTTTCCCTCTCCATCATGGTGTAGTTTTCCTTTTCCCATTCCTCATCTTCAGCCAAGTCTCTGGTCTGAGCAATCTCACCTTCCAGCCTGGACAACGCAAGCACACACTATGAGGAATTGACAGCTTTAGAAGTAATAAAACACATAAAAAAAGGGTACTTTCCTGGATCCTTAGGATCAGAGTCTCTTTAAAGACAAGAAAAGTAAGATTCCCTTGATTACTACATCAAACACCCCAATGTACTTCGAGCTCATGTTAGAATCACTCATTGTTTTAGGACTCTTTTTGTTGTTTTAATGTCTATTTATTTTGAGAGCGAGAGAGAGACAGAGTGAGAGCGTAAGTGGGTTGAGGGGCAGAGACGGAGAGAGAGAATCCCAAGCAGACTCCATGCTGTCAGAACAGAGCCCGATGAGGAGCTTGATCCCAGGGTTCAGGATCATGACCTGAACCAAAATCAAGAGTTGGATGCTTAATTGACTGAGCCACCCAGGTACCCCTAGGATTCTTTTTGAAACTTGCTGTTTTGTTCAGGGTTTGAATCACAGACCAATACCAAAGAATGAAAAACAAACTTGTTTGTTATATAAGATAAAGGTCTCTAGAGTAAGTTGGAGAATTCAGTTGTTTCTTCTCCTTCACCCGGTTCTTTGGATTAGGAATTTTCCTCATGAAAACCCAACACTCACCTCTGAATCTCATTTTCTTTCTCTTGGATTTTGAGAAGAAGTTCCTGATTTGCTTCATCTATTCTCTGCATATCCTTTTCAAGGTCCATGTTCAAACTGTTAATGTTCCTCTTTGACTGGACTAATCTTAAGATTTCCACTTTCTCTGACCTACAGGTTCAGCCCCCAAAACGAACAAGAGCGAGTTATCTTAAGATCAATAACTTTCGGGCCAAAAAAGATATCTAGAAGACATATAACTCATTAGCTTGGCTATTTTTGGGAGCACACCTTTCTTTTTTCATTTTTAGGAAATTACATTTCTTAATCATGCTCTACAATTTGTTTCAATAATTCTTAACTCAAGCTCTACAATTTGTTTCAATAATTCTTAACTCAGTCAGCAAAGGAGGTCTTTCTTGGCCAAAATGCTTAGCATAATAATGTACCCTCCACTTTGGATCCAGGAGAAGTTTTGCTTCCTTTTTTTTTTTTTTTTTTAATTTTTAATGTTTTATTTATTTCTGAGAGAGAGAGAGAGAGACAGCATGAGCAGGGGAAGGTCAGAGAGAGAGGGAGATACAGAATCTGAAACAGGCTCCAGGCTCTGAGCTGGCAGTCAGCACAAGCCTGATGCGGGGCTTGAACCCACGAACCGCGAGATCATGCATGACCTGAGCCGAAGCTGGGTGTTCAACCGACTGAGCCACCCAGGCGTCCCAGAAGTTTTGCTTCCTTACATAGCCTTTTGCATTAAAGAGAATGGTTTTTCAAATTGTTCACAAAACCTGCTCATGCAGTACACTTTTATCAATTACGTTCAGTCAGGCAGCTGGTATGTAATTTATGGTTGGACACAGCTTTATGCAGAGCCACAAGAAGTTTCCACCAACAGATAGGGCTTCAGTCTTTTCCTGCCTTCTCTCAGCTGAAAATTTCTCTGCCATTGCCTATTAGAAAGCTTGAGAATCTGCTATGGGAGTCACTCCATTGAGCACACACAGAAGTAATCCAGGCTTTCACTGACAAGAATGCAGATATGTTTTTTGAAGTAAATGTGAATGAAATAATGGTAACTTAATGCTAGTGTAGTCTAGAAATTTATCTGGCACATGGGAAGCTCTTAATAAACTTTTCATTTTCTTGTGTGTCAATGAATTAATTGGTTTGTCTCTAAAATGACTAACTGGAGAGAAGATAGTGAGGCAGAGGGACATTTGTATTGAATAGGCACAAGGGATGGCTTTGGAAAAGAAATTCCTGCCTTGGAAGGGCTGACTTGGATGTGGGCTTTGCAATGACTATCACTTCAGGAGGGCAAGGGGTGATTGGGCTGGAGTACAGTGGAGGATGAATGGATAGGAGCTGAAGGAGAGAGGGAGACTAGGAAGGAAGGAAGGAATCAACAGCAGACCTACTTCATACCTTGGGCCTTAGATGTGACTTTGCATAATCAGGACTACTTACTCATAGTAAGTACTTACTCAAGCTGATTGTCCTTGTGTTCTTCCATTGTAGATTCCCTAAAATACCAGCAGAGATGTATCTAATGAATTGGGGAAATGGGTCCATTAATAAAACTGGCTGAGAGTCCCAAAAGACAGGAACAGAATTAGGTTAACTGGTTTCTTCCCGCCCACTCCTACATTTTGGCCATAACAAAACTTAGCTTTCTTATTCTTCTGCCCATGAATATACTTATGCCCTCAGTAAGGATACAGTGAGGATAGAGGGATAATGCTGGAAAATTCCATATACATCCTGCAGCAGGTATATTTAGATGGTTCACCAACACCAAACCCTTTGGAAATGTATACATGGCAATAAGCATCAGTAGATGTTATCAGTTGTTCTTAAGTCTATTTTTTTTTCCTCTATGCCCAGCTGCTTCTCTTAAGCCCCATGTGCATAGATAAATGTGCATAACTGCCCTGGAAAATAATCTTTCTTCTTTCTAGCCTGGTTTCTGCAAGAGTCTCCACTTATTAAGATCTTTAGTATTAAACAGGATGCAAAAAACCCCCCAAAACAAAACAAAATGAAACAAAAAACAAGCAGGAGTAAGTAAATTGGCTTGTTCTGCTCCTTAGTTTCCTCCTTTTTCCAGTAAACTCTACCTCCCTTCTGATGTATGGTCTTCTTGATTCTGCCTTAGTCTATTAGCTTCAGAAGAGTCTTATCTTTCCCCACTGGAACCATCCAATAGAATCTCAGAACCTTCTATAGAGTCATAATTCTGCTATTGACATAGGATGGGTGGGGCAGTACATTATAGTAGGGTGGGAGGTAATGGTTTCTCATCATTTGTGCCAAATTCAGAGCTGAGTCTTCCCCTTAGTGGCAGTAGTTTCAATGGATCTGATTTCTAGGCAGATTGAAGGGATAGCTTCTGTCTTATTTCTCTAGCAGATTGAGCACTTTCCCTGCCCAAGCTCAACTCATATGGGAACTCTGGGTTCTAACACCTGCAGCCTAATCCCAAAATGTAGCCAACTAACTACTCATTCATTCAACAAACACTGAAACTTGGAAGGAGCACCTATTTTTGCCAGGCACTGTTCTAAGTATGAGGGAAACATAGTGAACAGAATAGCCCAAACCACTTGCCTTTATGGAGTTTACACTCTAGGTGTGTGTTGGGATGGGGGATGGGGGGGCGGGGAGAGGAAGGAGTAACACAAGCAACAGAATACATGAGTAAATTGACCTTATCTGGTATGTACATTTTGGCCAGATTCTACACAATTTGTAACTTTTTGTGTGTGCAAGTCACGGAAACCTGAAGTTTCAGATCTTGACTTAATAAGGGCTGCATTGAGTTGATTTGTGGGTCAGAGTGACTTCTTAACATAGTGTAGTTTCTAACAAACTATTTGTAAAATTAATGGCCTCTGATGACCCCCATTACCATCTCCCTTCTTCCTGAAAGAAGGCATTTCATTGCTTTATGAAGCTGTACACAGAAGAGTAATTAAGTAACAATTCAGGCCAATGGCCTCTCGGAGGAATTAATGGTAGGGAGAGTTCATTAACCCCAGCTAGGTTATAGCTTCTCCAGGAAATGCCCTGGACCAAGGTTATCTTGGCGATTAATGTATTGGATAGAGGCTTTAACTGGGATAAAAATAAAGCTCTGTCTCCTTCCTGGGGAGCTTTTCTCCTTGAGGGGCTCCCAAAGGCAAGCCCATAGGGGCAGCAGAACCCCAAGCTTGGGGCCTTGAGTGGGAGGAGGGCAACAGATTGCCACTAGTGAGAACTGCTAAATCAAGGTAGAAACAGGGCACTGGGGGCAGATTAAGGTCCTTGTAGAAGCCTTCCTGCTATTTGGGAGGTGGCTTTTGATTAACACGCAGTGCAGCTTTAGGGCAGCTGTTTCCACCTTCTTAACTTTTGCAGGCCACACCCTGCCCTGCACAAAGTCGCTGCCAGAGAGATGCAGATTTTGCTGCATTGCTCCCAGGGATGCAGTGGTCTTTATGTGGAGGTCTGCTGTGAAAACCTCCTCTTTTGACAGGCTGGGCATTTGGGCTCTTTTTGCTGGGGCTTCACCCTCCTACTGCGAGGGGCCTGGTGGGATGCATAAGCCTGAGAAGCTTCCTGGGCCCTGGTTCTTTCTTCCGCTTCCTGGGGAGAGAGACCTATTTCTTCTGCTCACCTCACTTGTCCTCGCTTTACTTTGGCAAAATCTTCCTGGATATTTTTATAAATGAGCCTGGTTTTGAGGCTCATAGCCAGGCAAGGCTCTAGAACCTCGTTTTAGATCAGTTTTCAAATACAGAATCAAGTACACTATTTTCCTTATGTCCTTATTTTTAGTGACTATTTCTGTACAGTCTTTAGGCTCATGAAATCTCTTTGAGTTTCCTTTCAGAATCCTTCTCAGAATAGCTTTTTCAGAAGCAGAAACTTGAACTAAACTGAAATGTGAAGCAAAAGAGAGAAGAGAGAGAGAGAGAGAGAGAGAATGTACCAGTAGTTAATATTGTCATTATTTAATAACCAGTAAACTGTGGTAGTTTAAATTGGCAAAAGGTTATGTATTTTCTTTTAAAACTTAATCTATTTATTTTTGCCTGTTAACAAACCCTTTTTTATAGTTTTCATAGAATAGGTGTACTGTGGTATTTTGCCTTTTCACTCAATATTTTTTATGAACGTTTTCCAGGTTGATAACATTCATAATCTGCCTCACCGTATCCCTCTTACCACACTGTTTACTTTTTTGCATACCTAACTGCTCTTGAAGGCCTGGAGAGTACCTGTATGAATTTTCTAGAGCTGCCATGACAAAGTACCATGGGCAGTGAGGCTTAAACAACAGAAGTGTATTTCTCACAGTTCTGGTGGCTGTGAGTCCTGATCCAGGTGCTTCAGGGACTGTTTCTCCTAAGGCCTGTTTCCTGGGCTTGTAGACTGCTGAGTCCGCTCTGTGTCCTCACACGGTCATCCCTCTGTGTGTGTCCCTGTCCTCATGTCCTCTTCTTTTAAGGATATAGGTCATATAGGATTAGGGCCCACCCTAATGACCTCATTTAAAATTAATTACTACTTTGAAGGCCCTATCTCCAAATAAAGTCACATTCTGAGGTACTAGGTATTTATACTTCAACATTTGAATTTTGGGGGTGATACAAGTCAGCCTACATGCGGTATTCAGCAAATGGTGAACTGTGACCAAATTTATGAACATTCAGGTTGTTCTCTGTCTGCCTAAATAACAGCACTTGAGAGAATATATTTGTATAGTCATTATATTTTTTCAGAAAGAACCAGCATATTAAAGTAGACACATACTTGTGCCAGTTTTGAATGTCTTTTCATTAGTTTATCAGTCAACTGCTTTTTATTTTACAGATGAGGAAAGACCAGAGAGATTACATGTCTTATTGGGATTAAAAAAGACTTTTAAACAATGTGCTGAACCTGAGACCACACCTCTCAACATTTTCTGGTTCATTCTTCTGTAAGCCTAGGAAAGTGTAACAGGAAAAGGGCATTAGCTCAATGATAATGCAGGGCTGGTAGTATGGAGCTATTATTCTGGGTACTTCACATATTAGTGACATAATTTTTGTTTTCAGTGAGGTCATTTCTTCTAAAGTAACCATGCTTGACCTTTGCTTTCATAACCATTTGCTTTATTTTATTTTATTATTATTTTTTTAAAGAATATTCTGACTTTTGTTTAATTTTTTTTTAAATGTTTTATTTATTTCTAGGAGAGAGAGAGAGAGAGACAGTGTGAGCAGGGGAGGGTCAGAGAGAGAGGGAGTCGCAGACTCTGAAATAGGCTCCAGGCTCTGGGCTGCCAGTCAGCACAGAGCCCGACGCGGGGCTCGAACCCACGAACCGCGAGATCATGACCTAAGTGAAAGTTGGACGCTAAACTGACTAAGCCACCCAGGCGGCCCCATTTGCTTTATTTTAAATTTGCTTCTCTAGCTTTAGTTCAAAAAGTTTGCAGTTAGAAAGTGATCATTAAATGGAGGATTCCTTAAAAGCATAACTAGAAAGGATAACTAGAGCCTCTGCAAGCAGACTTTTGTAAAAGTTTTACACTAAAATTTAGTATAATTCTATACTCCCTTCTCAGTTCTTCTGTGTTCTTTCTACCGAGTACTGGGAATACCTTTAAACTGCTTATTGGTCCCTTTTGATAATTACAGAGAAGTCTTTCATACATTGAGATTTTAGAATGTCTTTTACTTAGCAGAAGTAATACTGTGGTGGAATGTTTATACTGTAAATGACATGTTTAGCTTAGCTTTGGTTATATGATTCATTATTCTTCATTTATTTAGTATTTTTCTGAGCACCTTGGTAGATAATGGGATAACCCAAAGATGACTAGCATACTCAGTTTCATAAGGCTCTGCACTGTGATAAGTGTTATAATGTAGGCAGAATGAAGTTGCTTTGGAGTTCAGAGAGGGAGCATCAAACTTTATGATTTAGGGAAGCTTCAAAGGAGTGGTACCTTTTGGAGAGAGTTGCGTCCTAAAGGAAGAGAGTAACATTATAGATAGTAGGAAAGGATACTCTAAGAGGAGGGAATAATAGATTCAAAGGCATAGTATGCTCATTGGTGAGTGGTAAAAACTCACTGTAGTTTTTGCCCAAAGTAGCATATCAGAAGGTGTGTTATATGAACAATTGGTTGTGTAACTGATAGATTTAGCTGGGGCATGGAGATAACATTTTTTATTTTAAAGATTAATTTTAAATAGTAATAGTTAATATTTAGTAATGCTATAAGTAGTATATTAAAACTTGATTTACAGGGGCACCTGGGTTGCTCAGTTGGTTAAGCGTACCAACTTTTGAGTTTAGCTCAGGTCATGATCTCATGGTTTGTGGGATTGAGCCCCACATCAAGCTCTGTGCTGATAATGTGGAGTCTCTCTCTCTGCCCCTCCACTGCTCACACTTTCTCAAAATATAAATAAGTAAACTTTAAAAAAACTTGATTTAGAGACATTGATTTGAATGAGAATAAATTTATTTGAGTAAAAACAGTCCTTGGTTTAAAGAAAAATATTAAGTAGACAGCGATTCTGGGGGAAGATGAATGTAGCAAACATTGTGAATGTGAGTAAAGTTTGGGGATTAGTGTTCTAAAAGCATATGAAGCAAAGGACAGCTAGGTCAGCTGAGGACCACCAAGTGTTTGTGCTCAGGATGTCGGGTTTCATCTTAAAGCACCCAAGTGGCATTGTAGACTTTTAGGTGGAAGAGTGACATGATCATTGTATTTGAGAAAGATAATTCTGGAACAGTGAAGGTTGGATGGGAGGAGGAAGCCCCCAGTGCTTGTCCAAACTGTGCATTATTATCAGCCATCTCAGGGGAGATATTTTACTTTATGTTTCCATTTGGAATGGAGGCTCAAGTTTTTATCATGACTTTTCCCTCAATGGAAATTACATATTAGAGTTCTTTTTTCCTTTATGTTTTTTTTTTTCTCTTTGGTTTATAAGGGCAATACTAAATCTTCTTGGTGAATGATGTCTACCACACTTACAATAAGAGGGTTTTTGTCCCTAATTCCTCCACTCTAACTTATGTAACCATTGTTTGAATAACTGCAATCTATAGGTGATTTGGTCTCTCATTGTTTTTGTTTGTTTGTTTGTTTGTTTATTTATTTATTTATTTATAGCAAGTGAGCGCATGCACATGCGAGGCGGCAGGGAAGGGGCAGAGAAAGAGGGCAAGGCAGAATCCCAAGCAGGCTCCAAGCTGTCCGTGCAGAGCCAGACACGGGGCTTGATACCACAACCCTGAGATCGTGACCTGAGTTGAAATCAAGAGTCTGATGCTTAACCAACTGAGTCACCCACATGCCTCTCTCATTGTTCTTTTAAATTGTTTTCATTAGATCTACTTCTTCCCCTAAGTAGAAATGTGGAAATCCCATGACAATTTCTGATTGCTTTCAGTCACAAAACAGTGTTCCACTTCAGTAATCAAAGGATCCAGTACCATAATCAAAATTCTGCACTTGGTATGGAGTGGAGGTTTCTGCCTGCTGGCCCCTGAGGCCTACTGTGGGTGGAAAGATCACAGCGGGGAAAGGGCTTATTGATTTTCATCTCTTTCCACAGGGAGCACGTCTGCTTCTCCTTTCCACCGGCTGGCTACTCATTCACACACCTACCAGGTAAAAGAGGAAAGGAGACTTGAAAGTCCTTACTTGACCAGTTCTGTTGTGCGCCGGCACCGTGTCCCGCAGGGCCTGCTTGAAGTTGAGACCTGATGCTTTCTCTTGTGGATGCTTCCAAGAAGTTGTTGGAGGTTGCCTAACCATTGTCACGACATAACTGGAATCTCTAGCTTTGACCTGGACGATTCCATGTCTAATCCAGTCGTTCCTTCGCTTTTCCCTCAGCCGCTAAGACTTTTGTCATCATGCCAGCTTCTCTTTGCTGATCACTTGCCCTTCCAGGTGGCCAGGACTGGTGACATAATTTGTAGAACTCTGTGAACTGAGTTCAGTCTGTGTGGAACTCTGAGAATGCAGGACTGCTCTCTCAGAAATTATTAAGAATGTTCAGCCAGTGACAGCAGAACATTAAACCAAGTATAGATTCCTTTTGAATGCAGGTTCTTGTGTGACTGCACAAGTCCCATGTCCCCGAAGCTGGCCTTGTAGGTGGCTCTCAGGAATGAGACCTAAGACAATCCTGTGCAGGCAGACACAGTCACATATTCTTTGTCTCAACAGGCTCTGGAACATAGGCCCACTCCCACTTGTTTACTCTGCTGTCAGAGCAGTTAGCTAACCTCTATCATGCCCTTAGATTTTTTAGATGACAGTCAGACAGTGCTCTCCAGTATTCCCTAAGCTTTCAAGGGCACCTAGTAAGATCTCCTAATGGGCTCACCAAAACCCTTCTCTTGTGTTATTTTCCTATTGTTGCTAAAATAAATCACAAATTTTGTGGTGTAACACAGCACAGATTTATCACTGTACAGATCTGGAAGTCAGAAGTCTGACATGGTTCCCAATGGGTAACATGGAGGTGTTGGCAAGACTACTTTCCTCAGGAAGTTTTAGGAAAGAATATTTTTCCTTGCATTTTCCAGCTTCTATTATTATTATTAATTATTATTATTATTATTATTATTATTATTAAATGTTTATTCATTTTTGAGAGACAGAGAGTGAGCTGGGGAGGGGCAGAGAGAGAGGGAGACACAGAATCCGAAGCAGGCTCCAGGCTCCCGAGCTGTCAGCACAGAGCTGGACGTGGAGCTTGAACTCATGAACTGTGAGATCATAACCCAAGCCAAAGTCAGACGTTTAACCAACTGAGCCACTCAGGCGCTCCATCCAGCTTCTAAAGGCCAAAGCATTCCTGGTCTCATGGCCCCTTCTTCTACCTAAAGGCCAGAAGTGTATAATCTTCAAATCTCTCTGATTCTCTGAGCTTTGCTTCTGTGATCATATTGTCTTCTTTCACTCTGACTCTCCTGTGTCCCTCTTATAAGGACCCTAATGGTTACCTCTAGTTCACCTAAATAATTCAGGGTAATCTCCCCATTTCAAGACCCTTGGCCATGTGAAGTAACATATCCACAGGGAATGGAGACAAGGACATGTTGGGGGGGCGGTCATCTTTCAACTTACCTTACTTATCTTTTTTTGTTTTTTAATGATTTATATTTAATTTTGAGAGAGAGAGAACATGGGCAGGGGAGGGATAAGGCAGGGGAGGGGACAGAGTATCCAAAGCAGGCTCAGCAACCAGCCTAAGGTGGGGCTTGAACTCATGAACCCGGAGATCATGACCTGACCCAAAGTCAGATGCTCGCCTGACTAAGCCACCCAGGTGCCTCTCCCTCACTTATCATGAGGCAAAGAGAGAAGCAGCCCTCCCATCTTTCCCTTTGAGTTCACATCTCAATAGGCTAGAGAGCCGTCTATACCCCATTGTGGACATAGACACAGCAAAGCCCTCTGAAGAAATCTGCCTGCCAATCTTGGCTCTACACTAATTCTAAAAGTAGGTGAGGAGTTTAAGAATCATCTAAGAAGTTCTCCAAATAAACTATACTCAAGTCCTTATCACAGGATCTATTTCAAATTCACCTTTTGTCTTATGCTTTCCTGATTTTACTGTTAAAATATTCCAGTACCAATTAGTGTATCAACTTTGGTCCTTACAGAAAGTGTTATAATGGATTAGTAGGAAAACAATAATACATCATTCTATTTTTTGAGGTAAATGTTTCATTTCCCTGTGATGAAAAGTTAATTTTGAAAATTCTGGGAAGTGATTGCTTTCTTCTATTCTCTGCTTTGAGTCCTGATACCTTGCAGTTTTCACACTTGCATGACTTAGAGTAAAATCTTCAAGTGTCATTTCTAAGAATTTTTTTTTTCCTTTTCAAAATGGGATATTGGAATGGATAGCTCTGTGTGATCTCTTTGACTTTCTGCTGTAAGTTTCAGCTCTGTGCCAGGCTCCATGACCCCTCACCTCACTGATCATGGGAATCTAACTTACCTGGAACACAGCTAGTCTTGTTTTCTGTTTTCTGTGGCTCTGTGCTCCTGTGCTCCCAGCCTATCCGCTGAGCTTGTACATGATTCCTGTGACCAGTGTCCTATTTTATTTCTCAGTTTCAAGGTCTAGAATTGTGTCACAAACCTACCTGGGAACACAGTTCTGACCTCTTCTGCAACTAGGCTCTGTTTTTGTCGGAACCTGATGCACAGGTCTCTGACCCTAAATTGTTCCCTAGAGCTGGGCCCATCCAGTGTTTCTTCCTCTCTCTGAAGTCCTGCCTGCCCACGTCCTCACAGCTATATGGTCCGCCTGCTTACTGGAGCGTGTGCCTGTTGCTATTTGTTGGATTTCCTGGGTTCTAATCACTTGCCTTGTCCCCGTCCTTTGTACCAGCTCTCTAGATCTCAAATGCTTTCTCCACTAGCATCCTCCCCTTTTCTGCCAAATCAGAATCTTAAAGGCTGTCCTTTCCAGAAATTGTCTTCTATCCCTACTTTAGCAGTTCATCCTCATGTGGAATATTCTGCAATTCTGGGGATGGAATTAATGTATAAATTGGGGCATTTTTTTATGAAAGTGAAAAATGAGATTTTAGAATTAGGATATATTTTGAAAATTCTATGCATAGGGTGTAGTCTGGTGACACTTAAACACATAAAGCATTTTAGGGAGCTGTTTCACAAATAACATAGTGTTCTCAGAGACTGAATTATGCTACAGTTCAGGAGAGAGGGTGCTCATCTTTATATTTGATTTTTTTTCTTCCAATACTCATTGATTTTTGTTTAGGTCCTTGTAATATTTAGTAGACCTTTTCCCTGTGAAAATGTAAATAAACAAAGATAAAGATGAATGTTTTCTTAAGCTGATTTTATTTTGTTTTTTTTTTCTATCTACAGCTTTTTTTTTTTTTTTACAAATAGTTTTTTGTCAAATTAGTTTCCACATAACACCCAGTGCTCATCCCCACAAGTGCCCTCCAGCTGATTTTATTTTGAAACAAAACATCTCTGAGAGGTCAAATTCAAGATAATTTCAGAATTCTAAACAGGTTTTATAACCTCTATTGGCAAGAGATCTGTATTTGCAGAATCCATAAAGCTTTTAAGGTATAGTTGATATTGAAACAATAATGACCCTGGAACAGGATATTTCCTGGAGATTGATGACCAGCTGGGAGGGGTTGATGGCCTGAGGTGTAGTTGAGGGCCATTAACCTCAGACAGTCATTAAAGCCCAGGAAATGTCCTATGTCTAGGTCGTTATTGTTATTATAAATTGAAAATGGAAAAAAGAAACAGGCATACAGATGATCTGAAGGGCGCCTCCATTTCCAATGGTTTGAACAGGGAGCGTTCTGGGAGAATTTATTCCCCCATCCATTAGCCAACCAATCTCTCTGAATCCTCTGTCACATCGTCCTTCAAGTGATGGGTCTTTGTGCTGGAAATCCCTGAATTCCCCAGACACCTGGATAGAGAGAACAGTTCCCTTGTTGCAGCTACCTTTGCTCAGAGTGACTGGATTAAACAAATAGTAATGGTGAATAGCTTTGCCACTGCTCTTAATTGCACCCTACATTGCCACCTACGTCCTTCCCGTGGGATCAGCTGTTTTCTTCTCTATTTAGCTCCAGTAAATCTTCCACAGCTAAATTTTAAGCCATCGAATATTTTGTCTCTGCTTATTTCTCAGGTCCTTGGGGGTGAAAGTGCATGTTACTTGATTTGCACTTGTGCTGTCTCTAGTCAAGCTACATATGGCATCCCTGTTCAGTTCCTTATTCAGCTTTCAAACAGTGCTATAATTCAGAGAGATTTTGAATTCCCAATTCATAAATGATGTTTAGTTTTGAATGTATTAAATTTCAGCTTTTTTTTTTTTTAACTCATCCTATAGTAGAAAATTCACCTTCCTCTTTTTTTTCCAAGGAAAATATTCAAAATGGAGAAGTTATCACTTTAGGATTTTTACTCAGGTTTCATAACTAAATTGGGTGCGAAATACTCAGCTTGAATATTCTGCAACAACTTTCCAAATTTATTCATTGGCTATAGGAAATCTTATATAAAGTTTACCAAAAATATATCAGAGCACTATGACCTGAACATCATAAAGTTACCATTTCATTTACTCAGTAGTCACAAGGTTTGAGCCATGTATTGGATCAAATTCATCACTGTTGACTGAAAAAAAAAGAAAGAAAGAAAGAAGGAAAGAGAGAGAGAGAGAGAGAGAGAGAGAGAAAGAAAGAAAGAAAGAAAGAAAGAAAGAAAAAGAAAAGAAAGAAAAGAAAGAAAGAAAGAAAGAAAGAAAGAAAGAAAGAAAGAAAGAAAGAAAAACTCAAAATATTTCCCGTGATAACATTGGTCAGAAACATTAGCTTTAGAAGAATAGCATTTCCATGTATAGTGCTAGGCTGTCAATATTGTTATGAATTTTATAAAAATGACCCATCCTCAAAGGACTCCTCTTCTTCCTATAATGCCTGTAATGGTACCTGAAATTCCTGTTACTTATGACTTTGGTCTAAGATAGTGAAATTCCCAGTTAATAAATACAAATGGTAGGGTGCCTGGGTGGCTCAGTCAGTTAAGCTTCAGACTTTGGTTCAAGTCATGATCTCATGGTTTGTGGGTTCGATTCCCGCATTGGGCTCTGTGCTCACGGCTCAGAGCCTGGAGCCTGCTTTGGATTCTGTGTCTCCCTGTCTCTCTGCCCCTTCCTTGCTTGTACTCTCTGTCAAAAATGAATAAACATTAAAAAAAATGCAAACAGTAAGTTTTTGACCATTGATATTTACTAAATCTTCCAGACCACAATTATCCTGGGGATTCAATATAATAAAAATGGTAAGATTAATAAATAATAAAGGGAAATATCATGAAAGTGTTCTTTTGTTCAGATCCCTGTGAATGAAATCTATGAAATTCCTTTTCTTGGCAGGGTCTTCAGAGTAATTCACATTCTCTTTGATGTCCCTAAAAGTCCTCGTATTCCACCACTCATTTTCATTTTAATACCTTTTTATTAAACATTGTGTGTGTGTGTCTGTGTGTCTGTGTTGTGTGTGTGTGTGTGTGTGCACACTTGTGTGTGCATGTGCTGATCTGTGCCCGTTTGCTGTCTAGAATCTCTTCTTTAGGCTGACTTTTCTGGGAGGTAGGGTGACTTTCATGGGCTGTAGGATTTGTTGTTGCCTTATGATGGCACAGCTCATGAAATCAATGTCTCCCTGTAGGTTGTTAGTGAAACATAGAAGAACTCTGTACCAGCTATGACTTTTTTTTAATGATAATCTGATTTTGAGTGTTTATTTTTGTAGTGTGCCTGTTGATTTCCTAATTTATTTTACTTCAACAATTCTCCCCAGTGCTTTGAGTTCCTATATTGCCCCTTCTTGTGGAATTTGGTGCATGTATTATGGTATGGTTTGGGGGATATTACAAATGATGCTGTCCATGGTGACCTATAAAATCACCCCGACTCTCTACTGAAATAGGCATCTTGAATCTCCCCTTGGGTTAAATTCCCTCCATATTTCATACTGTTGAAAAGTTCCAGGGCCTTCTCTCTGAGTAGTTCTGTAACCACATCTCTACTCCATCAGTCACAGCTTGTTCATGAAGGTCCTGCAGTCATCCTGCATAATCTACACAGAAGAACCCTGTGATATCTGAATTCTTGCATTGCAAGGGTAGGCTAGAGACCACTTGAGGACTCTGACTTCACATTATTTTTTCAAGTCACTTTTATTGTGTTTCTGTAAGGCATACCAAAAGGCATAAATATCCTGAGTATACACCCACAATACAATCCAGACAAGAGAGAGAAAAATGGGACAACATCAAATATGAAAATCTGGGTGTCCTCATTCTAAAAGATGACAGCATGAGAAGACATAAATAACTATATTTGTTGTAAAGTTTTTTAAATTTGGGCATAAGCTTCTAATTACTACTCTTCTTCAGTGTATTATGATATTATTATAGTACTTCATTATAGTTAGTTAGCAACAGGTACCTTAATAATATGTTGGCTGTGTTGCAGTGGGTTTCAGCCATTTTTAATTATTAGAATTGTCTTATATTGTTTCAAAATTTTAATTTTATTTTAAAAAGTTTATTTATTTTGAGAGAGTGTGAGCAGGAGAGTAGCAGAGAGAGAGGGAGAGAGAATTCTATTAGGCACTGTGCTGATGGCACAGAGCCTGATGCGGGGCTCAGTCCCATGAATCTCAAGATCATGACCTGAGCTGAATGTAAGAGTTGGCTATTTAACCCACTGAGCCACCCAAGAACCACTCAAAATTTTAATTTAAGTTTTTTAAAAATATTTATTTATTTTTGAGAGATAGGGCACAAGCAAGCAGGGGAGTGGCAGAGAGACAGGGAGACACAGAATCTCAAGCACACTCTAGGCTCTGAGCTGTCAGCACAGAGCCAGACACGGGGCTAAAACTCACAAGCCATGAGGTCATGACCTGAGCCAAAGTTGGATGCGTAACCAACTGAGCCACCCAGGCACCCCAAAATTTTAATTTTGAATTAAATTCAAAGCTCTGTTTCCTTCTTCATCTGGCCAGGTGGAAGGAAAAGGATAAGGGTGAACACTTCCCTATTAAACTGCCTGTGGTGAGGTTGAGTTCTCTGACTGGTTAGTTGTCTTCATTTGTTTGGCTCAAGGTAATCATTTATTGCCTTTTGTGAGCAGGCATTTTTGCCTTCATTTGTTTGGCTCAAGGTAATCATTTATTGCCTTTTGTAACCAGTAGTTACTGGTCTTCTCATATGTAGGTTCTTTAAAGGGTTTCTGAAGTCCTTCCCTACCTAATGCATAGTTTTGGATGTGAGAAATCTGACTTTAATTTTCCACTCCCTTAGCCCTTCTTAAAGTTGTCCATTCACAATCAAGGTCTCTTTTCCTGATGGTCAGCCTTCTTGGTGAAGTCTAGAAAGACAGCTATTGTTTAGCAACTTTTCTCTTATAGACCCTTTGGAAAGTCATCTTTCTATGACATGTCAAATAATACGGCAGGTAGCTTCATGGCTGCCTCTTCTCCCAGCACACCCTCCACTTATCTCTCCATGGCTCAGGTAGCCCAGGTGTGCTGGCCAAACAGATTGCCAACTGGAAAATAACCTGCCCAACTTCCTTTCATATAGACACTTCCTATTGTTTTGTTTTGTTCTCTTTTCTCTTTCTTTCCTTTTTTCTTTCCTTTTTCTCCTTCCTTCCTTCCTTCCTCCCTCCCTCCCTCCCTCCTTCCCTCCCCTTCCCTTCCCTTCCCTTCCAAGTTAGTTAACATATAGTATAGTAATGATTTCAGGAGTAGAACCCATGATGCATCACTTACACATAACAGCCAGTGCTCATCACAAGTGCCCTCCTTAGTGCCCATCACCCATTTAGCGCATCCCCCCACCCAACACCCCTCTAACAACCCTCAGTTTGTTGTCTGTATTTAAGAGTCTATTATGGTTTGTCCCCCTCTCTGTTTTTTATATATTTTTGCTTTTCTTTCCCTATCTTCATTTGTTTTGCTTCTTAAATTCCACATATGAATGAAATCATAAGATATTTGTCTTTCTTTGACTTATTTCACTTAGCATTACTACACTCTAGTTCCATCCACATTGTAGCAAATGGCAAGATTTCATTCTTTTTGATTGCTGAGTAATATTCCATTGAATATGAATACCACCTCTTCTTTATCATAACATCCATTCATCAGTAGACATTTGGGCTTTTCCATACTTTGGCTATGGTTGATAGTGCTGCTGTAAATATTGAGGAGCATGTGTCCCTTTGAATTAGCATTTTTGTATCCTTTGGATAAATACCTAGTAGTACAATTTCTGGGTCATAGAGTAGTTCTATTTTTAATGTTTTGAGGAAACTTTTTGCTGTTTTCCAGAGTGGCTGCACCAGTTTGTGTTCCCACCAGCAATGCAAAAGTTCCTCTTTCTCTGCATCCTCACCAACATCTGTGGTTGCCCGAGCTGTTGTGTTAGCCATTCTGACAGGTGACGTGATATCTCATTGTGGTTTTGATTTGTATTTCCCTGAAGAACAGTGATGTTGAACATCTTTTCGGGTGTCTGTTAGCCTTCTGGATGTCTTCTTGGGAAAAGTAGGCACCTCTTACTCTTTTTTCTTAAATTTTTAAAAACGTTTTATTTATTTCTGGGAGAGAGAGAGAGAGAGAGACAGACAGACAGACAGACAACATGAGCAGGGGAGGGTCAGAGAGAGAGGGAGACACAGAATCTGAAATAGGCTCCCCGCTCTGAGCTGGCTGTCAGCACAGAGCCTGACGTGGGGTTCGAACCCATGGACCGTGAGATCATGACCTGAGCCGAAGTCGGATCCTTAGCCACCTGAGCCACCCAGGCGCCCCGACACCTCTTATCCTTAAAATGGATCACTTTTGAACCCTCTTCCTTTGGTTTTAAGTAATAAGGTAATCTACTTTCGTTCTCCCTCATGGAATAGTGACTCCTTAAAAGGCTACTTTTCTCATTTCCCTCTAAGTTCTCTTTTTATATTACCCAAGAAGAGGAGGTTATACTTGGTAGTAAGGCTTGTTCTAAACTGAGATCTGTTAGTAAGCCCTGTAGGGATATTCTGTGTATTAAAATATGGGAGTCTTAGCATATTTTAGTCTTCAGCTCTATATCAGATGTAGTTCTGGGTAACATGAAAAATTCCCACTTGATATCATGCTTTAATCCAGAGGAAGAAGAAAAGGGGAGAATATTAAATAAAACTACTATTGCTGTTCCTGTCCTAAAAGAATGAAATCAGACTCTGATAAACAAAGGTGAATGGGCAGAAACCAGCGTGAATCTTTTGGAGAAATTTGCTAGCCCAGAGAGGGAGTGGCCTGGCAGATATCCCTCAAGGAGTCTAGAAGGATGAGACTCCTTTCAAGGGCACCTTGTGTAATATTAAAAGTTAATAGAGAAAACAAAAGTCACATTCTCTTCCTATTGGCTCTGAATACCTGATCTTCCTCCTGGAAAGAGTAGAACTTAAAATATAAAAATAGAATCACATTTCAGGGGTGTTGGGCGAACAGAGAACACTGATGTGCTTTGAGTTCAGGTCTTCAGGCCCTGATACATTACACTCCAGGATGTCAGAACCAACAAATATGATTTCTGATTACCTTTTGGTCATCAGTAAGAGCACTTGGTTTTTTCTGCTCTTGTTTGGTTGTTGTTGTTTCACTTTTTTCTTGACAGTTCAATGAAAGTTTACAGGGAAAATTCCAAAATAAATAAATAAATAAATAAATGGAGGGGGATAAAAAGAAAGGTAAAGGGTTTTGAAAACTACAACCAGTAATTTTGATGTCATTGTAAGCATAATTTTTGACTAGACTAGTAAGTAGATAGTTTATGAGCAGTTATCAAGGGAGAATGATCTTTGAAAGCAGCGTGGATTCAAGAACAATAGCTAGACTAATCAGATCTTGTTTCCCTTTTATTAGACTAGTAATTCCAAGTAAAGCTGACATGAAAATATATTCTAAATTCCAAAGAACATCTCACATTCTCTCACTGCATTCTCAAAGATATGGTTGGGAGACATGAGTGAATTATTGTTTGCATAGGTGGATTCAGAGCTCGTTGAGAAAAAACTCATTCATTCAACAAATAATTTTGAATTCTTGTTGATGTCTAGGCAATGTGCCTAGCCTTCAGAATAAGAGACTTAGGGAATTAACATTCATTAAGTGTCTGCTTTGTGCACTTATGCTTAGTGCCCTGTACATGGGATCTCTTTTACTTGTCTGAGAAGTGGATATGATTGTCTCTATTTTACAAGTGAGGAAACTGAGGTTCAGCATTGTTGTTCAAGATCTTAACATTAGTACGAAGTGTTGTTGGGATTCAGACTTTGATCTACATCATGGTAAAGCCATGATGTTCCCATGACATGATTTTCATTCTTCCAGAGAGTAAAGCTAGTTTCCAAAAAACAAGTCAGCGTAGCAAATTCAGCCTCAGATGGTGAGTCAGTATAATGAGGAACTCTCCATCACCTGGAACTCTGAAGCCCCTCATGTATGGGTGAGCTCTGTGCATACCCCACCCACTCTCACTGCAGGTTTTCAAGGAAAGAAGGAATTACTTTGTCAGCGATTGCAGGATGTGATATCTGTGTTAGGGGAAAGGTTGAATTACATCACCTCTGAAATCCTTTCCAATTAGAGTAAGCTTTGAGTCTTTGACATTCTGTGCCTATTAAAGAATCCCCTCTTACTTCTGAGAAAATGGGTTTATTTACTGCCTTTTTGACTTATTGATGTAGTGAAAATATTTTACTATGCTTTAAAAATTTTTTTAAATGTTTTGAGACAGAGATGAGAGAGCGAGAGAGAGAGCGAGAGAGAGCGAGAGAGAGAGAGTGAGAGAGAGAGAGAGAATATGTGCACATGCGGGAGCAGGGGAGGAGCAGAGAGAGAGTAGGGACAAAGCATCCAAAGCAGGCTCTGTGCTGACAGCAGAGGACCCCATGTGGGGCTTGAACTCACAAACTGTGAGATTAGGACCTGAGCTGAAGTTGGACACTTAATTGATTGAGCTACCCAGATACCCCTATTTTAACTATGCTTTTAAAACTCTTTATAAATATCATTTTAAAAGATATCATTATTGAAGTTTTTTTTATATATATAATGGTTTATCTTTACTTCTAAATTATTCCTTAGGATAGATACCTAAATGTGGAATTATTGTAACAAAGTGTTGGAGGCTTTAAGTGTGTGTGTGTGTGTGTGTGTGTGTGTATGTGTGTGTGTGTGTATAAAATCTAATAGTTCTTTAATAAGTTGTTGGAGGAGTTCATTGGAGAATGTAACTGCCAGTGGGGGATTCTCATTCCCCCACCCCTTGTCCTTGGAATGTCTCTTCAACCCACCAGTCCCAACAGTGGGAGCCATTTTCACAGCCTTGAGAGAACAATGTATTCTAGAGACCACGTGGGTACAGTCTATGTGACTGAGCTCAGTTAAAGGCCTCTGTATATACTTTAAGTTTCTGGTAGGTGGGCACAGACATCTACTCATGTTAGTAATGCTCAAGACAAGCCTTGTATGTAAGTTCTGTTGCTTTTAAAACTGCCACCTGCAAATCTGGAATGGTCTATCTCTTTCTTCAGTCTCTCCTTTGCCCTATGTGTATGAGGGCCAGTTTCAGACTTTACTCAGGAAGCTCCTGAGGTTTTCAGCCAACAAAAGTATCTGTGTAGAATTATATTCCCACAAGCAGGGCTTGAGAGTACTTATCTTCGCTTCTGTGTTGAATGATTATCACAATTTTGGGTAAATATTTAGGTGAAAAATAGTATCTAAAATATGCTTCAGTTTTATTTCTTTGATTATTAATGTGGTATATTTAAAATTTTTCATATTTATTAGTAATTTTAACCTTTTGCTAAATTGTTCATTTTTCTATGAGGTAAAATACCAGTTTATATAAGTAATTTATATATGCAGAAAATTACGAGTCTTATGCAGTGTATATTACATTTATTCCTCTCTGTTTTGAGTTTTAATTCTCTTTTATTTTGCAGAGTGGGGAGGGACTGATTATTTCAAAAAGACACTTGTCAATTTTAAGTATCAAAACAGTTTGTGTTATTGACTTTTCCTCTTCTGTGGAGACAGCAGTATGCATTAAGCTGAAAAATTACTTTCCAAATGTGAGAAAGGGGTTAGACTGCTGCTTCAGAACTGTGGAATTATAATAACACCTTGGATTGCAAGTAACTTGTTCTGCGAGTGTTCCACAGGTTTCTAATGTTTCTAGTGCAAACATTTCTAATAAATTTTATTCGATACATGAGTGGTGTCTTGGAATATGAGTAATATGTGATACTGAATGTCACATGATCACCACTGAGCCAGTAGTTCATCTCTGTCTCTGTCTCTCTAGTTGTGGGAATGTGGGTGATCATCTCCCATGCTCGGATGCTCCATCTCAGGCTGTGGTGTTTGGCAGAAATCAGTGTTTTTTCAGAACATTGGAATGTGCTCACAACTGGCACTAGTGTATTTTTTGTCATTTCAGAACACCAATGGACAGTCCTTTGTCTCCCATACAAGAGTAATAGGAATGCTTTGCTTCATTCTAGGTCAGGCTGCCTGCAGATAGAGACACTTTCCTCTGCTGCCTTATTGCCAGGTACATTAAATACAGTAGATGACAGGAGTTTATTAATACTCTACTGTAGTCAACATCCATATGAGGTATACAATGGCCCCCATGCAGAAAAAGACTGCATTGAACCAATAGACAGCAGTGATTCTGTAGTGACAGTGAAAGTCATCTTATATAATAAGCCTCCTCTTTTGTCTCCCTCATACCAGCCACTAAGGTTTTCAGAGGTAAGTGCAGATTAGTTTATTTATTTTTCTTTATGTTTTGTATTTATTATTTTGTATTATATTACAGTATTGTAATCATTTATATATGAATATTTTTGGGTTGTGAAATGAATCATCTGAGTTTCCATTATTTCTTATGGGGAAATACGTTTTGATATACAAATGATGTGGATTACAAGCATGTTTCTGGAATGAATTATGCTCGCAAACCAAGGTTTACTGTATTTGGATTGTTTACAAACGGTTGCCACATCATCATCAACAAAAAAGGTAATTATAAAATGTGTACATCACAACATGCCTTTTTAAAAATAGTTTATTTATTTTGAGAGAGAGAGAACATCGGAGGGGTAGAGAGGGAGAGAGCGTCCCTAGCAGGCTCTGCGTTGCCAGTGCAGAGCCTGATGTGGGACTTGAACCCACAGACCATGAGATCATGACCTGAGCTGAAACCAGGAGTTGGATATTTAACCAACTGAGCCACCAAGATGCCCCAAAAGTGATTTTTTTTAAGAAAGAGGGAGAGAGTGTGCCTGACTAGGGGAGAGGGATCACAACATGCTTTTAATGAGTCTTTGCACTATGCTCACATTCCCTTAAATGTTCTCAGAGATGCTCAGCCTCAAGCCCAACTGGAATCTCTGGGGAGTGGCAGACACTGGTGAAAAAAACACAGGTTGGGGTGGGATATGTGGCAAAAAGACAAAGCAGCCATCCATTTAGAGATCAGCCCTCAGTTTCAAGGCCACCTTTGGGCAGGCTGGCCTCAGGCTGGAGCTGTGGTCAGAGGGAGGGGCAGATGCAGGGCGGGTATCATTCAGGTCAGGCAGAGGCTGGTCATCCGTTGTGTACAAAGGTGCTCCTCTTTGGTGCGTATTAGTGTATTTTCTAAAATCATCATTTGTCTTTGCCAGTTTGACTACCAGTCTTAGCACACTCAGCGCAGGTCTCTGCCTACTTACATTTATCAGTAAGATTCTTCCTTTATCTTTTCTTCATATTTGTCTCCCTTTGGAGCTTCTTTTTCTGCGGCAGCTCTGAGACACCAGGTTCTGCTCCATCAGGTCTGATGACGTCATCCATCTCCTGGCAGCTCTGATCTCTGCCAGTTCAGCTTGCTCCTCTGTGCCTTCCAGGTCCTCCTCAATAATTACCGGCTTCCAGGCCACCCCGTCATACTTCCTGTCTGCCTCTTCTATGATGTGCTCTGCTTGTCTAAGTTGCGTTTCCTGGAGTTCCATCTTTGCTGCATATTTAAGGCTCTATTTTCAATAACCTTTGTACCTGTTTCACTTTCAGTGGCAGGTTTCTGGGCTTCTTCAGCATTTGCAGGGCAGTGGCCAGGCACTCCTGGGCAGGGTCCCTCTCTTCCTCAACCAGCTGAATCTTGTGGTTTAAGGAGGCTACCTCAGCCTCAGCTTGCTCCCAGGTTTGCCTTTGCCCTCCACTTACTGCTGTAAGTGCTCAGCCTTCTCCTCTGCACCTGCTGCTGAAGAACCTGCATCTTCATTGCCTTGATAGTAGTGATCCTGGCCATGGTTCCCACCCAGCCACTGCCAGCACTCAGCTTCCTGCCTCCTCCACTCTTTCTCTGCCCCTCCCCCACCTGCACTCTGTATCTCTCTCTCTCTCAAAAATAAATAAACATTAAAAAATATTTTTAAGTAGTGTCTACACCCATCATAGGACTCGAACTCACAACCCCCAGCTCAAGAGCTGCATGCTCCATTCACTGAGCCAGCCAGCTGCTCCTATGGCTACTTCTCTTTAATGCTTTTCAGTTATATGAGATGGAGAGCTTCAAAGTAGCTTAACAAAAAATTGGGAATTTACTGGCTCACTAGTGGCTCCAGAGAACTGCCTTTGGGTACTGCTGAGTTCAGGGGCTTAATAGTATCATCCAGACTTGGAACACGTCCACCTCTCAGCTTGCTTTTACTCTGGATTGACATAATTCAGGCATAGCTTTCCTCTTGGTGACAGAATGGCCATGCAAAGATCCTGTCTTCTTAGTCACTCAGTGAAGGAAGGTTCTCTTTTTCAGTTGTTGTAGTACTTGAATGAGTCTCACTGGGTGGGCATAACTGTGTGTCCATTTCTGAAATAGTCATTCTGCCCAGGAACATAGAATATTGGAATGGCCCTATTTACCTTGTTCACTCACTTTTGGAGGGATAGAGACAGACTTACATAAGCCAAGAGGGAGCATATTACTAACCCAAAGGAAAATTAAAGTTCTACTACCAAAAAATTTAGATGTCTGGTACAGTTTTAATTTTGCTCAATGTATTTTATGATATAAAGACAAAATATTTTGTTGTCACATTTAAGTTTTTCTGTAATTTCTTGACTTCAGGGCCTGGAACCTGCTTCTTAAAAACTTAGCCATAGAACCAATAACATTAATTTTTATTTTCTTCAGTTTTTATGGTTTATATTTTTGCACTTTTAAGTAAACTAGAACTAAATAGACATAAAAGCCAAATAAATAACTAGTTTAGTAATATTTATCTCTGAAACTGCTTTATCACCTTTACAGCATAAATTTGGATGAACACTACTTTCTATTTCTAAGCCACTTATTGACTTTTTATGTCTATTTTTAAAAAGAATTTATTTTTAAGTAATCTCTAAGCCCAGTGTGGGGCTTAATTTACAACCCCAAGAAATCAAGAGTTGCAGGCTCTGTCGACTGAGCCAGCCAGGTGTTCCTTTTCTGTGTATTCTTATGCCAGCACTATAGCGTTTTGGTTATTGTAGCTATGTAATATCCTTTGATATTTGGTGGTGCAAATAAATGGCAGGTAGCGTGACTGGCAGGGGATAGAAAGACCTGGGGTTAAGAGTTTTACCTACTACAACAGAGCCTGTTTTTACCCAGAAGAGGCTGCCTGTGCATGTGGGCTCTCCTGGAGCTGAGGTTAAGGAGTAAATGAAAGGGAAGAGGGAGTAAGAAAGCGGGGTCATAGGGCCATGGAACCTAAATTGCTTTAAAATATGGCAGTGCCTGTGTGTTACAAAAGATATGGTCCTCTCTATTTGGAGCACAAGGCAAATTATTATGTAGGCCATTGCCTTTTAGCACATTCTTTTTTTTTTTTTTTTTTTTTTTCTTTTTCCTCACTTGCTTTTGACATCTCCAAGTTAGGCTTTTGATGCCACTCATGCTTCAGAGAGTGAGACCAGTTAGATGTTAGCACTTTATGAGCTTGCTGCTTCCAGGACTATTTACCAGGGAGAAAGGGTGGTACCTAACACTGAAAAATGACCTCTAATGGTCACATTTAAACCTGTCATGAGGGCTACTGGAGACATTCAGGGAACAAAGGAACCCCCTTCCCTCCTGATAACATCATCCAAGTGACCTTTTTATCCTGTTGTAAGGCTTATTCTGTTTCTACTGCAGTTCAGATGGGAATCATAGGAGGGATATTATGCTTCTGTTTAGCCATCAAATGTTTATTAAACTTTAAAAAAAATATTTATGAATAATTTGAGAGAGAGAGAGAGCGCACGTGCACCATGTGTGGGGGAAGGGCAGAGAGAGAAGGAGACAAGGGATCCGAAGCAGGCTCCATGCTGCCAGTGCATAGCCCGACACTGGGCTCCAACCCATGAACTGAAGTGTGAGATCATGAACTGAGCTGGGGTCGGATGCCCAACTGCCTGAGCTACCCAGGTACCCCACATGTTTATTAAACTCTTAATATTTGCTAAGTATCGTGCTTGGGAATTTTAATATAAATAAAATATTCCCTTTTTAAGGGGTTCACTCTCAGGTCAGGTCCAATAGTTCTTAGTTCCTTGAATTTGCTTTCCCAAAGTTGAGGCTCCCACTCTGAGGACTTAAGACAATTGACATTGCCCCACGTGGTCCATTTAGAGGTCAGAGTAAATTGCCTTCCATGTTTACACAGATTCTAGAACTGTTAGGGTTCCCACTTACACCCACTTTGTGGAAGGAAATAGCCTACCACCCCACCCACCACCCTATCTCCTTCTTTTATCCCAGGCCTGACTCTGTTTGTAAGCATGCAGTATTAGACTCTTTAAAAAATTTCTACTCTAGATAGGATACTTTGTTTTTCAAACTCATTGTGTCCCTTTTGCTAATGTTGACATGACAAGATTTTCTTACTCTGGACATATTAAATCAGGACTCTTCAAAACCTGAGCTTTACCTTCTGTAGCTCCATTGTTGCATATTTGGAGTGCAGGGTACTTATGATTACATTTTAATCTGTTCTTATGAAATTCTGTTGTTAACAGGGACATTCTGGAGGGTCAGAAGATGAACTTGTGGCTGTATCAAAACCATTTCACTCTCAACAAGGCAAAGATACAGTGGCTTGGGGTGCTTCTCAATGGCCAGGGATATGCTTCTTTCTTCATTGATCCTGTTAAGTGACCAGATCCTGTCCTTTGGGGTAAAAAATATCCATGTGATTATATGCTCTAATTTATCATTCAGTGATCATATTAGCTATGTCACCTTCTTGCATTCCGTCATCTGGGCCGCCCTGAGCTGTGAGGCTATTACCCTCTCAGGAAGGCACTGACTTACTCATCAAGGGGGACTACTTCCTCTCCATACTGCTCTGTCTCCCTGGAAGCCTTCCAACAGGACATCAACATTTACAAATTGATTTGTACTACCTTGGCCAGAATGTAATTCTAAGTTCCAGTTTCATCTCCTTCAGGCCTTCTTAAAAATTCCAGCTATTCCTGTCTGAGTTCCCCTTTCTTGTAGTCTAGTACTTGCCTTTCAGGTTATTTATTTGCTGATTTCTTGACAAAAATCTATCTTTTACCAACTTATTTATCCTTTAAAGCTCCTATTTATTTTCTAGCTCTTCCAAGAAGCCTACCTGAATACTCAAGCTGACTTTAGAGTCACAATCAATTAAATGCTACTAATTTGGTACTTAATTATTAAACACCTTCCATCACAGTGTAGTAGTTAAGGTCATAGGCCTTAGACACAGTTCTCTGGGTTTTTGAGCTGCTGGAATTTGGGCAAGTTATTTACCACCTCTAGGCTTTGATTTTTCCAGTGGCTTCGTAAACCGGGGCCGAGAATGACCTTTCTTGGTGTCACAGCAGAGTCCATCTAGTGTTCTGTATGTAGTAGATGTTCAAGAAGTGAGGAGAAAGTGCTTGCAGCTTCATTTTGACAATGATGGGTTTACTTTAGAAAATAGTTTCCTGGGGCGCCTGGGTGGCTCAGTGGGTTAAGCATCGACTTCAGCTCAGGTCATGATCTCACGTTCCATATGAGTTTGAGCCCTGTGTTGGGCTCTGTGCTGACAGCTCAGAGCCTGAAGCCTGCTTCCGATTCTATGTCTCTTTCTCTGCCCCTTCCCTACTTGTGCTCTGTCTCTATCACTTTCTCTCAAAAATAAATAAACAGTAAACAAACAAAAAAAGAAAATAGTTTCCTAAAAAATAGTTTCCTGCTGCAAAATTTCTCATAAATGTTGATTAAGAGTGGTCTATAGGCATAATCTTTTTGAATTCTTAGATTAAGGATTATGGACTAATGGATTATGGTCTCAAATTTTCTGAATTCACAATGTGATGAGATTAACTCATTGTCATTGGAGCTCAAAACAAGGTAATAACAATTGTCATATACTTCCCTGATAGATGTCAGAAGAATGAATAACACATTGACAAAAGAGTGTGGTCCTATGTAAATTATATTACTGAAACATTCAGAGTGACTGGCTTTTCTTATGAATGATATTGAAAGGAATTTAAATAGATTTTTAGGAAGTTTTCTTTGTGAACTGGTTTCTCTTAGATTTTCCCAGCAATCTTCTTGATCATGTTTAATCAGTCATTTATGTGAGGATTGATTTATTACCACAGGTTTTTGTTTTTTGTTTTTTCCAGAGAATTTGTTTAAAAAAATTTTTTTAACGTATTTATTTCTGAGAGACAGAGACAGAGCACAAGCCGGAGCGGGGGGGGGGGGGGAAACACAGAATGGAAGCCAGGCTCCAGGCTCTGAGCTGTCAGCACAGAGCCCAACGTGGGGCTCAAACTCAGGAACCGTGAGATCATGACGTGAGCCAAAGTCAGTTGCTTAACCAAGTGAGCCATCCAGGCTCAAAGAACTTGTTTTAATGTTATTTCCAGAGAGTTACTGGCTAGCCCTAGTTTGGTTTATCTTGTAGGTCAAGGCTTTTCATTTTGTGCCATTATATTCTCCCTCTTTTGAAGCCTCTCTGGTTTGCTAATAATTTCTAGTTCGAGTTCTGTCACAAGTAACCTGTGCAATCTTAGGACCTTACTTTCTAAACAAAGAGATAAATTCAGTGATTCTCAATAATTCTGGAAGTTAGTATATTTCCTTTAACATCACCATCAATTGTATGTATGTGGTGGAAGAAACACTCTGTTAACTGTATATAGTTTTTATGTATGATTTTTTATAATAAATGTTCAGTATAATTTTATGCCATTTTCTTAACTGCCACAATCAGAATTTGTGTTTAAGCCTTTTACACTGCAGCATTCAAATGTTCTTAGTCACTGGCTTTTATAAATGACACACTGGTACACTGCTCTTCCTGCTTTTAACCACATCCCATTTAGGACTTAGAGTAATCTTGTCAAGATTTCCAGGGCTTTGCATTTTCATTTTCTTTTTGGTTAAATTCATACATATGAAATATTACATGTAAACATATGATATATAATCAATACATAATATGTCACATATATGCAATATATAATCCACTAAAGAGAACAATGACATATAGTATCTATAAATTATGCTATATATATAACTTTTCCTTAACAGAACTATGTATCAATTACAATATCTCTTGAATATATATAATTTTATCCTTAATTGAATTGTATATCGAAGGTCAGCTGGAAGATGTTGTCAGATAGATATTCTAGCTTGAAGGTCATTCTCCATGACACATGGATTCATTTTTCCAATTTCTACTAATTTAAACAATTTTGAGTTATTTGAGTGATTCAGAAGCTTCTATTGCCTCTGATCATGTTGCCTGTGTGAAACAAATACCTGTAGATTGAACGCAATTGGAAAAATTAATGCTGTGTGTGTGTGTGTGTAATCTTTTGAAGATATTTTAAACCAAAGGCTGGAATCCAAATTTAAGTTAAAAATTCAACAGTATTGGTTCCAGCAATAAAAATAACATGACTGAAGTGGTTGGATGAATGTTCACCTTCAAACGTTTACCAGTTTGCACATGTGCAGGCAATAATGACTATTGGCACTTCACAACTTATTCTGCTGCCTAGAGGTTGTCAGATATTTTTTTAGACATCTATTCTGTGGATCTCAATTTTAGAAATGTTACAATGGAAAAAATTATATCTTGGAATCAAGAAAGCATGGTGCATAACTGTCAATCAAGCGTAACTTACTTTCCCTTGCTTCCTGCTCCCAAAGGCATGTTAGTATTATTTATATTGGTTTGCCATAAATATGGCCCTTAAAGGATTTAAGGGTTTGAAAGACACAAATGCTGGTGATGTTGGGTGTGACCCAAATAAAGTCCACTAGACTGTATGCAAAGCTTGGTGAGAGTTCTGGTACCCTCTCATTCGTCAGGGGAGCCTTTCTGTTAAGGTATCAGAGGCTTTCCCCCTTGCTTCAGGAAGCCCATTGTCCTGTCCAGGGAGAGAAATTCAATTGGAAGACACATTATAGATCTCTCTTGTTCTTCCTGGACATAGAAGAGAAAGCCCAACACCTGACAGTTGGAGAGCTTAAACCTCTGAGTGAAAAATTGCCATGAATTTGAATGAAGATAAGAGAGAAAGGGACAGTGAAAGATGTTCCAGTGGTGAGAGATCATCAGTGTTGGCGGCTGCCCCTCCCTCTTATCTCACCTAATGGCAGTTGCCTGCCAATGTTTATTTGTCCATTGCCATTCACCAGCTGCTCCTCTGCCATGTTGTTTTCCTTCCCAGATGGCAACACGATGTTCCACGATAAAACTGACACAAAAAACAATGCAAAATTTGTCTAAGAGAGGTTCAGCAAGCATGAGAAAAACATCTGATATCTCTCAGAGCCCGCCAAGTTCGCAGCTTACAGTGCCAGAGTAATTATGGGATGATTTGAACAGAGGCAATGCATGGGGAAGCCACTTCCAAATGTATCAGGTAGGTTTCCAGAAGAGGCAAAACATTCAGCTCTCTCATTCCTCTGGCACCCTGACAGAATCAATGAGCGCTGCCTGTGGCTCCCAGAAGCCTCGTACATTATGGAATCTGTGCTTTACCCCATGCCGCCTAATTAATGGCCCACTATTTTAAAAACTCTTTTATTCAATTAGACTCTGCTTTCAATAAGATAAACACTCTTGCTATCAAAATCCTGGGAAACCAACATTTATAGGCTGCCTTCTTGCCAAAGCATCTGTTTTTCTTTTGCCCTTGGTCTTTTATTTTGTCCAGTCTTCATTTGGCTGTTTGATTCTGTAAAAATTGACTGTTATTTTGGGGAATAATAGGAAAGGGTTCCTCTGCCATCTTGGTGCTCTGAAGGCTATTTCCCCTTTAGCCCCTGCACAAGAACACAAACCAGAGAAAATCATTTTATTATTATAGATTACAAAGAGCCACAGATGTTATTTAAAATGGGGCATTGACTGGGTTTCATATTCATCACTCTTACTCAAAGCATTGCCTTTTATATGGGTTACCATTATTACATTCTTTGTCAGATCATATTTTTAGGTGAAATACTAAAGAGTTTTTTCTTCTTTAATCTGACAGTGTGCCTCTTCATTTGACTCAAAATTGTCTCCTAGGGATAATTGCGTTCATGTCTGTTTGGCTAGATTTTTCCATAGTTATAGTTTATTTGACTTACTTTAGTGACAATACTGAGAAAAAATAGTTTAAAGAAATCCTATCTTGGATTCTAGGAATCTGCCCCCCAACTGGTTCAACTGTGCAACTATTGATTTTAAAATATTGTTAGTGAAAATAAAGAATAGGAAATGCCCAATAATCCTTGGTGAAAAGTATTATTTTACTGAATTCATTCTTTCTGACTTAAGAGTGGTATAATGTATTGATAAAATTTAAAAACAGATTTTGCATTTATTTGATCTGGGAAGGAAGTTTCTATTGTAGGTAGTCTCTAACAGGAAAACCTGTTTGGGAATTGTTGACACATTCCTACATGTAGGGAAAGGCTCTTGAAAGGGTTCAAAATTTCCTGAATAAGACCTGAGCTTAGGTATTATCGGGGCCATTAACATCGGCTGAGTTACTTAACCTCTTGTAATCTCTATGTCCTTTTCTAGAAAATGGAAATATAAGTAATAGTTACCAAATACAAATGTTGCAAGGGTCAAATCAATTGACAGATGCAAAAGAGTTTTATAATTTGTAAAGCACGGTGCATCTATTTTGGTGCTATTAGTGACATGTTTCTCTGTTTAGTTGTATCTTCATAAAGTCTTAGTTGTTCTTAGATTACAACTTTCCTTCAATAGGGGATTTATTTTTCTTTAATTTTATTATTTGTTCTCACAGCCTCAGATATCCTGGGGTATAGGGCAGTGTAGATTTTATGACTGTTGTGAATATTTGACCTTCTAAGGGCAGAGGAAAGATCTGAATATATTAACTTTTGAGGCCATGCTCTAAATCAGTTTTGTAGGAAGCAGCATCATTTGACATTTCATCCTTTTTGCAGGACAGATTGTTGGGCATTTTCCAAGTCAGCGAGAGCTGAACTTGAACTTTTTTCTTCCAGCATTGAAATCATTTGACTGTCTATATACAGGTGGAATTAATATAATGTCCATATTCTAGTTCATATTCATGTTAGATCAAAATGATTCCATGGAACAGAGCAAGGTCAGGTTGAGGACTCTCAAAATAGTGAGAGAGGTTGATTTTACTAATCCATGTCTGCTGGAGTTCATATTCATCCAGAATAGAACTAAAGTCACCTGTATAGCAGTTGTGCCTATTTGATTTCAGTTCTTCACAGCTACTGTAGCTTACTTAATTATCTATGGTGAAGTAAGGAATTCACACTGATAGCCAGCAGAACCTGTGTCCAAACATTCTGACTCAAATGGTTTGGGGTGGCTTTTCATGATCAAAAATTGTTCAGCTCCCCTAGTGACTCTAAGGTACAGTTAGGCTGAGAACCACAAATTTAGAGGTGAGTGGCAATTAATTATCTACCAATATGTACACAGTAGTTAGGTATTTGGCTAGGTGAGGTTCAGCTAGGCATGATTTTTGAATGATCACTTGAACCAAGATTCCGTGATGATGTAAAAGTTATTTTTTTGAGTTATAAATATTGATACTAAAAGTTTACATTTTTCTGATCATTTATTTAGTTTTTTTATATTAAATTTGATGTTTCCATATGAAATATTAAACATATGTCACCAAGTTTTCAACTTGGAACAATGGATAAAATAAATTATGAAAATGGTAAATATTGACAGATGTATAATCATATACACAAAATTTTTTTTGAGCCCAAGAGGAAAAGGGGTCGTAAGACCAAAATGTTTGAGGACCACTGCTCTAATCTATTATTTTACTTTCTCCAGAGCTTTATGTCTATCTGGAATTACTTTGTTTATTTGTTTATGCATTGTGTGACTTTCCCAATTAGAATACACTAGTATAGATTATTCATTGCTGGACTTCCAGTCTGGTACAAGTGTGTGATGCAAAATAGGCACTATGGGTTGAATTATGTACCCTAAACATTCATATGTTTAAGCTTTAATCCCCATTATCTCCGATTGTGACCTTGTTTGGAAATAAGATAGTTACAGATGTAATTAGTTAATTACAGATGTAATTAGTTCTCCAGTCATACTGGAGAAAGGTAGGTGGGCCCCTGATTCAGTATCATTGGTGCCCCTACAAAAGGGAGATGTTGGGTGTAGACATACACACAGGGACTGAAGTTCAGCTGCTCGAGCCAAGAGGAGAGAGGCCTGGAGGGGATCCTTCTCTAGCACCTTCACAGGGAGCAGGGCTCTGCTGACACCTCGATTTCAGACTTCTGGCTTCCAGAACTGTGAGACAATAAGTTTCTGTTATTCTGTGCCACCCAGTTTTTGGTAGTTTTTTTTTTTTGGCACCTTGAAGAAATGAATACAGTAGGTATTTAATAAGACTGGTTAAATACATGAATCAACAACTACTTCATAGTATACTACCACATTTACACAACTATGTGATCAAGTAATGCTATTAGATTCTCTTTCTTCATGTGAAGAAACTGAGGCTTAGAGAGGTTGAGCAACTTGCCCCAGGTCACATATCTTTGCCTCCTTAGCCAGAGCTCCTAAGCTCTACAGTGTGTAGCCTGGCATATATATTATATAATAGTATGTATGAAGACAGGAGGTCGCCACCAGTAAGTAGCAAAATGCTCAGAAAGAGTGAGTACTTAACTTGGAAGCCCAGTATCTGGAGTGTCAAGCATTTAATCTCTCTCTCTCTCTTTCTATTTTTATAAGACTGATTTATTTTTTAAATGTTTATTTTATATTTGAGAAAGAGAGAGAGAGTGAGAGAGTGCATGTGCACTCATGCATGAGCAAGGGTGGGAGGGGCAAGGAGAGAGTGAAAGAACCCCAAGCACAGAGCTGGCAGCACAGAGCCTGATGGGGGCTTCGATTTTGTGAATGGTGAGGTCATGACCTGAGCCAAAATCAAGAGTTGGACGCTTAACCAACTGAGCCACCTGTGCACCCTAAGCATTCAATCTCTTATTCAATTTAAAGATCCTTGGGGTGCCTGGGTGGCTTAGTCAGTTGAGTGTCCGACTTTGGCTCAGGTCATGATCTCATGGTGCGTGGGTTCGAGCCCCGCGTCGGGCTTTGTGCTGACAGCTTGCTCAGAGCTTGGATGCTGCTTTGGATTCTGTGTCTCATTCTCTCTCTGCCACTCTCCTGCTCATGCTCTGTATCTCAAAAATAAATAAATGTTAAAAAAAAAAAAAAAAAGATCCTTTCCCACCTTCACCAGCCTAACTCAGACTTAGAAATCTGCAGTGGGGAAAGAGGGGGATGGAGTCTATCTTTACTTTCTGTATTCTACCTTGTCCCTACTTATTTCTCAAGGTTAGGGTGAAGTGAGGAAGAGAAGGAGAAGGATGAATAAAAGTTCTTTTAATTAATATAGTGGTCATTTGACTTTGTAGCCCTCTGGGTGGCAGAGGGGATAATTTTTTTTTGGTTCTTTAGAGACCCCTATTCTAGCATAGTTCCCTGGCAAGAGATGTACCCTCTGGCTGGCTCTGGCCCTGGTTCTTTTTGTTGGAGTCACCCTTGGATGGTGGCCACTTGGGCATGGCCCTTTGATGGCAACTCTAGTCCTGCTACTTCCCTTGGCATCCATTGTGACTCAGAGGAGACATTTGACTCATTTTCCCCATAAACTCCAAAAGTACAGGCTGCTCCCACCCTGGCCCTCTCCTATCCTTGGCCATAAAAGGCAGCAGTTCCTGCAAGCCTCACACATTTGGATTCTCTCCAGACTAGTCAGTCTCCAGGTTCTAGGTCCTCCAGTCTTCAGGGGTTGTATGGTAAGCCCTCTGGGAGATTTTCCTGAAGCTTCCTATACTTGGCTTGAGTGGCTGGGGTGGGAAATATCCTGATACATCTGGAGTTTTTTTTTTTTTTTTTTAAGTGTTTATTTATTTTGAAAGAGAGAGAGCGAGCGAGCACGAGCATGAGCAAGCATGAGTGGGGGAAGGGCAGAGAGGGAGGGAGAGTGAGAATCCCAGGCAGTTTCCATGATGCTGGTGCAGAGCCTCATGTAGGACTCCATCTCACCAACCATGAGATCATGACCTGATTTGAAATCAAGAGTCGTCTGCTCAACTGACTGAGCCACCCACATGCCCCTAGGTTTTGAAATCAGTTTCATGATATCATTATAGATTAACTATTGCTCGGAATGTTATTATGGCCACAGTACCAAAAACACTGGTACATAATATAAATGTATGTGTTCCAGTCCATGGATCCGTCACTTTAAGTAATTCAACTCCTCTTACTAAACATCCTCTATATGCCAGGCACTCCACTAGGATAAGAGAAAGTTCCATTTCCTAAATTCATGTCCAAAAAATTCCTTTGGACAGTAGTCTGGTGTTCATGTTAATGGACCTTGGGTGAGGGCTAGAGAATGAGCAGAGCATAAGAAGACAGATTGAGGAATTCTGTGGGTGTGTGTGCACTCACATGGCTTTGCTGTCAGACAAGATGAATACCACTGGCCAGGCATTGGGCTCATCACAGGCATAAGTGCAAAGAGGCCAATCTGACTGGTTGTCCCATGTTTACATATGAAAACTTGAAAGGTTCATACTGCAGCTGGAAGGAGAGCCTGGTACAGTATGAGGTGATATTTTATACTAGTTTATTATCTTGGACAAAGCATTGCATTAGCTTGGATGGCATATCATAGAAAAGAAGTGTGGTTTGGTAGACAGAGCTTGGGTCTGATCATCCCTGTATAATTTAGTGAGGTGTGTAGTCTTGACATAATCATTTATAGTCTCTGAGTTTCAGTTTCCTTACCTGCAAAATATGGATAATGAAACTTCATGCATATATACCCACTATATTTAGCTGACTAGATCTTTTTACCTTGTGCCATATATGATTTAAATAAATATAGATAAAACTCATGATCAGGGGAAATAACAGATAAAGTGTGGGTGGTAAAGATTGGGGGAGAAGGTGAAAAATAGAATTATAATTCATATACTATATTACAAAAATAATACCTATTAAAGTGCCTTGTAAAATTCAGTTAAGTATTAGTTAATAGTAATGCTTATGCTTTTTTTCTAGTTTCTAGGTACTTGCTATAATGAACACACTCTCACTAAATTTGGATAATAAAGATGCTCGACATTTCTGTAGAATTTGTTTTTTTTCCTTTAACTTCTTATTTTTAAAAAGCTTTATTTAAATTCAAGTTAGTTAACATAGTGTAATAATGGTTTCAGTGGTAGAATTTAGTGGTTCATCACTGATATGTAACACTCAGTGCTCATCCCAACAAATACCCTCCTTAATGCCCGTCACCGATTTAGCCCATCCCCCCACCCAACATCCCTCCAGCAACCCTCAGTTTATTCTTTGTATTTAAGAGCCTCTTATGATTTTATGTGGAATTTCTGAAATTAATATTATAAAATACTGTGGAACTGATATTTATTTTATTTTTTAAAATTAATTCATCTGTTTGTTTTGAGAGCGAGCATGAGAGAGGGAGGGGCAGAGAAAACAGGAGAGAGAGAATCGCAAGCAGTTTCCATGCTGTCAGCACACAGCCCAATGTGAGCTCACTTAGGTAAAGTGAGATCATGACGTAAGCTGAAACCAAGAGTCAGACACTTAACTGACTGAGCCACCCAGGTGCCTCTGGAACTGATTTTTGGAATGAGAATCATACTCTGAGATCCAGAGGTTAGGAAGAACAAGCTTAGATATGACTTCTGTTCTTTCTGAAGATTTCTTTATTTCATATTCCAGTTTTGGCAAAACTTTTATTCTGATTTCTTTTTTTTTTTAATGTTTTATTTATTTCTGAGAGAGAGAGAGAGAGACAGACAGACAGACAGAGTGAACAGGGGAGGCTCACAGAGAGAGGGAGACACAGAATCCAAAACAGGCTCCAGGCTCTGAGCTAGCTGTCAGCACAGAGCCCAACGCCGGGTTCAAACCCAGGAACCGTGGGATCATGACCTGAGCCCAAGTCGGATGCTTAACTGACTGAGCCACCCAGGCACCCCTATTCTGGTTTCTCAGTAACTGAATAATTTGGCGCCTCCCAGTTATGCCCTTACCAATCTTTAGGTCTGATGGATATTAATCTCTCTCAAAAACACGGGACACTTTTGCCTCTTTTCCTTGCGCATGGGCACTCACGCACACATCCACACACACCCCTCTTATGTGCAGTTTAGTATGCTTAATAAATTCTAGTGATCAAGTAGGGAGTTCTTTAGTCAGTAGGAAATTGTCTCATTTGTCTCTGGGAGAAAAAATTCTTAATTACCTTTTAGAGAGTTTGTTTATTTTTAAATGATGTTAGAGTGTGGGTAAAGTTGTCCTTTAGGGAGGTGCAAAGCTTAATATGTTAAGAGCCTATTAAGAATAAAGTGTGATTTTTACATTTATTCATTACTTTATTCAACAAATGTTTATTCACCTACTAGATGCCAGTCAGCATTCCAGGCACTATAGGGGTATATCAATGACCAAAACAGAATAAAAAAGGGAAAAATCTCTCACTGATTTAACTTTTTATTTGGGCATCAGACTATAAACAAGATATTTAAATATATTACCCAGTGCCAGGACCTAAGGAGAATAAGGAAATCATAGCCAGGCAAATGAATCACTAGAGAAAGGGAAGTTCAGTTTGGAAAGGTAGCCAGAGAAGGTCTCACTGAGAACCTGACTTATGAATTGGCCTATGGGACCGGGCAGGCTCTGGCTTATTCTGGAAGAGCAAATTCAGAGACCTGGAGGTGGCAGTGAGCTTGCATTAGTGGGGCTGGAGAGCAGCCTGTGTGGCCAGAATGGAGTGAGTGTGATATTGGGAGATGAGGTCAGAGTTAATGGGGAATGAGGGGCACTCATAGAGGCCTTGGAGACCACAATGAGGACATCAACTCTTATCTTGAGGCCAGTGGGGAACCACTGGAAGGCTTTGAGTAGAGAAGTGATATCTCAAACAGTTTAGTGGGGTCACCCTTGTTTCTATGATGAGAATAGCCTACAAAGGCAGAAGTGGAGACCAGGTGGTGAGAAATGGTCAACTTCTGGGTATATGTTGAAGATAGAGCCAGCGGGATTTGCTTTGGGACTACTACTGGATGAGGAGGTGAGAAAAAGAGAGATGGTTCCAAGGCTTTTGGTCTAAGGAAATGGAAGAACTTAAGTGATGATGGGAAACATCAAGGGGAGACATATGTCAGCTTCTCCTCTGTACTTCTCTCTCCCCAGCTCCTACCCCCACATTGCCTCTTCTACCTTTTTCAGCTCTTTACAGCTCATTTATTGATATCTTGTACCTTCAAGCTCAGGACTGTCCCATTTCTTTCTGTGACATATCACTATATCATTCACCATCTTGTTTACTTTTCCCATTTCTTTTAAATTTATATTTACTAAAAAGAAAAAAAAGCAGAAAAACTTGGTAAGAGCTATATATAATATGGTGAGAATTATGGCCTTTCAATCCAGAATTTCTGTTGTCTTCTCTTCACATACAATGAAGCCATAAGATTTGTGGAATGGATATACCAATAATCTACATTATTGTTTTAGGCTCTGTGATCTTGGGTAATAAGCAGATATTTTCCAGACTTTAATTTCGTCATCTTTAAAACCCAACAAAATGTTCATGGATGGTGATGTAACTTTTGGAACTGACAGCTAGTGAGTAGACAATTAGGTTTTCATCCTAGCATTTCTGCTGGTCAGAAGCAGCCCGGTTCTATGAATGATATAGTATCCTTGGGGTTGGTTCATATTGATGAGATATCACGGGCAATATAAAAGCAATTTCTTAAGTACCTGTTCTATTCTAGGTATGATACTAAATGCTACAGAGAATATCAAACCTGAGAATCTTAACATTCTCCACCGTAATCATAGTCATTTGCACAATCAACCCACCGGGAATTGTGAGCTATGGTGACAAAAGGCCAAAGTAGTGGAAGAAAGATTAATTCTAACTAGAGAGTGTTCATTAGAAAAGACTAAGAAATTGCTATTTGAGTTTCAACTTGAAGAAAGAGTGAGATTTTTATAAGCAGAGATAAATAGAGGAGCACGAAGAAAGGTATGGTATGTTGATGGGAAAGTATACTAACAAGTATAGGAAATAGTGAATAGTTCATTTTGGAGGGCAGGGATGTATTACAAAGTCTCATGCCACCTGGAGGAGAATAAATTTGATGGCTGGGAAATGGACAACCTCAGTATTGTTTCAGGCCTTCAAACCTGTTTCTACTCATCCTGAATTCCACTCCTTTCTATCACCATCTGATCCTACTTTGTTCCCTGGATTCTCTTCTTTTAAGCCGAGCTCCTTAAACAGTACATTCCCTCTATTCTATATGACTTGTATTTCACTCAGCTTTCTTAAGCCCTATCTGCATGTAGCGTTGTAGTGTATGCTGTCCAGTTCCAGATCTAAAGTCATAGAACATTTGGAAGCAATGGTCAGTGAATATCTTTGTATATGAAATCGCTAGGCCATCTCCTTTTAAAAATTTTTTAAAATGTTTATTTATTTTTGAGACAAAGAGAGATGAAATATGAGTGGGAGAGGGGCAGAGAGAGAGGAGACACAGAATCTGAAGCAGGCTCCAGGCTATGAGCTGTCAGCACAGAGCCCCACACGAGGTTCGAACTCAGGAACTGCAAGATCATGACCTGGATCGATGTTGGATGCTTAAGCAAGCCTGAGTCACCCAGGCACCCCTAGGGCATTTCCTAATCACCAGTGAATTTAGGCTTTCACTATTTTATTAAAAATCCAGATATATTCGATCACTTTTCTTTTATGACTTTGTTATTTAATTCTCCAGTTTTCTCCCCTTGTGTCAAGTCTAGAAACATTCAGTGATTTGCTAATTGCCCTTGAGAACTGCATTAATCTTAAAATGTGTAACGTGAAGCACTGCTTTTGCTGTGTAAGTTTGGCATTGTAAAGATTTATGCAAATTGTATCAATAACTCAGGAGGAAACCTAAACATACATTTTATTCGTAACCAAGAATTTTACATTACTGTTACTTTACCCAAATCAGACCATTAACGGTCTGTGTGTATGTACTATAAGCCTACATCAGGGGATTTTTAAGATGTGGGAGTCCATTAGAATGGATGATGGATAACTTACATATTTCTTTTCACTAATCTCTCACAGAGATTTAACATTTCTTAATTATTATCCCATATTAGCTTTATCAATACTTGTGAATTTGTCACCAGTAGATACCATAGATTCTTCTGGCATAATATTATTGTTGCAGGTCTCTCAAAATGTTATGTATATTCATCACTATTTTAAAATATGGTAGTTATTAAAGTCACCATTAGACATTGATGTTTAATATGTTAAAGCACATTTTATTTCGTCATAATTTTTATTTTAAAATGTTTTAATGTATTTATATATAATTGGTTTCTTTGTTATTCTGTATTTTATTATAAACATTAAAAAATTATACTCAGAAAGGATCCACAGATCTCACCAGATTGTCAAAGGAACCCATGGCACACAAAAAAGTTAACCCTGGACTACATAATGTTTTGAATTAGATCCAAAATAATAGACATATAGACAGACAGACAGAAAGAAAGAAAGGAATCATTGCTATAAGATCAGACTTCCTCCTTTGACTCTCCTTTTTCATGAATCAGTAGATGATCCAGAAGCAGTGGACACTCTTAACATGTTGATAATATAACTATAGCAAAGGATTGAGTGTATTTTCCATTAAACCTCCTTGTCTATTTAACTAAATGGTTATGGCTAGTGATCAAATACAGAATGCTTCAGCCCAGAGAGAAACTTTGAAAACGTGGAGCAATCTTGGAAATGTTAATAAATATATCCTATTTAATACCATATTTTCTTTGTTTGAGTATATAGTTGACAAAGGGGAAATGCCAACAAATCATTTCTACAAATAAGATTTATTGCTTTGTCTCTTGATTTGAATATTTCCTTAAGCAACTATGCTTTATGATTATATATATATACCCAAGTACATTTGTATGTATAGGTCTGTATTTATGTACACATACTTGAACATACGTAGATATCAAAGTTTTGTCTACTGTGTAGTGAAAAGTTATTTTTATTAATAATATACTTTATAGCTAAGACTTAAAATGGGAGTTTCCTATTGCCTTAAAGACTAATATTCTCGGGGCGCCTGGGTGGCTTAGTCGGTTAAGCGTCCGACTTTCGCTTAGGTCATGATCCCGCGGTTCGTGGGTTCGAGCCCCGCGTCGGGCTCTGTGCTGACTGCCAGCTCAGAGCCTGGAGCCTGTTTCAGTCTGTGACTCCCTCTCTCTGGCCCTCCCCTGCTCATGCTGTCTCTCTCTCTCTCTCTCTCCTAGAAATAAATAAAAATATTTAAAAAAAAAAAGACTAATATTCTCTATTATACATCTCTCTGGTTCCTATCTATTGGGGTTTTAAAAAATGAATTTATAAAATTTATAAAATCTCCACTAATTAATTACTGTGTCCAATTAGATTGTATTACTATGTCACATTCCAATTTAGTCATCAGTTGCTCAGATATTAATGTAAAAAAGTAAAATTTTGGATTTTAAAATTTACATTTCAAACAAATTATTTCTGGCACAATTCTATTTTTGTGCTACACTATTTATCCAATGACACATTATTTTTTGATCCTTTGCCGCAGCTTCTCATTGAAAGCAAGGTTTTTATTTTAGTTACTTTATAAAGCTTTCTCGCACTAAGGAGAGGCAGAGGTGATTTATGCCTTCTACATACCTCTTCCAACAAATAATCATTTAAAAGATTGATTATTTGTTCATATATTTTTTTCTATGCAGATATTGAGTAGACTTGAGTGTGCCATCCATTACTATCTTGCTGTAATAGATTTTATTCTGTTCATGTACATTGGGTATCTCTAGTTGAGTTTATGTTTCAAGTTCTTTCTATAAATGTCAGCCACTGAGGTAGTCAGTTAAGTGGATGGAGTCCCTCGGATTGGGTTCTATGGTCCCTGGCACCATGTGTCGTCTTTCCAGTAAAGTAGTTGCTGAAGTGCCCTGGATCTGGCAGATGCTTAGTTAAACGCCAGTTCATGACAAATGGTGCTTTCTGATCAAAGTGTTCCTACTACAGGGGCACCTGCATGGCTCAGTTGGTTAATGTCCAAATCTTGATTTCAGCTCAGGTCATGATCTCACTGTTCATGGGTTCGAGCCCCATCTTGGGCTCTGCACAGAGAGCGATGATAGTGTAGAGCCTGCTTGGAATACTCTTTCTCCCTCTGTGTCTCTCTGTGCCCCTTCCCCACTCATGCTCTCTCTCTCTCTCTGTCTCCAAATAAATAAACAGTTAACAAAAATGTTCCTACTACATCTTTAATTCTCTTGATAGAAGTGCTGATAAAACTTTATTTAGTCATATAAATGGCCATTATAGACCTGTTTTATGCTGTGTGATTTAGGCTGTCTATTAGATAAAGTCAATTTTGTTTTTTGGAATTTCCGAAAGTCACATTCAATAAAGACACAGTATAAATACCTGAGGTATGTCACATTACAGAATTTCACTATACTTTATTAAGCAAGCATCTACAACACATTACTTAGTGTCTCCAACACATCTACTGTACTTAGCACTAATCTAAATGGTAAAGTTACTATACAGATCACCCAAGAAAATAATAAGTTTAGGATATTGCTCAAGATATCTTAAGAATGTTCAAGGATATCTCTCAGCAAAGACATCATTTCCCATGAAAATATATTATAAAATTTGGTGTTGACCTAGGAGGTTTTGGATTTGTTGCCTGTGTAATAGCCTGGTAGAGCTCTTTGCCAATGTCAAGTCTGTGGGTTGCAACTAACATCACACTACATTTTCTACAGATACTTAAAAGACAAAGACCCTTTTTTAAAAAAAAAAAGATTTTATTTATTTCTGAGAGAGCGAGAGAGCGAGAGAGAGCGAGCGAGCGTGAGCCGGGGAGGGTCAGAGAGAGAGGGAGACACAGAATCTGAAACAGGCTCCAGGCTCTGAGCTAGCTGTCAGAACAGAGCCTGACATGGGGCTCAAACCCATGAACCATGAGATCATGACCTGAGCCGAAGCTGGATGCTTAACCCACTGAGCTACCCAGGTGCCCTGAAGGCAAAGACCTTGTAGGGGGACCATAAAACTTTTGAGTTTTTCCTCTTGCTGTTGAAAAGCTTATGCCACATAGTACCTTTGGTTTTGTTTACTTGTTTTGTGTTTTGTTTTGTTGCTGTGCTCAAGCTCTTTGAGTCCTAAAAGTTTATCAGGGAATTAAAACAAAATAGATGGAAGGAAGAAAATCCATTCCAACGATGATGTAACTGAAGATTTTCTCCATATGAATGATTTCACAGCCCTCCATCCTTTTAGTCATTACAGAGCCCCAGTGAATGCCAGACACTGTGCTAAGTTCTAGGGGTATAGAGATCAGCAATATATAGTCCATGTCCTCAAGGAATTGACAGGCTATTTTGTAAATAGCTAACTACAGTATAGGATGGAATGGAATAAATGCTAAATGGAGAGAGAAGAGGACAGATAACTATTGGCCACAACCTGTCCTAAGAGACAGCTTATACGACAGAGAACCATGTGTTCCTTGATGAATTGCTATTAAAATCTAGCGTTTGACTGAGAGGTTAAGAATGTGCTGTGTTTGCCGACCAGGGTTGAGAGGGATGTATAATGAAATTCACTTAATGAGGCTCTCTGAAAGCAGAAGTGCTTTTACTAGAGGCAACTTCCACTTGTCTAGTCATTATTGTGGTTTGCTTATGAGTAAAGGGCTTTGTTGTGAACACATTCTTTTTCCAAAGGGCTCTTTTGACAATGGAAGGGGACTGCAGTTCTCTCTGCAGGCCAAAAGAGGGCGCTTGGACCTCTCTGAATGGCTATTACAAACTGCTTCCGAGCAGGCATTTGGCTCAGGTTTGTCAGGATGTTTTCCGACTCCCGTAGAATAGATCTGATTAAAATATGGTTTTGGAACCTGGAAAAGATGTGGAAGATGCAGGTAGGTAGGCTCTGACTTGGGTCTTTTTGAAACTGAAGACGCATATTTATTTAAGTGCATCTAATGTTAGTGATTCACAGTCTTATTCCTTTTGTCTTTTTAAGTAATAGATTAGTGTCAAAAGGAGCTGCTGTCTTGATAGGCACAGAATATAGCAGCAAAAGACTAATGTTTACATTCACCTTGAAAACATGCCTTTATAGATCTGTAGCCAAAACTTTGTTCACTTATGCTTTGGCATTCAATTATGGAAGCTGCTCTCCATCCTTTTATTTCCTTTAAAAGTCCTCCATTTCTCAGTTGGGAATGTTGAATTCTTTTGAGGTCTCCAGGGCTATGGTGGCTCATAAAGTTCTGAAGATGGGGCCATTAAGCTTGAAACTAGCATCCTGAAGATTGGTTTGTGGAGCCAGTGCAAACATGACTGACCACCTTTGTTCACAATTGCAAGGATTAGTTTTATTTTTGTTTTCCCTCTCAGGGCAATCCTGCCTAGAGGCCAGGATGAAGTAGGAGATCTCTTGAGGTAAGATCAAGGACACTATAAGAATTTCCATTAATCCTTTAAAAACGAAACAATGAATGGGCCATAGCATGGATGTAAACTAGGATTCTTGAGTTTTAGCCTCCATCCAAAGTGGCCTGAGTTGTAGATTGATCTGAGAACCTCACCGTTTTACATTTTAGTTGTCTTTCCAATTAAATGGAAAAAAAATAGATTTTTCCTTTATTCATTTGGAGTTCTCCAGGAGGATTAATTTTCACAGAGGCACTGGTGTAAAATTTATAAATCTCTAAGGACCATTTGTTTCTTTTTTATCTCTATCCTCTGCGACAAGCCCAGTCTATGGGTTACAGTAGTAACCAAGTGAATATTTGTTGAATGAAGGAAGGAAGTAAAAAGGATACAATGTTTTCTTAAAACAGAACATCCTCAGTTCTGTAACTGAGGAAAGTAGGGTTCTGAAATTTTAAACGATCTTCAAGGGCAGACATAAGTAGGATGACCATATCATTTATTGTTCCAATGAGGATAGTTTTGAGATGGAAAGGGAATAGCATTAATAAATATGTCACTTCAGCAATGCAAACTGGGCTGTTCTGGGAACATGAAGTGTATGGCCCTTCAATTACTAAGTGACAAGGTGAGGACTATCTGGGTCTTCTGACTCTGTGGTACAGTGTGCTCTCAAAGGTATAATTTCTGCATCCTAATACATGATGATCATGAGGCATTGCAAGATCCTGTAGAACGATATGAATCTTTACTGAAGTGAACTATATTCAATGTAATTTTGGTGTTAAGTGTATTTTTTTTTGTTTTAGGATTCTTTATAAATTGTCAAACTATGGAAGACTGAAATACTTGCTTAGTTTAAGCACTCAGTACCCTTATTTTGCCAAATAATAGAGGGTTTTGTGTATCCTTTACTTGTTAACAGTAACATTTTATGTATGCCAAGATTAGTATTCTTCCCACTTTATAGAAGAAGGAGATGCATTTGTGATTTGTCCAATATAATCAGTCTGCCATCATGATTAGACTCAATTATAAACTCCATTAACATGCCACTTATTTCATGTAAAAATGAAAAATCCCTTGCCTTCATGGATAAGTACCCATGGATATGAGCATACCATTACATTTTCACATTTTCTGTTTTGTTTTGTACTTGATAGCCTTAGTTCTCTTGTTCATGCATATCCATCCCTCACATATTTGGTTTATCTATAGAATCTGAAATATTTTGTGCTTTAGTCATAGTGAAGGAGGTAAAAAGAGTTCCCAAGGATATAATAAATATAGCAATTTGGAGGGTAAAGTCATTAAGAACAGGGTACCTGGACTTGTATCACGTTGTGAAGATGTTCTTAGCAAAGTGTTGTGATCTCCATGGGCCTCACTATTCTCGCTATCATTCAGGCCTTATTTCTTTGAGTCTTCTCCTGTTTACTTTAAGCAATCATCCATTGCTGTCTGAAATTAGTTAGAAATTAGAGTGAATTGGGTTATGCTAACAGTAACAACCTGAAAATTTCCATAGCTTAAAACCACAAAGCTTTAGTTTTTGCAAGTACATCTGGGTTGACTCCTCCATGTTGTTATCAGTTTGGGACCCAGGCTGAAGGCACAGCCCTTGTGGATAGTGGCCAGTTTCATGGCACAGGGAAAGAAGAAATGGCTGAACACACTCTTGCTCCAAAAGCTTTGTCTTGGAAGTGACACATGTTTCTCTTGCTTACCTGTATATGTCCCAAGCAAGTCACATGGCCAAGTATGATGTCATCAAGGTGAGGAGTGGGGGGTGGGGGAATCACAAAAAGGGACCCTGGAGTATTTGACAGAGGAGTAATAAATGGTCCCATTTAGTCTTAGCTAAGATATTTGGTTGGAATCACGTCTTGCTTCAGAGAACCCATTAAGATTCTTACCTTATCCTTTTATCAATAAGAATTTGACTTTACAAAAACAGTTTGAGATTATAAACTAGGAGTCTCATCTTACTGAATTTCAGTGCTATTTGGCATGTCTATTCTCCAGTCAATATTTCTTATCAAATAATAGATGCAAATCATCAAGCTAAAGTACTAGCCCTGTCTTAAGGGAAATTACAAAACAGTGATTTAAATACGTGTACAATCAATTAGCTATAAAAGCATTGGTATTTGTAATTCCAGACTCTAGGAAACTTCTTATTGAGAAAGTTTTAATACAGTTTTAATTTTTCAATTCTAGTTTTTATATTAGTAATTAAAATACTTATTTAAAGAATCACAATATTATCTGAGTCCAAGAGTACTGCTTTAATTAATATTGTCTGATTAGTGTATATAGTATTAAATTTTCTCTTTACCTTTGTCAACTCTAGCACAGAGTTTTTTAGGGTGGAGGAAATTAGGTCTCTGCCTACTGCCTTAATCCAGTGCTTCTTTTGAAAGAGGCAGAAATTGAATTTATGAACTCTTCTTTTGACCTCTGAATGGTGGAGAAGTTTGCTGAAGTGCTGGTGACCAAGAAACTATGTTGAGTGCCAATGAAGTTCAGAGAAGCTGCTACTTAAGCATGAATAGAGCTTGCTGGAGGGTGTCTACTTCTGGGTCCCTGCACACTTTTGGCCAGAAAGCCACACACTGGCCGCTGTGTGGAAGGAGAAAGAAGAGAAGAACCAGAACCGACAAGAGAGGTCATTTGGTCCTGGCCGCTGGCATCCTTTACTGACAAGGCTTACCATTGTGGCATCTGGCAGAAGAGAATGTTTACAGGGTTCAGCTCCAGGATCACAAAGCAAAGAAGTGTGTAGTTCGAGCTGAGAGGCAATTGGTTGATAACTGGCACAGTGACTGTAGAATGTGTTGTTTAGAAAATGAAGAGAGAGCCATTAATATTTACTGTGAGGGAATAGGTATAAACTAGTGCTGTCCTAGAAAATCAAGGGTTAGGTAGGAACTGAGCCCAAGGGGTGAATAGAACCTAGATGGGGAAGGGTAATGTGTCAGAGAACACTGTGGGTGCAGGGAACAGTGTGAGCAAGGAAATGGATGCTGGGGACCTGGGGCAGCTAAGCTCAGTGTGTGGCACAAGAGAGTAATGAATATAAAGATGAAATAATGGTGATTTTTTTGAATAATGTTTTTGAAAGAAAGCCTTAATGAACGTATTATCCTAGTATTGATGCCCATAAATGTGGAGTTATTTTTTTGCCTTGATGTGCATTGCATTTCCCTTTCCACCATTCCCTCTTCAGGACTTGCCATACCTTCAGAAGGCATTTATTACGCTCTCTACCAGATTGGGAACTCAGTGCCTTCCATAGACCTACAGGGTACTCGCTGAAAACACTGATTGGGTCTCTCAAAATTAGGTGAAGGAAACTTGGTAGAGAATTTGCTTATTGTCAACCTTTGAATGTGATTTTATTTTGTAAAACTTAACATGTCTAGGCAGGGGAAAATGGAAAAAAAAAAAAAGGAAAGTTCCTTTTTCTCTGTAGTAATTTATAGCACAATGCATACCAAGAAGAAGCCTAGGTAGGTTATTTTTCAAGGGGATGTGTGTATGCATATGTCTGATTGAGAGAGAGAATAAGATTCTTAGTCTAAATCCTAAGAACAAGTATTATTAAGAGCTAATAACACAGTTGATTTTTCTCTCTTTTCCTCCTTCATCACTGAATCATCCATCTTCCTTCCCCCAGTAATAAGATCTCTTACAAGAAGCCTGTTATCCAGATAATTTGCACAAATGGTGAAGAAATGGAGGGCTAGAAATGTGAAGTGGTTTGTGTAAGTCACTGACTAGTTAGTGGTGGAAGCTGTTTTTCTGCTTCTTACATCAATAGTCCTTCTTTTCCAGTAGGTTCTCTTGCTTGCCTCTAAGTTCACAGAGCTATTATCAGAACTTAAGTATCTGAATTTCACATGTAAGGGAAAGTGAGCCCCTGAGATGTGCCTCTGGACATTTGCTTTTTAGGTAAAGGGATACTGTATTCAATTGCCTTGTTCTAGGGCACTGACCCCACAAAGCAATCTTGCCTCCCTCCTCGATGCTCTCTGTTAATCTACTTTTGTTCTGTTTATTTCTTGACCAGCTCCCCCATATCTCAGTTATTTTCTCCTTTGTCAAAGATTCACAGGTTTGTAGAGCAGGGACTGTGTTCCTTTGGAAGGCAGGGATCATAGTCCAGACACTAACAGGTCTTCCATGCTGAGCCACTTCTCCAGCCAATATGTCCCCATGTGGGCCCCTCCATTCTATATTCTACAGTATTTTTTGAACCTTGGGTCCCCAAACTCCCAGATTTAACTCTGACATCTGGTAAACCATGTTGGAAAAGCTTCTTCTGGAATTACGACACCTCCCTACACACATTCCAGATAACAAATGAAAAGTATTTGGGGAAAAAAAGAGAAACGAACGGTTCTCAAAAGTTTACTTTAGATTGATTTATTGGCTGACCTCGCCATACCTTTCTAACAAACTTGCTATTAAAAACAGGTCCATCTATTCCAATTCACCACATGTGACCCCATTACATTCATGGTCAGCTTTCCATTGTATGGAACTCCGTAGAGATTTGGAGGCTTATTTCCAGCATTTAACTTCCCTGGTATAAACCAGGACTTTAATGATAACTGAACACAAGGGAAAATACTTTTTACACATCTCTGTTTTATATATGATTATATAGTATTTGAAAATTTGATTAAATTGATTTTGTAGATATTTATAAAATATATCAGTGTCTCTACTTGTGATATTTCTGGGTTAGTGTCCATGCAGAAAGAACAGAAGTGGTGGTAAGCTGGGTTTGTTTTGTTTTGTTTTGTTTTTGCTTTTGCTTTTTGTCCTTGATGTTAGTCTTGCTTCCTGTGGGCTGTCATCATTTCCACCACTAAATAAATACTAAGTGAAACATTCATAGAAATCTTAGGAATGGGTAACCATCCCCATTTTCTTAAATCCTTGTTTCCCAAATTCTCTAAATAAGTTCATGAAAATTTGTAAAGCAGTTTTATTAACTGGGAAATTTCAATAAAAAACACAATAATGTTTAAAGAAAAAACAAATCTGGCTTGGCATAAAATAGCTGTGTGATCTTGTCAGAAAGTCTTACTTTACAGAAGGTCCATGGTGCAAAAACTATAAATAAAGTAGCAGCTCCAAAATTTTGAAAAGAGCCACACCACTCTTTCCTCCTGCCTGATTTAAAAATATGTGACAAAGTAAGAGAATTGGAAAAAACCCTCTTCCCATACCCTGTCTGGCTAATTCAGACCAACTGGGAAAAATCACATGATGGACAACATATCAAAAATCTAGGCTGAAAACGGCCAAATCTATGAATAGCAGATATGGGAACCAGCCCAAGGCTTGTGTGTAGAAGGGTGACAGATAAAAATAGTGCCCTAAATTTTTCAAAGGTGATTTGAAACCTCCCAAGTATAGATGACCTTGCTACTGAAAATAAGATGACAAGGGCAAAGTTGAAATCATGACTCCTTCCGGGGCCTGTAGACTTAAGCTAATGTTCAAGAAAGAGGGGCTGATTTCTCCCCCTCATCAGAAAGCTGCACACAGGCACCAAACATTTATTTTTCTCTGACAAATTCTTAATATATTTATCCTTCCCCTCTGCTCCTTTCAAGAAAGGAAGGCAGCAGCTCAGGATTGTGAGTTTTCAAAAGCATCCCATTTTCAGTTCCCTCCTTCCGATGAAAGCAATGTCCAGAAGACAAGAGGTAGGCTGAGTGTCATAAAAGAACAAAACAAAACAAAACAAAACATATATATATATTTCTCACATTGTAAACTTTTTTTTTTCTTTTGCTGGACATTCTTCATTGTGCTCTGCCTCCACGCTGTGCTTGATATCAGCGGGGGTGTGGCTTGCAGCTACTTAAATGAAAAATTTCCAAATTTTGGTGCCCCCCACCTCATATCAACTAGTTAGAAAGATAAAGGCCATATCCCATTTTTAGTATTTTATGTGATTGAGAAGGGAAGAAGGAGCCCAGAAGGAAGTAAAGTTGTTTTGAATGTCCATTTCTTTGCATCCCTTCCACGCTCTGCTGTTGATTAAAATATCTTCACATGTCTCCAAGGCTCTCTAAGCTAGATGGGGAGAGTTTGGTGACAGTGTGGAATACCATTAGTGAGATATCTTTTGGTGACAGACAGATGTAAATGTATCCATCTAATTCTCTACTCTCAGGTCTCTTTCTGCAGATGGATGTTAATAATTAGCAGTTGCATCTCCTCCCTCTTTATCAAATTGGATTCTCCATAAATTCATCATTTCCTTTTTATTTTCTCAAAGTAGCAGCAGCTCTGACAGCCTGCCTTTGTTCTTGTGTTTATAAATAATTTATAACACAGAAATATCTCTTCTTAGTCTTAAAACATAAACTAATGGAATAACACAACACACTGGCCCAAACTACCTTCTACTTGAGAAGAAAAAACCTCAGTGCAGGGTGAAGAGCTTCATTTTTAACAAAAGGAAGCTGAAGATCATATGGGGGAAAAAACATTTAGTCAGTGGAATATAGTTTTTAGTTTTAATATTTCCACCCCCTCCAGATTCTAGCCGTGTATAGGAGTTCTAGATAGCACAAACAAATTCTTTTGTGATTTCTTTTCCAAATAGTATACCTTGTTCGAATTCCCAAACACACAGTGCATTTCATTAAGCTATACAGAAAGGAGACAATTATTCAATTAAAACATCCATAGATGCTAAAAACATACCATGGTACATTTATTCCACAACTTTATGCTCATAACCCATGCACAATCTTCAAACACCAAATTACAGGGATTTGGTCCAAATTAGCAATAAAATACAATGTGTTTGCCCTCTACTGGGTAGTAATGACTGTGTAGTTTTCCTTACATACCCAGTGGCCTTGTAGACAGCTTCATAACTGTTTCATGTAGTCACTAACACAGTGTTATAAACAAATATGGCTAGGATTTGTGCTAATTAAGGTAAATAGAATAATGTTGAATCCATTTTTCTAAGCTGAGATCTCCAGCGGAGGTAGTTTAAAATTTTTCTTCTGTTGCTCTAGGCTTGCACGTCACATCATAGGAGATAGTTTATAAGTCATCATTTGATATCCTGGAAATATATTCAGGTTGTAGATAAATAACCCGCCTAACAATGCTAATGCAGAATGTCTGGCATGTAATTTAGATAGGAATCTGAACACCTCCTTACATCAGCTGTTAAGATTTTGCACTGAAGCAGAAATAACGTCTTATCTTCCATCTGGAAATGGGACATAGAATAGTGACACAAGTTATTTACAGAGTTACTGCAAAACAAGAATGGTAACAGAGTAACTACAGAGCAACTCCCTGGGTTACTGCTGCAATATAATGCCAGATAAATAATCATGCCAGGGTAAATAAATTGGGAGATACCCAGTTTTATAGAGCATAAATGTAACTTGCATTCCTACTGGGGTGAAGCTTTCCTTTGCATGTTGATTTCTAAAGCTCCTTTCCAGATCACAGCGGACCCTGCAGAGCAGCAAAAATGTACCTAGAACTCTTAGGCCATTTCTACCTCTCAGGAAACTGGCAGAGGAAACCATGTCCAGGGCTAGGGTTGAGGCCTCAGCACAGTCCTGAAAGACAAACATACCTTTAGATTTAAATTGATTGAAGGAAGGGACTGGGTTTGACTGGAGAGGAATTTGGCTGGTATTTCAGGTCAGGTCTTCTCTCACGGTCCCAATTGTCTTGCTCTTGGCAAATGATTTATTTTTCTCTTAAAAATGGAGTGGGATTAATATCCTGACTTTGGAATGTTTTCTCCCCAGAAACAGCAGTCAGCATTATTGGTTGGAGTGATTCAGGAATGAAGCATTTAAAGGTTTAAGGGTTGGGCTTTTTTTTTTTTTTGTCATTGAGTTACTGGGGGACAAAATAATTACTGGCTTGTACCACAGCCCACCAATTAAGAAGAAATGAAATCCTCTCTTTGGCTTAAAAACATTTCTACGTAAGTACTGGGGCTCCTCCCCCTCCCAGTGGCCCACCCACAGGATATCTTCTGGGCTCTGTCTTTATCTCTGGGGTCCTTCTGGGGCAGGGGTATAGCAGTATATCTCAGAGAAAAATATTTTTTTTTAATTCAAAGCACAGAATATGAAATGCCCTAGAGTTTCTCTCTCTCTCTCTCTCCCTCTCTCTCTCTCTGTCTCTCTCTCTCCCCCTCTGTTTCTCTGTCTCTCGTCCCTTTGGAAATTGACACACGTAACTTGACAGAGTGTATGTGTGGAGGCGGGATTGGGACAGATAAGGAAGGAAGATGAGAGCATTGCCCACTATGGGGTAGAGATTTCACAAGAGGAAAACACAATTTTGACTTCAGAAGAAGACAGTTTGCTGCGCTTGAGAGAACTGAAGGGAAGATGGAGAAAATCCCACAGAACTCAGTTAATAGATGATAATCAATTTAATAAGGGTCTGATGGGATCAGAGCATCTTCCAAAATTCTGGAATTTTCCTGTCTACTGTGTCATAACACAAAAGGCAGGGCATTTGTTTCTCCGTTCAGGTCCTTGTCATCTTGCTAATTCTGTACTTAGCTAAATGGCTAAAGATGTTTTGGTTTGTAGAGCAATTCTTGTTCCCAGCTGCATTAAACTGCTATTATTAATTACCTCCTTTGGCCTAACATTATGCCTTTATAACACACCTATTGTCAGGCTCTGTGTGATTATTGGAAGGCTATGCCATACACAAAGGCATTAAGCTTAAAACAATAGAGGCTGCTTATTTGATAGTAGAAGATGTCAGGTGGAGACAAGCACAGTTGGCTAGAACTGACTTGAAGCTCGTCATAAGGAAATAAGGGGTGAGGTGATCACAGCACAGCATTAACTGTGCGTGAGAGACACACAATTCTACATGGCAGCTTCCATCATGCATTTCCCACGGAAGAAGGGGGGAAACGGGCTGTGGGTAAATGATGGGTGAATACAGAATCAATTGTAGTATATGACAAGACACTTTCTCTCTTTGTTTAATATATAAATCAGGAGCACTTATGAACTGATATTAATTAAAATAATGTATTTGCTTTCTTTCAACAGTAATGTCAGCCTTGTTAAAAAACGGAACACTAAATCTTCATTAGACTTTCAATATTAAAAAACTTGCATGAAATATGAATTAACATTTAACTTGTTGCTAGTTAGATTAAAGGGGAGAGGATGCAGTAGGCATTTAGCATTTTGGACAAAAGCAGAATTGGCTTTTCCAAACCCAGGAATAAGTTGGTCTCCAGAGGACACGCTGATGAGGGAATCATCCATCATTACCTTCTAACAGGAGTGACTGCAGCCCAAATGGAATTACTGAATGAATGCTCTCGCATCCATGGAATTAAGTTCATATTGAAAGGCTAATGCCTGGTGAATCAACAGAATGTCTGAACATGAAAATTCAGCTTACAAAGGTCCTTAGAGTTCTGTTGATACATATTTGGGAACATGAGCAAAACAGCCTTCGTTGTGGAAGAAAGCATATATTACGTTTCACTTTTCTAGAATCTTTCCACACAAAAAATTATGAAAAGCTTAAAGTGCTGTTTACTTGGCTATGTTAAATTTTGGAAATGTGTGACTACTGGAGGGAACAGGTGGGTAAAAGCCTTTTTGTTTGTTCTATTCGGATAGATGGGTATTTGATGACTTCTGATCTTCATTATACTGGTGGCCTGAAATTAGAACAGATGTAATTGGAATGACCGGGCTGAGACCTTATATTGCATTCAAAAATACATTACGAAACTCCAATGATCTTATTGGCAATGTGTTGTCTTAGGTGCAAGCTGCTCATAAATGCACTTGCTTATAAAACAAATCATCGATCTTATAATTACGTTCCACCTGGATTTATATGTTTGGAAAATGTGATTGAATTTTAGACCGCTCTCTGGGGGTGGCATGTATGTGCATGGAGAAACCACAAGGTGGTGGTATGGTGTCACCATATTTTTTAAGAACAACAAGAAAAGGGGGTTTGTTTAATGAGCTTGCACTCACAAGCCTGCTCATCTAGTGAACTGTGACTTTTCAAATACCAACCTATTAATGTCAAAGGCAATACTGAAGGGAACAGTTCTGTTTGATTTAAAAAATACAGACAATGTGAAGTCCACTATGGCCCAGTATCTATCACCTATGGGGCTCCATTCATGCCTAATGCTTTATTCAAGCTAAGACCTAGTTTTTATATATCAGATTAATACATATCTACAGCTTTGCACCTTTCCAGTTTGATTTTTTTATCATCAGGGCTCACCGGGGCCATTTTCATTCCCTTACTATAGCATCTGCAAGCAGGTGGATTAGAGATAACTCTCATTGTGCTTTGTTTTTCTCCCGACACTGTCATTAATCATTCCTTAAGCCACACTTCAACTTCTAGTAATCAGGACTGGCTGCTCCTGAGCTGCACAAGAATTGCCTCTCACAGTGTAATATGGAATTGGAAGCGAATGGCTGAGGCCAGACGCCTCTTCTGCATTCCCCATCTATCTCATCATTTAGGTATTTATCCATCTCGGGCTTGTACAGAGAGCACCTCTCTCCTTCCCATGAGGACGCAGATTGCGACAGAGGATCAGATTTGTTACCAGGCTTTGGGCTTTGATTGTCCTCTTATAAGTTCGGGATTAAAGTGAAATTTCCCACAGGGCTATGCAGGATTTGCTAGCATTTAACTGTTTAACCTGGCTGTTTGTGAATGAGAATCCTGTGGTCAACTATTCCATAGAGAATATTATGGTAAGCCGAGCCTGAGTGGTACACATTCCGGTGTGTGCCTGTAAAGACGGGTGCAGTTGATTCCAATTAACTTCATACCTGGTATCAGTTGTTTTCATGTACACAGAGAACAGTGATCCTAGGGCAAAAAGCAAGCCAAAGCAGTCCCTTTTATGAAATATAGATGTCAGTTTTAAATAAATGCAAACCTGCTCCCTCAAAATTATGATTTCCACTTGCACTTTTTATACTGATTAGAGAATTAATCAGTCTTGTATTGGGTTGTTTTCTATTCTGTGTAGATGTTTTATGTTCTCTAATTTGTTTACCAGTTCTAAACTAACAACGATTTGACTCTTTATTCAACATGCCTTTGAATGCAACCAAAACAGAAACAGTGTTGTGAATTTATTTGCACTTACTATATTCACAATGATAAATCTGTACTTAGAACATCTTAGGTTAGATGTGGGACTTAAACAGATCGAGCTTTCTAATTCTTTGTTATTCCTGAAGAGGGAAATTCTTCTAATGTGCTTTTCATTCCCCAAAGCCAAGGCAGTGTGGAACCGGGGAAAGGATTATTCAAGATCAAGTCCATATTTTTTTGTTGTTTTTTAGATTTGTGTCTACTTAAGGGAAGGCTTTAAAAGAAGTCAAAATCATTCTGTTACCTCGCGTTGAGGGGGTTGTATGCCCACCCACTGCTCTCATTCTGTTTAATGTGAATATGTTTTTTAAGTGCTAAAAAAGATAGTGCTCGTTTTGTGTACCTCATCAAAAGAAACAGAACAAGGAGGAAACAGAAGTATGGAATTTAGCAATCCATTTAAAGCTTATGGTGAAATCTGTCATTTGTAAGAAAATCAACCAGATTATTAAATCTTTATTCTTTCACAAATCCTTCATCCTATTTTTTACCTTAATTTTGGTATGTTAAAGAAAAGTGAAATACACAGTTTAGCAGAAATAACTTTAAAAAACTCCTACATTAAAAAAATTGTCACAATAGATTGAAACATTAAGAAAAAAAAGTTTCAAGCATCTCACTGGAAATCCTTTTGTAATGGCTAGTGTAGGTGGCAAATTGATTATTTTGGGGGAGTAGTAGAATGGGAGCTACAGTGGTCCATAGACTAATTTATTTGTTTTGCTGCATTTGAGTTAGACACCTCTTAGTAGGGAACAGCTTTCAAAGCAGTTGTGATGGACACTGATCTTGAGCCTGGTAGGAGCTTTGCTTGGGGTTATAAAACAGGAACACGGCAGGGTTTGGTACTAAATATCCTTAGCCCCATTTACTATATCCCATAGAATTAAGGAGGCACTGAGTCAGGAGTACATGGGGGAAAAGTTCTCTGTCTCTCTCTTAAATGCGAGAGAAGTCTCCAGATTCACATGAGTAATTTTCAGCTGTGTATTATGCTCCTGAAGTAACCTCTTCATTCCCATTGTTTTAGTGTGAAATCATTTCCTCGGGAGATAATTAGAGTTGCTCCATTTATTACATTAAATGATTAGCATGCACTTGAAATGATCCAGTGTATTTTCCTTTATTGCTGATGACTCTTAAATATGGGCCTTTATTCGTAATGGATAAATTAAGGTTGTCTTGGCCCTTTGTAGCCGACTGTGTAGCCAAACAAGAGAAACTTTCTTTTCCAAACACAGGCCAGGTGTGCAGTGGCTGAAGTCTAGGTCTGAAGAGATTCTATTCATATGGATGTCCCACCTGGTTCAACAAAGAGCTTGATAGCACTGCTTAAAGGTTTTCTCTCCCAACCCCCTTAGTAGAAATGCTTTTAATGACAGTACTTTATCTAGCATTACTCATCATAGGTGTGTGGAGTAAGTAAGTTTAACGTAAAGTGACCCAAGTTCACATTTCAAAAAAGTACCTCACAGGAAAGGCATGCACATGATCTGAGTAAGCAATATGCCCTACCCTTGGAAAAATGATATTTTAAGAATTGCCAAATATAGATTTCATTTGGACGCAAGCGCCACTTGCTCTCTTTGAACTAGGCTGGTGGTGTAGCTGACAGAGTCGTCTAAAAAATCCACTGGAAAGTTTGGAGCAGGTCGGCACTGCACGTTAAGTAGGCATCATTGCATAATTAGAGGAATGGGGAAGAAATTGGTGCATCTTGTAGTTAATTCGTATATTCAGATTTTCACTAAATGATAATAAATGGGAAAATTTAAGCATGATGTTAGAAAAATTTAAACTAGTATTTAGCTAAAAGATGTAAACATGCACAGATATAAGGACTAACCATGATAAGGATTTAGCCAGTTTCACATTTGTCCACTCTGTCTAAATATGTGTTGATATTTAATACTTTTCATCATAAAGACAGAATTTTTCATAAAAGGAAAAAATTTCAAAGGAAATGATTTAAGCAACCCCTAAAACTTGAAATAGTTTTTATATATTTTGAGGATGAGATTATTTCTGTTTACACCTAGACATGATTCAAAACTATCATTTTGTCTTTATGGATTTGTTTATGTATTTATTGTATTCTAATGGCATTGTTATTTTCAAGAAATCACCCAGTTACTGTGGGAGGTTTACAATGCTTGGCAACAGCTGGAGAATTAAAATAGGAAAGAAGAAAAGAGGCATGGGGTGTGAGGTCAGGACTAGGTACTTTTACATTTGGGCAACATTGATCTCTTTGCCCCAAATGGAGTGAGGCCATTTGGATTTCCACACCCTGATTTCTCAGGTACAGTGAATAGAAGAATAAGTTACCAGAAATCAGGTATTCCCTTAGCAAGTGTGAAGAGGAATTTAATACTTCTCTCATATAATTCGTTTACTACCCCTCTCTTATAATTCATGTCCCAGGAGTGGTCACATAAAGTCTCTGTAAACAGTAGCTAGCGTTTTACTGTTGCACAGCCAAATAAAAAACACTCGTGGAAAAGTTCTTTGTGTCTGAACTGTGATCTTCAGAAGGGAGGCCTCTCAGTACTCAGTTGCACAATAGTTTGTGTTCCTTCATATACTAGAAAACAACAGACTATTTGTGCTTTATTTTCTGGGGGCAGTTTTAGCTTTGCAAAAGCAATCTGAGTGACTATGCAAAATTTCTTATGAAACATTATTTACAGTAAATTGAAAATGAGAATGCTGTGGTTAAATATCTAAATAACTTTAAGTAATCTTGGCATATTCGTATTCACTTGGATGAAAACTTTGCATATTCAGTTGTTTATATAATAGGAGATACTACTGGCTTCAGACTGAGGCACTGCTGACTCTGGGAAAACATGGTCTGAAGATCCACTATATAATGACTTTCTCTCTGCTTACATTCCACATTGTTTACCTGAAACGCTCTCCTACTAACGTTTACTCAGATGGGACACATCATTGTAGGAGAGGAGAGAGTTTCCTAGATCATCTAGTCATTTTTTAAATATATAAAGTGACCAAGATTCCCAGACATGCAGGGATTTGTCTGGACACACACAGCAGTAATGTTACGACTTCCACTGCCCCCTAACTCTGTGTTCAGTCCAAAACAGAATGCAACAAAAAATATCTGAAATGCCTCTGCTAGCTTCCATTCCTAGTGGGAAATGTTATTTACAAATAGGGAATTGGGAGCAATCCAGTATGATTAGGCATGATCCTTATTGATGAATGTTGCTGCTGAATATGATTTTAATTCTATGCAACACAGTTTTCATTTAAATTATTTTAAATGGATAATGGCCAAATTGTATTAGCCTTTAGCTAGCCAGACCAAAGGATCTTTGGAAGATGGCAAATTCAATTACTATATAAAGGTGTTGGCAGTCTTTTTATGGTAAACCTATTTTTAATTTCTTTAAGAACTTTTGAGAGCCCTGTCAATGTATGGTGTTCTGAATTGGAGGAGACATATTATCTTAAAAGAGTACTATAATGTTTTGTAGCTCTGACAGGAGAATTCTCAGGGTAAGGATGCTTGAAAGTCTTTATCAATGTCCTTATAGGAGAAATGATCCACTTGCAAATGATGGAGATGGAGGATAGTTTTAAATTGCACTTCTTTGTATAACTTTGTGAATTTCTTTTTAGTGTATGTCTTTTTCAAAAGATGAAGTTATAACAGTACTAATACTAGTGGTATGGAAGGTTACAATGGCTGAACACCATCTCTCTCAAACGTATATTCCATTTAAACAAAAATACCTGATAGCATTTCCATTATTCACAGGAAATCACACAATATAATGGTTTCTAGCACTCCTTTTGTAATAGCTTATTTAAATACTTGGGGCTGCAATTCAGATTTCCACTTTGTTCAGACTTCACAGAAATACTTTATTCAATTGATCACATTTTTATTCTTTATTGTACTCTAAATCGCCTTTGATTTCTTAGAACACCAGAAATAAAAATCACTTCTGTAGTCATGTAAAATAAAAAATTCCTCCTCATGCATTTACTTAAAGACAAAATAAAAACAAGATCAAAGCCAAACAAAAACAAAGTAATGAAAAAAAAAAAACCCTTCCCCACCAGTAATTTAACAATTAAAGTATATTATGCAAAAGAGCACTTATGTTCTATGGATTGTTTTATAGTTTAGAAATCTAATATTTTATTAAAATAGGCTTTTCTTAGGTGGAAATTTTATTTCTCTCAGCAATCTTTGTGATATTAGACTTTTGTGAAGACAACCAGAAACCTCAGTTGATGTTTTTAGTGATTGATGGCATGAGATTGAAGCTAACCCCACCCCCCTAAAATAAATCTCATAAATATACATGAAGTCACAAAAACTGGCTAAAGTCTTAACTTGTAATAAGCTTGTGTTTTAGCAGTGCTTTAAATTTAAAGAAGAAGACTGAGTGTAGCCATTGTAGTTGACACATCAGGGTGACGTGACTTTTCTGTATAGAAACTTTATCCCAGAATATATGGTCTAAAACAAGCTTTATAACACTTCAGGGCACTTACAGAGAAAAAAGAGAAATCAAGCTAAAGAACTCGGTGGTAACATAATGTATATTAAGTTTATTTCAAAAATGCTTTTACTTTTGCCTTTATGCAAATTAGAGAAAGTCTGTTAAAATGAATCCATGGAACAAGAGAGATTCAATTACAACAAAGGTAACATAAGCCGCCAAGAGAAAGGAATTCAGACTCCGGGGCTGGTACTTTTTGCTTTTTTATCTGAGTCCCTCCCAGGTGAAAATGAAGCACCCATAGTAGCATATGGGATATTTAACTTTATTATGATAATGCTACAGCCCCTAAAGGAAAGATTCATGGAAACGTACCAGTGTGTGTCTTGATAAAATAGAAGTAAAAGACTCCACTGTTACAATACGTAATTTAACTATGCAAATATGGACTTAGGTGTGCAATGATTTATCCATTTGAAATAGCTTGAAATTCTTTGAGAGGATTTTTAAAGACTTTATTGTCTGAAAATGAGTATTTATAATGCTTTAAAGACAGTGGTTGTTACTTAACAGCTAGCTGTAATGTTTGGAATCAATAAAGAATGAAATGAAAAAACATATTTAGAAAAACTTCCAAGTGGGTTTCGGATAGATTCTGTGAAGTCATGCATCAAATTACTTGAATTGATATAGCCCCTTTTAGAATATGATACCTACATATATATTTCTCATATATGTGTATGTATATATACATAAAACCTATATAGGATGGGTTTTATTCAAATATCCTTAATAACAGTTAAGGTAGTCTCCTATTTATTGTTCATTTTTCTTTACTCCCAGGAAATGAAAATATTTCTTTTAAGATCGTGTGAAAATGTTTTTATATATTGAAACAGAAACGTCAAAATTCATTAAGAACAAAGCTCTGGCATATTAATCTGTCTGCCAGTTCTCAGCCTAGTGTGAACTCATCTGCTTGTAAGTCTTGAAAGTAGATATCAAAATAGAAATGCTCAGTAATGATTTCAGTAGTATTAACCAGTTCGCCTTTTATTAAAAGCACAATGCTTGATAATCTTGTGATATCTGTGATCTGAGTAAACTGATCAGTAAATTAGAAACGCAGGTTTCCTTCTCACGTTTTATCCTAAATCTATATGAAGAAGTATCCATTACTTGCAAAGTTTCAAATGTTATTTGATTTATATGCACTTGAAAGAAAGACTTCCCCTTGAAACGAGGACAAAATGTCCAAAGACATGGTAAATATATAGTTTCTTAATTGCAAAGCCAAAATAGATTACCCACAGCCTTGCAAAAATCTAAGACATCTGCTTTGTTTGAGGCAAGAAGAAAGACATCTGGGGGCTTGAATGTTTCTTTGTGACCTGTTCCAGTGTGAGTAACCTTGTAGTTAACTAGGCATTTAGTCAGGTCCCAGAAAGATCATTGCCTGGACTCTGCCTCGGAGGCTGATGGGGACCCAGGCCAAAGCCGAAATGTTCTGCCCAAAAGATCACCGAAGCCAGGCAGTCAGAGTGGATGTGTCATAACTGGGGCAGTGTAATAGCAGCCATCAACCATTTATCTCTCTGGCAATCATAAACCTACACACATGAAATAATCGATGGGGCAGAGAAAAAATTTTTAAACCTCAAAATAAGAATGTCAGCACCACATCTTCTAGAATCATTTTGTTTTCTGACTAATTTGTAATTCTATTATTATTTTCAAATCTCCTTAAATGCCTGGGTCTTTCTGTCATACAGGGAACCTCTGGTGATTTCATATGGCATTGATGGAATAAATTCACATTAAAAAAATTTCAATTATGGGCTTCGGCAATTACGTTTGACTTCTCTAACTGCAAAGAAGCCACAATAAAGTAACTCTTCTGCTATTTGGTTATATTCCTGGGTAATGTTATGTGTGTTCAGTCTAGCACAAAGTGGTTTATTTGTTCAAAGCTGCCTCCTTGATGTTCCGGTTTGCTTGTTCATCGGCCAAAATGAGCACCCTTTTCCTGGTGCTGCCATCCCTGTGTGACTTTGTAACGGAGTCCAGATGCAATATGAGTTTTTCTGCTGCTTGACAAAAAAAAAAAAAAAAGAAAGAAAGAAAGAAAGAAAAAAAAGAACCCCCCCCCCCAAACTGCCTGAGAGTTGTTGATAAATCTTTCCATTGGAATTATACTTGTCTAAGTGGCAGAGATACAAGATTCACTTTTTATTCAGTATTTGAATGCACGGACGGCACATTTAATTGCTCCCCATAGGCAGGAATTTGGCAGAGAGAAAGCAGCATGTTTTAATCGGTCTGTCTAGCTATATTTTAAAACACCCCTTACCACAGTGCCTGCATATTTGTGTTGGCATTAACAGAACAAAAATGCGTATTGGACTTGAAAGGTGTTTTGATGGTAGGTAAACACATTTATTTTTCACCTGAATCTGTTTTCTGTACTTACCATGCCAAAAAGGCAGCCCGGAGGGTGGTGCTTACGTTAGGGGGAATTAGGAACTGAGGATTTTATTTCTCAAGTGCTGCCTTTAGAATGTGGTTACAGGGGTTAATTTAATTAAGCTACAAAATACCCAGTGGTGGAATTTAGAAAACAGATCCAAGAGTGGAAAAGAGAGGTTTTTTGGACTTAAATAGCAAAGTAGCTGCAAATGAACCAAAAATGAATCAGATGCTTTCCTTTCAAAATGTTCTATTTCCTTGATTAGAAGACTGATTCTCTTTATATGTTCATCATCACTGTTTATGAAAAGTACTAATACAACATGTGGCTGATTCTCCAGTGTGTAGGAACATTGTGCAAATAGCTGGACTACACATTTTCGTAAGCACCGCAATATTGAAATTCAGCGTGGATTTATGCACAAAATCAAGAATAGTTAAATTGGATACCTTTTTGTATTCCGTTGGTGTAGCACTTTTTCTTGATCTCTCTCTCATATCATAGAAGGATCTCTTTCACTGTAAACATGCCCGGATATTCAAATATCTTACCTTTGACCTCCTTCATGTTTTAAACAGTTTCTATTTTTCTCAAAAGAATATCTCACACTGTATCCAGCACTTTACTGCAAAAGCTCCTTCTCATGCTTGTCTTGTTTTAAAATAACACAGATTATAGAGGCAGGCACACGGAGTTACCATAGAGGCCCCTTCTCCTTACTTGTTCTAGCTCTTAGACACGCTTAACTCCTCTGTATCCAGCCTTTCCCCAATGACCTTATTTTGCCACTCGCCTCCCAGATTAAAATACAGTCAGATCATTTGGCTTATGTTCAAGGCAACTGTTGTCTCCTTCCCTGAAATGACATAGCATTTGTTAGTTTGCATCAAGTTTTTAAAACATTGGTAGTGTTTAATAGCAAAAACAAAGTTTTCTGCTTTGTCAGGAAATTAACCATGCACCAAAATAAAAATAAGTACTAACAGCCTGCTGTGTGATGAGATGCTGGAAACAAGTAAAATTGAGGCTGCTGTCTTGACAGTTTGAGAGAGCAGATTCTTGGGGGGGGGGGAGGATTTGTCTATAAATTTAAAGAATGTCTCCCAATTATGTCACCATAAAGAATACTTTTCTAATGTTTAAGAGCGGTATTTTCTATTACCACACTTATTATAGCGAAATGTAGAAATGCATGAGTGGTGGGTGTTTGTTGTGACATCTGAACTATTTGTAAATATTGTTCACAGCTTTCTTAGCATATTTTAGCGAGGCAACATTTCAGGAAAGTATAATTTATTGCACATGATATAGATGGTGAGTTTCCCAACCCATTTGTTGTAGATGTGTTTGCCCAAAAGAAAACTGACACTAGGCATATTAGATTAAAGTAGCAAATTTCTGTCTGTGGGTCGGGAGTCCTGTGGTGGTTGCTCTGCTTTTATAAAAAATCGTCAGTGAGACCAAGAGATCGGCTTGACTTGATGTCAGTTTCCAAATAATGTAGTGCTAGCACGGTTGGGGGAACATTACATGTTTCTCTATTATTGTACTATGTTTGCTCCTATGTACCTATGTATGTATGTATGTATGTACGTACATGCATACGTATGTATTTTTGATCAAGCAGGCTCTTATGAATGTGACATGCAATCTCAACTCTAGTTGGCATGGTATTTTCTTCTTTCACTTCCCAACCCGAAAATAAACACCTATGCAGCCTTTGTCTCTGATACCTTATTTGAAATCCTTTGTCTTAATCTTTTAAATTTTCCTCGAAGAGAGATAAAGGTCTTAGAGGAAGAGTTAAGACGGATTCTTTTCCTCTCTCTTCCCTGACATTTTAGGTGACAATGAAAATAAATTTTACTTTAGCTAGTTTGTTTTTTAAGCTGTCGTTTTTTTGCGGGGTTAGGGGGAGTAGAATTGGGACTATTTTGAAAAGGTGTTTTGTTTTCAGAATACAAGTGAATTATTTGGGAAGTAAAGCCTGTTTGTTTTGAATAAAGGAAGCCTCTACAAACTTGATCCCTTTCCCCTCCTTTTCTCTTCTTCCTTCTTCTTGTACAATGGGGAGTTATTAGCTTAAGTTCACATAAAAAGCCAAAATATTGAATGCCTACTATGTTCTGGACCTGTAATAGTAACCTTATGGTAGCTCTGTTAGGTGGGGGGATCATCCCCATTTTTCAGGCATGGAAACTGAGACTTAAAGAGTGAAAGTAACTTGTCCAAGAATACACAGCCGGTGAGAGGAGTGTCAGGATATGAATCTCAGGTTGTCTGGCTTCAAAACTGATGCCCTTTTCCTTCTACCATAATGCCTTTAAAGTCAAGTTAAATGTGGCATTTATTTTTATGGTAGAGCAGTTATCAACCATGGCTGTGAACCAGAATCATCTCTGTGGAATGTTAAAAAAATTCAAATACTTGGTTTCCACTTCTGGAAATCTCATTCTATGAATTTAGGGTGGAGAGACTGGCATCTGTGTTTTTTGAAGCACCACAGTTTCTGATGCCCACCATTAAGAGCCACTGGCATGGAATGTCCCTCCCTTTCTGCCAGATAGTAGTAAGATAGTTCTGGTAAGATAGAAGACACTGGTGTTAAGTTTGCACCAGATGCAGTATTTGTTGGTTCTTTAATGTAGCTCATGTGCTGTTCCATCTAAGTTTCCATTCTTTTTCATTCTTTTCTCTGGGATCAAATATCCAGAATGGCCACTGATAAATTATGGTAGAATGGCTGTTTGTATTATTTTTAGAGGCATTTTGTCTGTTAAGGATAACAACCATCACAAGCAAGATGGTGACCTGTGAGTTGAGGACAGGTATCAGGTCACCCATTACAGACGTAACTCAGCTGAGATATCTGTTGAATTTGTATCATTCTCAAAGGTTCTGAGAGTCCATACCTGATTTTTAGAGACATCAATATCAGTCTTAGGAGCCCAGGGTGAGAAAGTTTTGTCTATGTAGTAAATTCAAATTTGCTATTCAGCACACCAGTTGCATATCACATTAAAATGAAGACCAACTAGAGGCCCTCTTCAAACTGACTAGAAGTCTGTGTTTGGCTTACAGTTTGTATGCTTTACTAAATTGTACCCAGTTTGAATAGCACTATTCATGCCCTGTTTACACCTGCTTCTGGAACTGAACCATCATAAATGCTATAGTGTACCTCTCTTATGAATTTTCTGAAAGTAGGATAAAATACTTCTTTTCTACAATCTTTCAGCTAATGGTTTGTGCCAATAAATTGACTACCATGTAGAAACCAGCAGGATATGGAAATGTTCAGCTTATGGCTTACTAAAACTGGAAAAATGACACATATTGCTGATTTCATTTACCTGAGCGCACCTACCAAGTCTCAGAAACCATTCGCAGGCGTTTTGCCATCAATGAATATAACTGATCTCACGAGGATTACCCTAATCACCACATAGAAAAACATCTTTAGGGAAATCTGATCTTAGCCCCAAAGTCTATTTAGCAAGCAATATTGAAATTAAATTACAGTGGAAGTATTTTTCAAGAGTCAATAGCCCAATGGTCCTATTCCTAGTCTGATATATGTATTTGCTGGCTTATATAATAAAATTTGCTCTTTTATAAAAGATTCCTGGTATTTTCAAATGACATGCCTGTGCACATCCTAAACAAATATCTTACTTAAAAATGAAAATGTTCCATCCTACTCTTCAGCTCTTTTTGCCAGTGACTCATCCCCTACCTGCCCAGAAACAAAGGCATAAATGCCGAAGCAGCCGAGATACATCTATCTCTGTAACAGAGAAGCAAGTGATGCTAATGGTACCAGCACGATCTCTGCCTGGCTGAACCCAGCAAAGACCCACTGATTGATGGATGACTTGCAAACATTCCCTCTTGCTTTCTAACTGAAAACATACGTCGAAAAAGACCCTCGGTTTATATATAAAGTATAAGCAGCAAAGGTGTGCTGTCTTAATTTTCAGTCTAACCCTCAAGACATCCTCCATGGCATCAGTATTAAAGCAGGAACCCGGACTACATTTTCCTACTCGATAATAAGCTATGGAAGTTGCATGGGGTCGAGTCTCTAGGAAATCCCCTCTTTCTTTGAAAAAATGTCATTGGTAAGATAGGAGATTGGCACCACAATGAGCAAAATATAGTGCGGGCTGATACGCATTGTCAGGTAGAATTTGGTTTGAGACACTGACTTTTGTCTGCGTGGTGTCTCCGTTCCAAAGAAGATGGAAGATGCAAAATTGCAAGTTTCCAATCTCTGGTTAATGTGGTCTATACAACTGAATAATGTATAAGGAGATGTTCCTTTGATAATGTCACAATTATTCATTGTACAGCCATAAACTCAAATATTCACATTAACAGCTAGGTATTATTTTTCTTCTCTGAAATTAAGTGAGCGGCATCAGTGGTCATAAATGAGAGCATTCATCAAAGGCGGAGCCATGGCAGAGGATTAAGCGAATGCTGATGAAGTGTCCAGATTCCCATAACTTGGAATGGAGCTGCATTCAGCATTCCTTTATTATCCATCTGCCACATAACAAAAAGTCTCCTATATTTAATGCAGGTTTGCCCTAGGCCACGTAATAGGATTAGGAATAATTTCTACAAATTTACAAAAACAAATCACATGGGAAGGCTTAGAATTTGCTAATAATTTCTCCATAGCCGGGAGATCAAAGGGTTGTAAGAGTCCCTAGCCAGGCGGTAGTTTGACCCTGGCCAGGCTTTTTTAATGAAAGGGTTAATCTTCTCCGAGGTGACCATAGAGGAGCAGATAGTGTGACCAAAGGCAGATTCAGGCCCCCAAAAAACAAGGAAGAAAATGGTCTGAAGAGTACAACAGCAAGAAAACATTTACAGAATCACACTACATTTTCTGGTTCGAAAAAATGAAACTGCAGAATGTCATTGAAAGAAGCAAGACAAAGGAAGAGGGCCGGCTGAGAAGCAAACCCAGGAAAGATCAAAACCTCTCACCATTGCCTTGAAGAAAAAAAGAAATTAGGCTGCTTGCTTCTCCTTTTAAAGGTCTGACTCCTTTGTGGTCAGGTGAGGGCTGCCGTCTCTTGCCCGCTCCCACTGTTCCCATTGGTCTGGGAGGAGGAGCAGGCCCACCTGGCAGGGTTCACCGGCACAGGAGACCAAGGGCCTTGCAAGGTGGCTCCGTGTCAGGTGCACCACTTTATAGGAGGCACATTGGGACAGAAAATCATGAATTCTTATAAGGACTCTCCATTCTTAAAGAGACACGAAGGTGAACAAGGCATATTAAAAATGATGAGGGGAGCTAGGAGGAATGGCATTGATCCAGTGCCTTCCAAGTTCTAATTCTGATGAGTGGCAACCGGTAGCCAAAATCTGCTATCCTGCCTTTTTGTTATCAATGGCTGTAACAATGGAGTCTGGGCTGGCACTTATCTAGCGCTCTGTTTGCTCTGTATCCTAACAATGGTTGGGGGTCTCATTGCTAGCAGCATGACTTGTTCTCAAGACATTCTGCATGGACTGCCATGTTTCTCCTCTATCTGTTGTGCCACTCATTGAATGGAGGGGTTAAATGTGGAATCTGTCTGATTTTAAGAGATGGTAAACAATTTCATAGTCTCTCTGAAGGGTGAGGTAGCCCTTTGATGGGCATGAGAGGTTTCTGTTACTAAGCCTCTTAATCTGGGAGTTGAGCCAGTGAGACGAAGATCAAAGTTGCCTGCTCACCCACTTCTATTACCTGTTGGTCTGTGAAGACTGAGGTAAAGTCCTTCTTAGACAGTTCACTAAGAGATTGCCTTCAGAGAAAAGGAAGGAGGTTGATTGAGAAGATGGTATCAGTAGTGAGAATGATGCTTTTAAAAGAGGGAAGTTTGGTTTTGGGTTATTGCTTTCTTTTCCCTCCAAAGTCCTGATAAGAAGCTGGCTTATGATAAATCCAGCTCCTCCTGCCCGAAAAGAAGTCAGGTTGCATCAACTTCTTTCCTCCAGGGCCCTATGATTCTCTCACTCCTTTCCTTAGAGTTGAGAAAAACTGATTATGGATTCTGTCTGGGCTTCGCTGACATTGGTAGGGGATAAATGTCAAGATGGACCTCCAAAAATGTAATATCCTGCCTGCCAGTTTCTTGCAGTGCCAAATTTCTTTGTATGGCAGTATGGAAGAATGTTTGGTTCTTTTGGTGGAAGCAGCTGGGCTGGGACATAGAAATGGACTGCCTTGGCACTCCCAGTTGTATTGACTTACAAGATGTAGGGAGTCACAGGGTCATAGCCAGTCAACACTTAAATAACAAGCCGAGAAGTCAAATTGAGGTTTGTTCTTGGTTTGTCTTTTACTTGGTGAGTGCTTTGCATGTATTGGGTGCTGTCCTAAATGCAGTACATGTATCTACTCTTTTAATCCCCCTATCATTGTCTGATGGAAGAATATGTATTACTTATACCTTATAGATGAGGAAACTGATTCTTAGAGAAGTTAGGTAGTTTACTTAAGAGATGAGAGGGATCTTGGAGGTAACTGAGTTTTGTCTTTATTTCATTTTTCAGATGATTCAGTAGAGGCTCTGAGGCAGTAACTGACCTAAATTAGGTTACACAGTTAATGGCACAGCTTGGGCAAGAGAACCTAGGCTCCCAACTACCTGCCTGTGCAAAATCATTTCCATGAGAATGTACTGTTTCCCTGCTGCATCCCCAATTAGAAAGCCCTGCCCTTCTCTCTTAACTCGGATTTCTATAACTTCCTTTAAACACAACAGACAGATTCATTCAGTCAGCAATTGTTAAAAACCCACAGATGATAGAAGCACTGTTAAACTTAGGGGATGTGAAGATGCATAGGGTAGAGTCTCTCCCTACCCTTGAGACACTGTCTACAGGGGGAGAGAAATAAAGAGAGAGCAGTAGACTGGCAAGGACAGTGCTATTTATGGAGGTATGTATCTAGTGTGTGATGACAGCTGTAAAGAAGAAGACAGAACTCTTTTTGGTCTTCCAAGTTTTTATTAAACTCAACTATTTAACATATAGTGTGGTATTGGTTTGAGGAGTAGAATTTAGTGATTCCTCACTTACATAGAATACCCAGTGCTCATCACAACAAGTGCCCTTCTTAATGCCAATCACCCATTTAGTCCATCCCACACCTACCTGTCCCCAAACAGCCCTCAGTTTCTTCTCTATTGTTAGGAGTCTCTTATGGGTTTGCCTCCCTCTCTGCTATTCTCTAATTTTCCTTCCCTTTTCTTATGTTCATCTGTTTTGTTTCTTAAATTCCACATATGAGTGAAATCATATGGTATTTGTCTTTCTATTTGTCTAATTTATTTCACTTAGCATAATACACTGTAGTTTCATCCACATTGCTGCAGATGGCAAGATTTCATTCTTTTTAATGGCTGAGTAATATTCCAGTGTGTGTGTGTGTGTGTGTGTGTGTGTGTACATACCACCTCTTCTTTATCCATTCTTCAGTGAACATTTGGGCTCTTTCTGTTGTATTTGACTATTGTTGATAATGCTATTATAAACATTGGGGTGCATGTGCCCCTTTGAATCAGTATTTTGGTATCCTTTGGGTAAATGCCTAGTAGTGCAATTGCTGTGTCATAAGGAAATTTTATTTTTAACTCTTTGAGGAAACTCCATACTGTTTTCCAGAAAGGCTACACCAGTTTGCATTTCTACCAGCAGTGTTAGAGGGTTCCCCTTTCTCTGCATCCTTGCCAGCATCTCTTGTTTCCTGAGTTGTTAATTTTAGCCATTCTGACAGGTGTGAGCTGATACCTCACTGTGGTTTTGATTTTTATTTCCTTGATGATCAGTTATTTTGAGCATCTTTTCATGTGTCTGTTAGCCATCTGGATATCCTCTTTGGAAAGGTGTCCATGTCTTCCCATTTCTTAACTGGGTTTTTTTGGGTGTTTAATTTGGTAAGTTCTTTATAGAGTTTGGATACTAACCCTTTATCAGGTATGTCATTTGCAAATGACATTCTGTAGATTGCCATTTTGTTTTGTTGACTGTTTCCTTTGCTGTGTAGAAGCTTTTTATCTTGATGAGGTCCCAATAGTTCATTTTTGCTTTTGCTTCCCTTGCCTCTGGTAATGTGTCTACTAAGAAGTTGGTTTGGCCTCCTGGATTGTCCTCTAGGATTTTGATGGTTTCTTGTCTCACATTTAGGTCTTTCATCCATTTTGAGTTTATCTTTGTGTAGGGGGTAAGAAAGTGGTCCAGTTCACTTTTCTACATGTTGGTGTCCAGTTGTCTCAACACTATTTGTTGAAGAGACTGTCTTTTTTTTCCCCCATTGGATATTCCTTCCTGCTTTGTCAAAGATTAGTTGACTGTATGTTTGTGGGTCCATTTCTGGACTCTCTAGTCTGTTCCATTGATCTATGTATATGTCTCTTTTTGTGCCAGTACCATACTGTCTTGATAATAACAGGTTTGGTATACAGCTTGAAATCCAGAATTGTGGTGCCTTCCACTTTGCTTTAGAAGACGGAGCTCTTAATGGTATAAAATTAGGGGTCACTTCCTGGAGGAACTTACATTTGAAGTTTGATGACTCTAAGAGTGAATAAGATTTTACTGGGCGAACCAGGAGAAAGAAGATATTTGAGGAGCAGAATGGGTGAAATCATGGAAGTGTTAGAATGAATGACCTATTGAAGAACTGAATTAAGGTCAGAATAAATATAATTGACCATACTTTCAGTTGAATGCTGTGAATGTGTGAAGTAGAGGCCAGATAGGAAATGATGAGTGACTGAACTGTGTCAGTGAGAATGATGGGGAGAGAACAGATCTGAGAGATAAAAAATGAGATTGGCATGACCTGGTAACATGGGAGGTAAAGAAGACGGACTCCCTGGTTTCTTCTCTGGTGACAAGACACATGGTAGTACTTTTCACTAAAATAAGACATAGATGTAGCAGAGTTAGTAGAGAAGATAGTTCTACTTTGAAAAGTAGAATTTAAGTGCCTGTTGGACACCCAAGGCACACTTTTCCACCTGACTCTTGGAAATATGGGTCTGGAGCTCAAGGGAGACAATTGAGTAGAAGTTAAAGACATGGACATCTTCAGCATGTAGGTGGGAAATGCAAACATGAAATAGATGAGTATGGGAGAGTATATGGGATGATAAGAGGGCAAAGTCCCAGTGCTTCAGGAGAAAGCAGAGTATGAGAAACCAGCAAACAAAACAGCAAGGGAGCATTTGGTAGAGGAAGAAAATAACCAGCCAAAAAGGTTTATGGCATAGAAGGAAAGGAAGGCAGTGGGTCAATACAGAGGGAAAAGTCAGCAGTGTCAAGGAAACTAAGGACTGGAAAGTAGCCATTGGGTGTACCAAATACTAAGAGTGGGGACTGGAATATGAACAATTTTAGAGGGCTGATTGCAGGAACTCTGTGAATGAATAAGTGGTTGGGAAGAAAGATGGAGAGTGGAGTTTGAAATGAAAGGAAGGTGAGAGAAAAGGCATTCTCAAGGTCTAGGTAAAAGACTAAAGGCATAATAAACCACTATATGTTCATGGAAGGAGCCAGAAGAGAGGGTTGGGTTTAAGACATGGAATAAGTTCTCAGGGAAGGAGTTGAGACTGAATGGAATCAAGAGCACATGTAGTCAGATGGCCTCAGCCATGACTCTGCCTCAACAGGCATATGAATAGAGGTAACATCTTTCCTTCCAACTATCTGTCTGGAGCCAGTGATTTACCTGGGGGTTTGTGGGGCTTCCTGGCAGCAGTCTAGGGGAGATTTAAATGACGGGTGCAGGATGGGATGGGGAAGGGGTTGTTTAGAAGTCATATTAAAGGGGAAACATGTTCTGATGGTGAAGAGTAGCGATGGGAAAAGCAACGGAATAAAAGTCATGTTTTAGGGATAAGGTAAGAGAAAGAGAGACTTCTCTCCATAGTGACAGAAGGAGTCTGACACAAACCTAACTTAGCACCAGGGCCTCAGAGCTAAATGCAATCTTGATGGCGGTGTTAGAGCTATCATAAAATTTTTGTAACCTGTTGTCTCATCATGTATGTGTAAACTGAGGGATGAAAGGGATGTGTGTGCTTGTTCAGAGAGCTCTTTCTCCAAATACCAGAATATTTTGAGATCAGCCCTTTAGCCCCACCCCCCACCCCCCACCCCCCACCCCACCTTCTGGAGCTATCAGTACACAGAGATAGGGAAACTGCTCATTCTGCCTTGTTTTACCAACACCAGGAGAACAATGGTGGTACTTCTCTTCTGTCTGGTGAGTACTGAGAGTACAGGATTCCATTTGGAGGGGTGGGCGGGCAGCAGCTGCAGATTGCCTGGTGGCAGAAATGGCAAGGCTTATCTCACAGGGAAAAAAAAAAAAAAGAAGAAGAAGAAGAAGCTGTCTCACAGAGATCTGGAATGTCTTCATTTGGGACATGAAGCCCCAAACCACCACCATGCAGAAAGAAAGAGGGAGTCTGCATTTTGTTTTAAAAAAGTTATCACGGGGGCGCCTGGGTGGCTTAGTCAGTTAAGTGTCCGACTTTCACTTAGGTCATGATCTCGTGGTTTGTGGGTTCGAGCCCCGTGTCGGGCTTTGTGCTCACTGCCAGCTCAGAGCCTGGACCCTGTTTCAGTCTGTGACCCCCTCTCTCTCTGACCCTCCCCTGCTCACGCTCTCTCTCTCCTAGAAATAAATTAAAAAAAAAAACATTTAAAAAATAAAAAATAAATTAAAAAAGTTATCACGGGCTGCTCAGTAGGAGTCAGTATGCAGGCAATGGTGACTGCGGAGGGTGGCAGTGTTTGTGATGGCTGCAGTGGCTTTATCGGAGGAGCTGGCAATAGGGTGCCAGTTTTCATTACTGAAGTCAGAACTCCAGGTTTGGTTTACCAGGACCAATCCATGAAAACACCAAGAACAAGCATTGTGCTTCTCAAGCTGTGCAGTGGAGTATTTAAAATCGACATAGTCTTGGGGCGCATGGGTGGCTCAGGCAGTTAAGCATCTTGACTCTTCATCTTGGCTCCAGTCATGATCTCATGGTTTATGAGTTTGAGCTCCACATCAGTGCAGAGCCTGCTTGGAATTCTCTCCCCTTCTCTCTCTGTCCCTACCCCACTGATGCTCGCTCGCTTGCTCTCTCTCTCTCTTCAAATACATAAATACACTTTAAAAAAAAAAAAAAAAAGAAAGAAAATCAACATAGTCCTGAATTCCAGTTACAGCTCTCCCAAGTACTGGGGCAAGTTATTGAACTTCCCTAAACCCCAGTTTCTCATCTGATACAACCTCTTCAGGCAGTTCAGACACTTACTTTAAATGTCAGACAATGTAGGTGCTCTAAAAGCAGCTGGCAGTAAAGCCCTTCCTAACCAGTAGCTCACTGGAAGTTGTAGCATTTGAGGGTAAGACCTGAATGACTGGAGGTTGGTGATACTAAATGTTAATGTTAATGGCTACTTCTTATCATAGGTTGGGGGAGTTTGAACATTGTAATTAAATTCTTTCCCATCTTTCCACTTAAGCATAGTAAGCAGGTTTACTCAAAGTTAAGAAGAAAAGAGAGACAGTTGATTACATTAGAAGGCTGCTGAGCTTTCAAAAACAAAGGGATTCCTGGATCTGCACTTAGTCTGTAGTGTAGCTTGTTCAGGTTCATGTTCTTCCCTCTATTCCATGTTCTCTGATTTCGTTCATTCTGTCTTCAAGCTGTTCTTCAGTATTCTCAAGGAAGATACAGATACACCTATTTACTACTGACTCTCCTACTTATTTAATTCTATTGATCTAAACAATTTCACAGGGGTAGAAAAGATAGCAATCTTGGTTGATTCATAGCTGTTATTATGTTTCTTGAAGTGTGTTTTGTGGAGCTGCTCATGGGATGTTAATGTATCATATGCAGTAAGGACCCTTATTTTACGGACCTGGAAAGCCAGGTTAAAGAGGTTTTATTTCTGTAGTAAACGTTTCCCAGAGACTTACTATGCTCACATGTACTTGGATCTCCCAAACTTATTTGATCCTCAAAATATTTTGTTTCCAAACTACTGCAAGAACTTGGGTTTAGTGGACCAAGCTTTGGGAAGATTGTTTCTTGGAAAACACGGGGCAGCCAGGATTCTTGGAATCTGAGATATTAAAGTGGAAATAGTCCTCTAGAATCTTTTAGAACAGCGAAAAAAGAAAAAGATGGAAAATTTTAGGGGCTAGCTCTTGGCGTTCTGTGCTTTCTTTTCAAGACACGTATAGGAGGATTAGGAGGAACTTGACGGAGGAGCAAGGGGGAGAAGAAAGGGGGAAATGGTGAGGGAAAGGGAGAGAGGCAAACCATGAGAGACTCTTGAATGCTGACAAAAACTGAGGACTGATGGATGTGGGGGGGAGGAGGGATGGGCATGGAGGAGGGCACTTGTGGGGATGAGCACTGAGGGTTATGTGGAAACTAATTTGACAATAAACTATTTGTAAAAAAAAAAATCAACAAGAAAAAAATAATAATGCTATAATATGGATGAACCTTGAAATCATTATGGTAAATAAAATAAACCAGCCATAAAAAAAAAAAAAAAAGACAGTCCCAGTCCATTTCCTTTTGCACTTAATCAGAACCAGGAAATTTGGGCTGGGGGAATTCAGTGGTAACTCAGACAAAGTTCTTTGTTAATCTTCCATGAGTGGTATGGCAGTGCAATACTGTGTAGAGTTTTTGTTGTTGTTGTTTTGTTTTGTTTAAAATACCAGAGACTGACTCTGTTTCTGTTCAGTGAATGGCATCGATTTCTGGCAATAGCATTTTTCTTGGGGTGAAGCATTGAAACCACTACCTTTATTTTTTCAAAATTTTACTTAAATTCTAGTAAGTTAGCATACAGTGCTAACTTGATTTTGGGAATAGAATTCAGTGATTCATCACTTACATGCTGCACCCAGTGCTCATCATAAGTACCCTCCTCAGTACCCATCACCCATCTAGTCCATTTCCTATGCACCTCCCTCCATCATCCCTCAGTTTGTTCTCTATCTTTAAGAGCCTCATGGTTTGTTTCCATTTCCCTTTTTTACTCCCCTCCCATATGTTCATCTGTTTTGTTTCTTAAATTCCACGTATGAATGAAATTATGTGGTATTTGTCTTTCTCTGACTGACTGACTTTGCTTAGCTTAATACCCTCTAGGTCCAGCTGTGTTGTTACAAATGGCAAGATTTCATTCTTTTTGATGGCTGAGTAATAGTCCATTGTATTGATATATCACATCTCCTTTATTCATCAGTCTGAGGACTCTGGGCTCTTTCCATAGCTTGGCTACTGGCAATAGCATTTTTTAAAAAATGTTTATCTTTGAGAGAGAGGGAGAGACAGACAGACTGAGCAAGCAGGGGAGTGCCAGAGAGAGAGGGAGACAGGATCTGAAGCAAGCTCCATGCTCACAGCAGAGAGCCTAATGAGGGGCTCGAGCCATGAATCATGAGATCATGACCTGAGCCCAAGTCAGATGCTTCACTGACTTAATCCAGGTGCCCCAGCAAGAGCAGTTTTTATAGCAAATGTTCTGAACAGTGATCAGGGCCAGGGATATGATGTTTATTTTTTTAATAATAGTAACTAAAGCCTATCATAAAGTGTTGTTATTGGTTATGGATATATTTTTAAAAAGGACTATTATATAGGATTTAGCTGTTTCATGTATTATTATTTTTTTTCCTTAGAGAATGTGAGCAGGGGAGGGCCAGAGGAAGAAGGAGAAAGAGAATCTTAAGCAGGCTCCACATCCAGCACAAGAGTCCGATGTGGGGCTTGATTTCAAAACCTGAGATGGTGATGTGAGCCAAAATTGAGTTGGATGCTTAACTGACTGAGCTACCCAGGTGCCCTTGTTTCATGTATTTTTAATGATTATCTTTTAACTAAGGCATGGTAGGAGTTTTATTTTTCAGAATACATAAGCACTCACTATTTTAATTACACTACATAACCCATATTATTAACCCTGGTTAATGCTTCTTAGCCAGGGATTGGTAGGCATAAAAAATCCTGTATGCTGTTTATTAAAAATATATGATATTGGCCTCACACCCACAGACATGATGAGATTTGTGAGGGGCTCCCCAAGTTTGTGTTTTTTACAATGCCCTTGGGGTGATTTTGATATATACCTTGAGTTGAAAACCACTGGGATGAATGTAATTAACAGAAATGGGTTATTTTTCATTTATGAAACAGCGTGGTGTGCTAAACTTTACACAGTTCTCATTGATGAAAGTGCCTGTAAGAATGTACATTTTATTATTTAAAAAATTTTTTTTAACATTTATTTATTATCGAGAGACAGAGACAGAGCATGAGCATGAGCGGTGCAGAGAGAGGGGGAGACACAGAATCTGAAGCAGGCTCCAGGCTCTGAGCTGTCAGCACAGAGCCCGATGTAGGGCTTGAAATCCATGAGATCATGACCTGAGCTGAAGTCAGATGCTCAACCAACTGGACCACCCAGGTGCCTCAAGAATGTACATTTTAAAGTAAAAATGATTGGGGTACCTGGGTGGCTCTGTTGGTTAAGTGTCTGACTCTTAGTTTCAGCTCAGGTCATGATCTCATGGTTTGTGACTTTGAGCCCTGCCTCAGACTCTGCGCTGATAACACAGAGCCTGCTTGAGATTCTCTCTCTCTACACCCCTCTCTGCACTTCCTTGCCTTTCTCTCTCTTAAAATAAATAAACTTTTAAAAAGGTTAAGAAAATAAAGTAAAAATGATTAGCAAACAGCCTTATTGGTGTCTGTGTCTCTTACCTTCTAAGCTTTCCTTTGGAGGTAAATTTGGTGATGAGTGGTAAGGTGAGGGGAAAGGCAGGAGACTGGCTCATCTTGTTGTAGATTGCTAGGTACCAGACTCTTCTTTGAGGGACCTTCCATAAGACTGTGGTTTATAGGTACTTTTGATTAAGGGAAATATATGACATTTCAGGGTAAAGAAAATAAGAAGCAGCTGAATCTCTGGGGTAGGCTATATCAAGAGAGGTGATAATGAGAAGGAAGTAAAGGAGCTGAGTTTTCATTTCTTGGCTTGATGTTCACATCAGCTTATTCTACACAGATCATTGGTGTAACTACCAATGACGGTATTTTGGATTCGCAAATAACAGAGAACCTTAAACCACATGGCATTCCCATGAGGACATTGCTTTAAAAATGACAATGAATGATTTTGCAGAAAATGGGATGTTTGTCAAATTAGAGGATCAAATTCTGTTATCTTTCAGTGTGGGGAGGAGGAAATTTTGGTTAACAAAGTATTACAACATCTGTAAATCTCTTAAGAAAGCTTTCTAGGATGAAATGATGAAATGATAGCTTACTGTGGAGAAGGGAAGATCCAATTATCCTCATATTAACAATTTTAGCTTTTTTGTTTTTTTTGACCTGCTAGCAAGCTAAGAAATGGTTTTTGAAAGAAAAGGTTGGGATTTCACTAACTGCTTGTGGAATGGATGAGAGAGCGATGTGTCTATGACATCTGTCACCCTACTGATCTCCTGGGTTGATTCAGAACTATCCTAGAATGGAATCTGAGGATAAATTGGACACTGTATGGATTAGGGCATGAGTTTTCTTTGAGTAGCTTGGCTTAAAGTCTAATTGCCTCAGTCACACAGCACCTTTAAGAACCTTGGATTCTCAGGAATCAACCACCTTAATCCCTATTTGTTAATCCTTCAGGGAAATTGTGCATGATATTATTACATATTGTGCATGATTTTGTTTTATATATCTTCAAACCATAGGAGGATGCATGACCCTTTCGAATACCTGTTTTATTTAAAATGGATTATTTGCCCAAACTTCTCTAATGAGAACCTGACTAGAATCTCACATCCCCACCCCATCCCCACAAACTACTCAACCCAAATATTACAGTATAATTGAAATCAGATTAAAAAATTAAATGACATTTTGTGAGCTGTTTAAAAGGGTCAGCAATGTGTTTGAGCGCTACGAGATTAACCTTTGCTCATTTGGGAAAATGCAGACTTCAATAGGGATTCTATGGCTGGGGTTGCACTTGCTAAAAGTTTAAAACAGTAATTTTTTCCTAAGAAAGGTCATCTTGAGCTAAAATGTCAAATAAATTATTTAGATTACTGAATTAGAAAAGTGAGGATCTGACAGGCTGAATTTTTTATGCACATTAGCCACAGCCAGGGTCTCTCTATGCTCTTTTTACTAGGTAAAGTGCACCCCCTTGCCTCTTATTAAAAATCTCTCCATTTAGTCCAATACACTTCCTTTGATAGATGACTGCTGCTTTTGAACATCCAAATACACGAGGCAGCTGAATTCATATGGCCTGTATTCATCTTGTGTGCCTCTAGGCTGGATTCTAGCAAAGAGGCAAACGAGAGTAGGGAGGGGGTTGGCACCGAGAAAAGAACATACACGCAAGCTCATACACCAACAGTAATTGTTTGTATGTATGTATACAAAGACATAAGCATGTATGTAAACATATATATTATATTAAATATATATATTTAAGCAAGATAAGCTTTAGACTTTAGCAAAACAGAAACCCTTTCCAAGGGTATATAATATGTAGTGTGTTTCTGATAGGGAACATGCAATATTATCAGATTGTTCCCACCTAAGAAATAATACCAAAAATTCATGGCTTTGTGGCCATGCGACCTAATTCTAGAAGCAAGGACACTCTTTGAAGGAACCTCTAGGTGCACTGCCACCATGGGGATATGGCAATTTTCTGATTAATGCTTATTTAATACAATAGTCTGAACCTTTCAAAAAACTTTCTTATTGCAGGTAGGTGTTGCCAGAACTAGTTTTATTTTAAATATGAGGAAATTGAGTTACAGAGCTATCAAAGTTAGTGACAGGGCTTGGTTGCTATCACAGACTTGCAGACTTGAGTCCTAATATTGTTCCTGGCTCCTTCTTCCCCAGGATGTCTATGGCAAATCTTAAGCAGAGTTTCTTAAGTTTATTAAGCAGAGTTCTTTAGAATGTTTAGTTGAATGTTTTGGAGCCTATAGGTGGAGATGCACATGGCATTTTCAAGTGTGTTTATATCTTTTATACATATAGTATTCTGAATTTCTATGAGACTTTTAATTTCTACCTCTTATGTTTTATCTACCTATATCTATCTGTTCATATCTATATCTATATCATTTCTATCTATCGGTCTGGTTTTCCTTCAGAGTACTTTGATCTCTAGAATAGTAATTTTCCAAGGTGCTTTTCACATCTATCTCAAGAAATTCTTCTTATACAACTAAGGACCCTAAGGTTTCGAGAACCTAAATATTGTATAAGACTGGGGTAGAGTTGAGATTAGAACTCAGAATTTATAGGTTCTTGGTTCTGAATCTGGGGCAAAATTTCATCCATTCCTTTTCTTTCTCTTTCTCCTGTAAGTTCATTCCCTTCTCTGCCCCCCACCCCCACCCCCAATTTTTCTTTATTTCCTCTTCTTCCTTCTGTCTTTGTCTACCAACCACTCTCTTACTTGCATAACATTGGTACTCTGTATTTCCAGGTCTTCTTGCAGTTGAACAGAGCTTAATGAGTAGTTGTGGCTAATGAAATGTGGGTAGAAATGATGTCTGTCACTTCTGGGTTGAAGAATTGAAAAGCTATCATGCACCCCTCTAGCTATACCTGTTATCTTGGCAGTTGTGAAGGAGGACTTGAGTTGTGATGATAAGATTAAAACTTTTGAAGTCCACCATGTACAGATGCTCTGGAGGGACATGATTATCAGTAATGGACTTTATATGAGGAACACATTACCTTTTCTTGAGTTAAGCCTTTGGCGTTTCAGGGTTATTTATTATCACAGCATAACCTAGTTTATTCTGACTAAAACAGATTAAGGATGGTCTTCGTTCAGAATTTTATTTTAAATAAAAATTCATTACCTTTTTTGTTTTTTTGTTCTTCTCTAGACTCTTTATCCTAATTGTTTTCCTTTTATGTAGGGTCTCTGAATATCAAAGTTCATGTAAGGTGAGCATTCTTTTCCTTTGTCTTCAGTGATTTTTCTCTGTACATTCTTAGATAATGCCTATATTGGATCTCTTTCCAGGGGTAATAAGAAACCAGGAAGTGCTGACACACAAAAAATGTTATGTCCCAATATTTCTTACATGTATTTGAAGAGAGGAGTCCCTGGCAATTTTGGAATTTACAAATGTCCTGTTCTAGAGAAAAAGTTAAAAAAAAAAAAAGAAAATGAAAGGGTTTCAAAATGTCTACTTCTTTTCTATCACTGTAAAAATAAAGACATATTGCATTACCCATGGCCCATTAGATCACTGAAATTTGGAATGCATAACTGTGGTTTTCAATTGATGTTTAATTTGAAAGCATCTGAGAACTGGTCTAGGAATTGCTGGGCCCTAAATATAATTTTCCAAATATCATCTACATTTTTGGCATTGAAGTTACACTAACTTTAAGAGCTTAAAAATCGGCTGATTCAATACAAAGGATAGCTCAAATGTTCTCAAGCTTAAATTCTTTGTAAGGGGTAATATTCTCTCAGGGACAATGTATTTCTAAGCAACTTTCTTAAGTTAAGAAAAGGCCTCTGGGATCAAGAAAGCTTTTATTTGTGGCCCAAGATTTTGTATGTTCTATTGAGCGGGTGTGTACCTAGATATAATTCTGATATACCCAGAATTCAGTAGAAGTTGAGGTAAGGGTATGTTATATCATTTATTCATAGTTCCATCCCCAAACAGCATTTCCAGAGTATCCCTGGAACAATAACTTTGTCTCCTGAATGAAGTCCAAACTCCCTTGGCTCTATATTTCTCTATAATGTAGTCTCTCTCTGTACAAACTACTTTCGTTAGATACACTCTTTGATCCAGTTGAATATCTCATTCTGAGGCTTTGTTCATCAGTTCCCTAACTTGGGGTTCTCTTCCTTCTTCTCTCTTAGCTTCATTGACCTAATATTTAAGAGCAAGCTTTTCCACCAAACTCTCTTTTATTACTAAACACAAAACATTTCTAATGGCTACCCTTGGGATTGAATTCTGCTTTATTTACCTTGCCCAATAAATCATAAATCTCATGTGGGAGACCTGGGGAATGAGTGTTAAGATGGAATAATTTTTTACAGAGTCTAAGAAATGGAGCCAAACTCTGAAAGCTGAGAGGTGACTAATCACTCATCAAGCAGGATATATAAGAAAATGAGATAGAATTGATAATGGGTAAACCCAAACAAACAAAAACAAAAACAGAGAAAGTTGTATATGGGCAAAATGGGGGCTAATTTCATCATTGCTGAGAATCTGCCAGGATGTCCATTTTATCTGTAGTTTAGTGTCTCCTGTGGAACTAAGGGTGAACATCTTAAGAGATTGTTTACCAACTTTCTATTTCCTCCTGCCAAACAGACCAGACTAAAATTTTCTTAGATTATAATGAAGGCTATGCTACTATTGTTTGATAATATACTTATCATGGGTAGAAACTTCCATGTTTTCTCCAATAGTCTACATATCACTCATTCTACAAGCCATAGGCTTTTCTGTTAGTTGTGACTCTTAGTTGTTAAGTATCAAAAACACAACTCTAGCTTAAACTAATGTGAATTTATTGACCCATCAAACAAAGGATGCCTGTGGCTAATTCCTCAAAAGAAGGAAGGCTCTATTATGAATACCCATACATTTCTGCTAAGCCAAGAGTTCGGGATGGCCCACAGCAAGTATTTTGGCTCTCCATCTATAATCACTGGGACAGACTCTGGTTCCATGATAAGAAAAGACATTCCCTTCCAGGCTGGGTATAGAAAGGAGCACTAGGATATAGAGGTAGGCAGGTGAAAGATGGTAGGGGAGGGGAATACAAGAACAGATAGATTTCCTGGCTCAGGAACTTGTTTTCAAGCTCTAGAGGTATCAGTGTAATAGATTGCAAACTGAATGAGGTCTGTTAGAGTGAGAAGCTTGATGAATGTAAACTTAAAATCTATATAATTTAGCAGAGGAAAATCTGAGAGTCCTTATGTGTAAACTTTGTTTTGAATTTGAAATGGGAATGGTAGATAACATCATGAAAGCAGGTGTGTGTGTGTGTGTGTGTGTGTGTGTGTGTGTGTGTGTATGTATGTATGTGTGTGTGAGAGAGAGAGAGAGAGACAGACAGACAGGGGGGAGAGATCCATGATTTCAGTAAAATGGTATATTTTAAGTAGAGTAATAAATGACTGGATTAAATTAATCCAGACTTGAAGAAACATCAGGAAGAAAAAGAAGAGTTGCATCTGAGATAGTTTTGCAATGCATAGTTTACACACGTCATCTGGTTATCAGTCTGGCATTTGTGGTGTGTAAGAAAGAGGTGGTTCTTTGTCCTGAAGTGCTCTAGAAAGACCTGTGTAAAGGTGGGATATAAATAGTGGTTCATGGTTAAAACAGATCACAGGACCAGTACATTTCACACAGGAATAGGATGATCCAGAGACTGAATTATCTCCACTGCAGCTATCAGAAGCTTCCTCACCATCTCTACCTGATCACCAAGGCTTGTATCTCACTCACTTGTAGAGAAACCCTATCCTCCTTTGCTATCTAACATTTTTTGAAAAGTAGGGGACAGATTTCTCTGCAAAGGGTCTAAGGAACCTAGTGACACTTTGTTTTATAGGACTCTACTAACTAAAGGAGCTAAAATGGCCCCTGTTAATTGACCTCTCTATTGTTTATTTCTTTATAGCAGGCTAGAAGAGTCAGCTCAAAGTTTGGTGATACCAAACTAAAAATATTACATTTATAATTGCTTTAAATATTACCCAAGAAAGCATATTTTAAGCTTTGAGAGCACATACCCCACAAAATTACATCTAGTATCTGCCACCTGTAGATAAGACAAACCCTGTAGCTGTGGAAGACCTGAAACCACTGCTGCCCTCAAGAGCTCTATGGCCTAGAGAATGTAGAGTGAAATTGTCTAGGCATCTAAGTCCCATGTCTGATTTCCCTGTACCCCAAGAGTTCCATTGCCATCCTTACCTTTCTTGGTATGGGCCCGTGCCAACACAAGTCTTCTCTCATGCATGCTGTCCAAACGCTGCCCAGTAAATCTCACTGTCATTTTCTTGATCAGCCTTGAAACACTCGAACTTATCATAGATACCTCTATATTTCCCAAGAATAAGCAACAGTGGCATTACCAGTATTTACCCCTGTAAGAATGGATACCACCTATAAGCCCTTGACACAGTGGTATTTGTAAGCAATTTACTTTGATAGAGCACCACTAGATATTCAAATAGATTAGGTAATAACTTATTTATACATTCATTCAGCAATGCATTACGTGCATACAATGTGCTAGGCATTGTCCTGAAACTCCACCAACTATTACTAACTTTAGGTGTTAGACCACTGTTGAGTATATCAGATGAGACTTAGTAGATCTGTCTGGGCTGGCATAGCTGTGAAATTCTGATAGGGGATCCCACAGGGAGTGTGGTCTTCAGGCCTGGGCCTTCTGGACAAGGTGCTGGGACAGTGGTATAAATCCCTAGAGTATACAAGAGCTGTTGGCAAAATTGTAGAGGGTATAGGCCCCCTAAACTTCTAGGAAACCATTGGATAATTGGACCATTACCTGACCAGAAAATCTTTTTTAAAAAAATATTTTAATGTTTTTTATTTATTTCTGAGAGAGAGACAGCATGTGCAGAGGAGGGTCAGAGGGAGACGGAGATGCAGTATTGGAAGCAGGCTCCAGGCTCTGAGCTGGCAATCAGCACAGAGCCTGACACGGGGCTCGAACCCATGAGCCATGAGATCATGACTTGAGCTGAAGTCGGATGCCTAACCGACTAAGCCACCCAGGCGCCCCAGACCAAAAATCTTTAGGTGGTGTCTTCAAGCTTTTAGAATCACCCTGCTAGCCCACATAAGCTTGATGCAGTAAGGCCCTTGTCTGGGAGTGTTCTCAGGTAAAACAGTTGCTGCTTTAATGTTGGAAGCATGAGCCTACCATAAATTGATTTCAGATGCTGAAGAGCTTGGACTGTCTTGAAGGTGCATGGCACCTTCCACTTCTAAACACTTCAGCCATTTCTGGGATCTAGTTGAACCCAGGGTCTTCCTGTAGATGGTGTTGTGGAGTGAATTGTGTCTCCCCCCAAATTCACATGTTAGAGCCCTAATCCCCATTGTGACTGTATTTGGAGATATGGCCCATAAAGAGGTGATTAAAGTTAGGTGAAATCATAAAGTTGGAGCTTTAATGTAATAGAACTGGCGTCCTTATCAGAAGAAGTGACATCAGGAATGTACACACAGAAGAAAGGTCAGGTGAGGACACAGCAAGAAGGCAGCCATCTGCAAGCCCAGGAGAGAGGCCTTAGGAGAAACCACACCTGACCTTGGTCTTGGATTTCTAGTCTCCAGAGCTGTGAAAATATAAGATTCTATTATTTAAGCCACCCAGTCTGTGGTGTTTGGTTATGTTTGCCCCAGCAGACTAATACAGGTGAGTTGTCTTCAGAACGTTAAATTTGCAACATAAGTGAGAAATTGATATAAGAAACTTCTGAAGCATGAAGCCAGGGGAGATATGTAATAGCTTAGAGACCTGTCATTTCAAAAACATTGGTCATCTTCTAGGTTTTTTGGATATAAAGGACAGACAAATCTAAGAATAGAGGCTCGAATGGTTGTTGTCCTGGCTTCAAGAAGGTTACAAGGATCCCAGCAACAGGGATACTTGGTATTCACTCTATTTTTCCACCACCAGTGTGAATGAACCTGACTTGGGTCTGTGTCTTTCTCTCTCACCTTCAAAAACTTTATTATCTTTTTTATTTTATTTTATATTTTTATATTTTTTTATTATCTTTTTTTGTGTGTGTGCTAATCTATATATAGATTTTTCTCTTCTCTATAAATTCCATTTAATTTGAGCTGACAAGTGACCCATGAATGGGCCTGTTTCTTTCTCAACTTCTCCTATTACCTACATATTTTTTCTATAATCCAAGCTTTAGAGTTCTTGACAGTTCTCGCTAACTTTTGAACCATGGGAACCTGGATGAAAGAAGTCTCTGGCCTCATCACCTCTCACTAGAAGTAAATAGAATAGAGCCACAGGACCCAATACCTTGTTACCTAATAGCTAGAAGTGGGTTGTGAATGGGAAGGTAATCTAATTCTCAGCCTGTACACTATTGACACTTTTGTTGGCATTTTCCACATCTCCTAAGGGAAAAGGGCGATAGCCCAGGAGTATAACTTTGGGTCATTCAAAAATAAAATAATTTGATGTTGTACTAGGATAATATCTTGCAATTGTCCTTGGCCCATTTCTGAAAAACTTGTGAAAGTCAGGTCCTGTGAATGAATATATGGGTATAAAACCCAGGTCCAGGAATTATATTCTATTTCTGACCCTCCTCTGCAAGAGGTTGTAAAGGTTGTGGTTCGTTAGGTGCTGGAGCATTGTTTGCATGCTGGATGAGCTAAAGGGCTAAATACAACAAATTGGTTCAAGTATTGCTCGGCCTTCTACTCATTCCCTTCTGGTGAGATTGCATGCTATGCTCTTGGAGATACAGGCTTATTAAAACCTGAGCTCTTGGAGCTGTTGTAGCAGGGTTGAGTATTTAAAGGAGTAGTTACCTGTCCAGCACTTCAGTACATTTAAGTCACATTCAGAAGATCAAAAATGCTTCTTATGCTGACTTATCTGGGAACTGAGCTGGTCATAAAATTGTCCCAAGGAGTTAGAAATCGAGATAACACATCCCGATTTTCTAAAAATGTTTCAGATGTAGTTGTTGGGAGGATGGCCAGATGTGGCATTTTGCCTTGTTGGTAAGAGTGAGTCGTGTGTACATATATCAGTCAGTCATACCAAAATGTGCCCAGGCATCCTGAAAGAGGTCAGTTTTCACCCAGAGGAAGTCTTGTTAATTCAGAGGTTTTGTTAATTCAGAGAACTAGAGCATCTAGCACACTCACATGCTTCCACACTTTCTGTGTGCCCCAGGGATGTATTCCTGATGGAATACAATCTGGTTTCCAACCGTAGAGTTGAGTCATAACTAGAATGGGTGATGAAAGTGTAGGAGCTCAAACAAATGGGGGTGGGTGAGGTGATTTACTGAGTTATCTATCCTAGGGAATGCTCACCAGAGAGAGAGAGAGAGAGAGAGAGAGAGAGAGAGAGAGAGACGGATAGAGAGAAGAAGAAGGAGAAGGAGAAGAACTAGAATCCAAAAATGGGGACACAGATGAACAGCAAGTAATGTAAATGAGGAAGATTTGGGCAGCAAAGGACCTAGAGAATGAGCAGCAATCAGTAATGGACAGGTTGAGACCAGTGACTAAGAGTAGGGAGCTGATTATGTGGGAGTTAAATTATTTGCTGGTACATTTTACATTTCACCAGCAAGTACTGTTGGGCTGGGGGCAGGTAATTAAAGGGATGTAGCTGAGAGACACAATAGCCATTTGACTGTCTCTGAAATCCTGCTAAACTTACAGTCAGCTCCCTAATTGAGCACTTATTTCTTATGTTAGCTCTTTAAGCATTAGTTTTATACTTCACAGCATATGCTGCAATCCACTAGGAACATTAGTGGGTTATACAAGGAATGTTTCTTGATTGATTGATGGATAGAGTCCTTTATTTAGAGATATTTTATGTAATCGAGCCACTGTCTATTTTTATGTTTGCAAATATTTTTCCAAGTGTGTATTCAACCTGATTCATATATATATATAATATATATGTATAATATATATTATATATATCTCTCCAAGTTTTGTATCTTATGTATATATTTTTTTTGCCCAATTTACCATCCAAATGAATCCACTCTCATCTGCTGCCCACAGTAGGACAATAGCTGAGATTTTGGGCACTGAATTGCCCATTGGCACATCTTCTAGATTTGGGAGATGGAGAGCGAAATATGAAGGTGGCTGCTGGAGAGGAGTTATTTAACCTAGGGTTGTTGCCACAGCACAACGGGGCAATGGTAAACAATAAAAAAGGAGGTGGGACAGGCAGATGATGAATTTATTCATTATGTTGTATCTTTGAAAGACTGACTCAGACATTTCCCTTTAGCCATTAGTGACATGCAGCCAGTACTCAAACCATTTATCAGTTGACAAAAAAGAGCTTCTAATGATTCAAGTCCTGAATAATGATGGGAGAACCTGAAGAGAGGTGGGGAAAGTTCATCTGTAATTATGAAAGGGTGTGTTTTCCACCCTTTCCCTCCTTCAACAGTGAGCAAACACTAACATTCTTAGTGTCAGGCCCTCCCCCAATCCGTCCTTTGAAAGGCCCTAAGATGCTCTCCTTATTTTGGTGTTAATTATCTTAGGTAAAGCCTGATCATCTATATACAGGCTTTGGAAAAAAAAGCTTTCCTGATTACAGCCAATCTTTATGATTTCTGGAAACTCAGTATCTTAAGGACTAAATTACCAGACCAGAGCTGACTATTCCCATAACTTTGGTGGCTACCTGAGGAGGTGAAGTGGTTAATCCCATACTCCAGGAACTGGCTTCCAGTAGTTCTAAGAGCAGGACAGGAGTTGATCTTTAGGGGAGATGTTTTCTTGATTCTGCGAGGGGCTTCTTTGGAGAACTGTCTTGTCTTAGTTGTGACTTTCTTAAGTCATGAACTTGTCATGGACTGTTTTTGACATTGGTTAAAAAAAATCTGAAGGCCAGTACTGGGATGTTGACTTCTCAAACAATTTGAAAGAATCTCATGGAACTTGGTGAAGATTTTTTTTTTTTAATGAAGGAATTTGGAATTTCTTCTGGTGGACATGGGTACAAGTTGTCTGGGACTCACAGGAAGGGAAAATATGGGAAAAGTTCTTGTTTGGTGTTGGAGAGCAGGGCCCTAAAACACAGTGGCAGCTGAGGGACCAGGGGCGAGGATGATCAGTAGGGTATGTCTGTGACATAATTGTAGATCAGCTCAAGAGGGAATTTGAAAAAAAAATTCTTAATACAAAGACAAGCCTGCAGCCTAATGTTTTTTTTTTGTTTTTTTTATAATCCTCTTTGCTTATCAGAAGGTAACTATTAGCTTTCTCTGTGCATTTCTTATGTGTCATTTCTAATCTTCCCAAGGCAGGGGGGTATCCAAGCCTTATGGGGCAAGGTCATGAAAACAAACTAAAAGGGAAATGTTTTAAATACTAATATTTTTAATATTTTAAAATGCCTACCATTACACCTTCTCTCCATCAAGAAGAATCCACCATCTCATTTATATTTCTTAACTCAAACTTACTTGAAAACATTATGTAAAAATTCACGATTTTTAAAAAGTTTTTCTTGACTTGCATCATTCTGATGATTATTTTCACTCCAGTTTCCATGTCAATAGTAATAGGCTCAACCATTTCTATACATCTGTGTTTACTGCAATTAGGCATTAGGCAGTGTTCTGAGAGCTTTGCATATATTGACTGATTTAATCTGTAAGCAGTTGTATAAAGTACATTATATAGTTTTCACATTTTATGCGTGAGAAATCTGAGGTCAAGGTTCATAGCCAAGAAGTGCCAAAGATTTAAACCCGAGCAATTTAGCTCCAAGGTCTGTTTTTCATGTCTTTATGTCTGGGTTCAATCTGTGATCCTTTTATTATGCTTGCATTTTGTTTTCTACTGATTTAAATATTTTTTCATATTTGAAAGTTTTCATAAATGTGCTGGATATTGCCATTATAATCTTCTTGAGATCAGGAAGCTGTCTAAAGCTTATTTAGGTTTCCATAATCATTATAATTTCTAGCATAAAGTGGCAGCTCAGTGTGTATTTTGTCTAACTGGATTATTCTTGGTATTTGATTTCACTCAAGAACTTTCACTAAAATTTGAGTATTGCCTATTCTCTGTGGTACTGAAGTAACTTGAATCCTACATATAAAGTGAATAAGGAATATGTTACAAAGTAGGAATATCTATTAATTTATGCAATAAGTATTTTTTGAGTACCTACAATGTTTTAGGCTTTGGGCAAAGCCTTTATATTACTGAGCTCTCATGAACCTTACAGTCTACATAAGGAGGTCCTCCTAATAATTTGGCATGAAAGAAGAGAAGAACGGGGTATGATCAGAGAGTGGAACAAGGAAAGTGGTATCGGCTGAGAGAGTCAGGAAAGGCTTCCTGGAAGAGGTGATGTTTGAATTGGGATCTGAAAGATGAATAGAAGTTAGAATGTCCTATGGAGCTCAGGGCAAGCCTGAGCACCTCCCTCCACTCATGTTACACCCCTCTCTCTCTCCTTTTGTTCATTCCTCTTGCACCAGTCTTTTTGAAGACCATCAAATGCACCACTATCCTTCTTTCTCAGATTCTTTTGTGTGTCCTCTCTGCCTACAATTAAAACATTTTAAAAAAATGTTTATTTTTGAGAGAGAGAAAGAGAGAAAGAGACAGAATGTGAGCGGGGGAGGGGCAGAGAGAAGGGTAAAGAGAGAGGGAAACAGAATCTGCAGCAGACTCCAGGCTCTGAGCTGTTTGCAGAGAGTCTGACATGGGGCTTGAACTCACAAACCTGGAGATCATGACCTGAGGCAAAGTCAGATGCTTAACCGAATGAGCCACCCAGGCACTCCTCTCTCTGCCTACAATTAATTTTCCTAATCTTTCCTCTGTCTCCACCTCTACCCATTTCCCCCTCTTTCTCTATCTTGCTGTTTGTTGGTATATGGATTCACATGCACGAATGTGTACACACACACACACACACACACACACACACAGTATTTTTCAGGAATTGGCTCACACTTCTGTAAAGGCTGGCACAACTGAAGCCTGCAGGGCAGTCAGCGGGCTGAGAACTCATCGGCAGGCTGAGGACTCAGCAGGAGTTGCTGCTGCAGTCTTGAGACAGAATTTTTCCTCTAGGAAACCTCAGTGTTTGCTCTTACTACTTTCCATCTGGTTGGATGAGGCACAACCACATTATTGAGGGTAATATCCTTTACTTAAAATCAACTGATTCTAGATGTTAACCATATCTATAAAATATCTTCACAGCAAAACCTAGATTAGCCTTTAATAAATACCTGAGTGTTGTAGCTGAGCCAAGTTGATACATAAAACGAATCATTACAGGCATTAATATCTACGTTCAAATTGTGATAATTGTGTGGCTTCCAGTTATTTTTCTGACCTACCTTCATCTTTACAGGCCAGATCTTTCTACACATTCTGCTCTTAGATGTCCTATTCCTCTATTTTGGAGCTCCTGTTCATATATTTTAAGAATGTCAGTTGAACAATGTCCTCTATTATATATATAAAATCTTCCTTGCTGTTGGGAACATTACCCCAAATTCACTAATACATTAGGTCTGTTTCTTCGGAGAAGAGTCTATAGTAACTCCTAGCCTTGACATTTTCCTGAGTTCAAACTGATAGCTTAGTCTGAACCCATTATTTATTCATTCATTTAATCCTACACTTATCAACAATGATTTTTAGTACCAACTGTGTATAAATGCTCTATCCTATATGTTCCAATGCATATATAAAGTTGAATAGGACATCTTTATATTCTTTTTATTCCCTGCATTACTATTTAGCTGACCCCGGAGAAACTCATTTACCACCATTCAGTTCACTTTCAAAGCCTTTTCAGTCATCCTACAGTTTATCCCTACAGACTGGGTTTTCTGCAACCTGAAAGATACTGTCTGCAAGCATGGGGATTTCATTAGATACTGCCTCATCTAGATTATTTATAATCATGCCTTGATTTTGATCCTTAGGAATTTTCAATGCTTAAACTTATCCAGCTGAAGAAGAACTTATTTACCCCTCTCCTTTAATAATTTAGATTAGCTTCTTACTTATAACCAAATGTACCTTTGAGCCCACTATGACTTTTTTTCAAGTTTTTACTAAAGTGTTACATACATACAGAGAATTATCAAGTGACAAGTTGTCACACAGTGAGTACATGTAACCACCACCAAGTTCAAGAAATAGTTATCAGCACTCTTCAAAAGCCCCCTCATTCCCTCTATCTTCACTACCTACTCCTGAAGGTAAAGAAGTTTTCTGATGTCATAATTAGTTTTACTTGTTTTTAACTGTATATAAATGGAATTATATAGTTTGTAGTATTGTCAGTCTAGTTTCTTTCTCTTAGAATTATTATCTGAGAGATGTAGTGTTAGTATATTCATGTTGTTTGGAGTAACAATAGTTGGTTCATTTACTTTTTTTAAAGTTTATTTATTTATTTATTTGAGAGAGAGAGAGAGAGCGAGAGTGAGAGCGAGCAGGAGGGGCAGAGAGGAGAGAGAGAATCCCAAGGGGGCTCTGCACTGTCAGCGGAGAGCCCAAAGCAGGGCTCGAACTCACAAACTGTGAGAACATGACCTGAGAGGAAACCAAGAGTCAGATGTTTAACCAACTGATCCACCCAGGCACCCTCATTCTTACTGCCATATAATATTGCACTGTATACACATACACAACTTATTTGTCCATTCTACTCTTGGTGGATTTTTGGGTAGATTCCAGTTTTGGCTATTTAGTGATACTATGGACATTTGGAAATGTCACTCGATGCATATATGTATCCATTTCTCTTGGGTATATGTCTAAGAGTAGAATTGTTGAGCCATAGGGTGTGGTTATGTTCAGCTTTAGAAGATATTGGCAAACAGTGTTCCAAAGTGATACCACCATTTTATGAGCATTCCTGTTTTTCCATATTCTCATCGTCACTTAGGATAGGCAGCTTTTAAATTTTAGCCTTTTATCATTTTGTTTTGAATCTTCTCTCCCTAATAACTAAAGTTGAAGGCTTTAACAGATTTACTGGCCGTTTTGTTTCTCTGTAAAGTACCTGTTTAGTCTCTTGCCCATTTTTTTTCTGTTGGTTTTTACTTTCTTATCAATTTGTTGGAGTTATTCTTATATGTTAAATACACATTCTTTGTTAGATATATATTGCAAATACTTCTACTCTGTGACTTGCCTCTTCAAAATGATGTCTTTTGATGAACAGAAATTCTTATTAGTCCAATTTATCCATTTTTTCTTTACGATTACTATTTTGTATACTGTTAGAAAACATTTGCCATCCCCAAGATTTCCTACTTTCTTCCAAAAGATGTGTTGTTTTTGCTTTCATATTTAATCTCTCATCTTTTTGGAGTTGATTTTCATTTATAATAAGAGGTATTTATCAGTATATATATTTTTATATATGGACATCTAGTTGAGCCAATAATATTCAAAAGATTGTCTTTCCCCCCTTGCCTTCAATGTAATCTTTGTCATTAATCAGATGATCATATAGATTTATGTATATGGGTCTCTTTTATGTTCCACTGATGTATTTCTTTGCACCAACATTACAATTCTTAATTACTGTACTTTTGCAATAATTTTTGAAAAATCTTAATATAAGTACTTCAGTTTTGATTTTATTCTTCTAGATTACTTTATAATTCCTGGTCTTTTGTACATCTCTATACATTTTAGAATCAGCATATCAAATTATAAACACACACGTGCAGAAATCTCTTAGGAGTTGTTCAAGATAACAATAAAACTCTACAGATCAATTTTATTTAGGAGAATTGACACTTTTTCAATATTGAGTCAGTTCCTCAATATGGCATGTCTTGTCAATTATTTAGAATTTTCGTAAAGCTCTCTTTATAATGATTATTCCATTACTGCTATAAGGAGGTGGAATTAATTTTTGCCTGTTGACACTGAATCAAGGAAATTGCTAAATCCTTTTGGTAATTCTAATAGTTTATTTGTTGGTTCTTCTAGAATTTTTTGTCATTTTTAAATAATATAGTTTTGTTTCTTCCTCTCCATTTATTATATCTTGTTTTGTCTTGCCATATTGAATTCTAGTATTTTTAGTAATTTTTTTGGACAGAATTAGTGACAGCACACATTTTCATCTTGTTCCAAATATTAGGAGGGAAACTTTTAATAGTTTGCCATCATTTCATTTGCTATATGTTTTTTGTGGACACTCTTTATAATATTAAAAATTCCTGGATAGGAGGTGTTCAAGATGACAGTGTAGAGAGATTTTAAATTCACTTTCGCCACAGACCAACAAATCTATAGCTGCGTATGAAACAATCCCTTCTGAAAAGAACCCGAGAACTAGCTGAACAGCTAATCTACAATGAAGGGTAAAAGGTCCACATCAAGACTTGGTAGAGAGGCAGAGACATGGTCTCACCAAAAACTTCACCCCCGGCGCAGGGACCCACAAAAAGGAGGGACATCTCGCAAATATGGAATTTCTCCATGAGGAGCAAAGGGTTTGTGTCCCACACTAAGCACCTCAGTTCTTCGGACGTGTACTAGTGGGATGAAACCCCCAAATATCTGGCTTTGCAAACCAGTAGGGTTTAGGTCCCAGAGAACCATAGGATCTTAGGGAATGGAGGATATTCCTCTCTTAAAGGGCTTGCTTACAGATTTATTTGCCCTGGGACCCAGTGCAAAAGCAGCAGTTTGAAAAGAACCTAGACCTTAAGAGAAGGGATTCATTTGCTAAACTTAAAGCATCTGCCACAGGACACGCTATTGAACTGTCAAAGAGTCAACAAAAAAATCAAAGGAGAAATAAAAAATAATACCTTTTCCTGAAAACTCTAAGACACTGATGAAAGAAACTGAAGACAACACAAATAAATGGAAAGATAAACCATGCTTATGAATTGGAAGGATTAGTATTTTTAAAATGTCCGTACTATTAAAAGTAATATACAGGGGCACTTGGGTGGCTCAGTTGATTAAACTGCTGACTTTAGGTCAGGTCGTGACCTCACTGTCCCTGAGTTCTGCTCAGTGCTGACCTTTTAAAGCCTGGAGCTTGCATTATATTCTGTGTCTCCCTCTCTGCCCTTCCCCCACTCATGCTCTGTGTGTCTGTCTCTCAGAAAAAAAACAAAATATTAACAATTTTTTTTAAAAAGGTAATTTACAGACTCAGTGCAATTCCTTTCAAAATACCAATAGTATCTTTCACAGACTAGAACAAATAATTCTAAAATTTTTATGGAACGACAAAAGACTCCCAAGTACTCAAAACAGTCTTGATAAAGAACAAAGCTTGGAGGTATCACAATTCCAAATTTCAAGATATACTACAAATCTTTAGTAATAAAAATAGTATGGTACTGGCACAGTAATAGACACAAAGACTGGTGGAACGGGATAGGCAGCCCAGAAATAAACTCATAATTATATGGTTAATTAATCTATGACAAAGGATGTGAGAATATACAGTAAGGAAAAGAAAGCCTCTTTAATAAATGGTGCTGGGAAAACTGGGCAGCTATATGCAAAAGCATGAAATTGGACCACTTTCTTACACCATACACAGAACTAAATTCAAAATGGATTAAAGACCTAAACGATTGAACTCCTAAAAGAAAACATAGGTAGTGATATCTAGGATATTGGGCTTAACAACATTTATGGATATATCTTTCCAGGCAAGGGAAATAAAAGCAAACATGAACTATTGGGACTATACTAAAATTAAAAGCTTTTGCACAGTAAAGGAAACCATCAACAAACAAAAAGGTAATCTAAGAATGGGAGATTTTTGCAAATAATATATTGGATAAGGGATTAATATCCAAAATATATAAAGAAATGATATAGCTCAATAACAAGAAATCACACAAACCAATTTAAAAAATGGGCAGAGGATCTGAATAGGCATTTTTCTAAAGAAGATACATAGATGGCCAACAGGCACATGAAAAGGTACTCAAAATCATTAATCATCAGGAAAATGCAAATCAAAACTGCAGTGAGGTAATCACCTTTCAGAATGACTAAAATAAACAACACAGGAAACAACAGATGTTGGTGACGATGCAGAGAGAAACCTATATGCTGATTTTTTAAAATGAAAACAAACTGTATATTCCTGAATAAGCCCCACATGGTGATGAAATTTTAACCATCTTACTGGAACTTACTAATATTTTGTTTAGCTTTTTAAAATTTATGTTTATTGTTGAAAGTGGCTTTTAATTTTTATTTTTTGTAAAGTACTTGTCACATTTCTCTACCAAGGTTATTCTGGGCTGATAAAACGAGCTAGGAAGTGTCTCCTCTTCCATTCATCTATGGAAGTGTTTGTGTATATTTGGTATTATTTTATCTTTAAATTTTTGATATTGTTTAGTAGTGAAGTCTGGGGTTTTCTTTGCAGGTCTGTCTTCAATTTAAGATTTAATTTAACTTTTTAAGATAGAGATTTATTTGTTTGTTTGTTTATTATTTATTTATTTATTTTGAGAGAGAGAGAGAGAGAGAGGAGAGAGAACCAGCATGGGAGGGGGGTGCAGAGGATCTGAAATGGGTTCTGTTCTGACAGCAGAGAGCCTGATGTGGGTGGGGCTCAAACTGGAAAATTGTGAGATCATGACATGAGCTGAAGTCAGATACTTAACTGACTGAGCCACCCAGGTGCCCCCAGGTACAGATTTAAAAAAAAAAATTCTTCCTGTGTCATTTGGTAAGTATGTTTTTCAGGGAATTTGCCCATTCCATACTAATTGTCAAATTTATTGGCACAAAATAGCTCAGAATATTATTTATATTCTTTTTAATATGTGTAAATCTAGTGGTGGCATTCTCTTTCGAGTATCTGATTTTAATAGTGTATTCTCTCTCTTTTCTTGGTCAGTGCTATTAGGAGGCTTAACAATTTTTATCATATTCTCAAAGAATCAAATATTGGTTTTGTTAATTTTTCTGTATGTTATTTTCTAACTTCATTAATACCTGTTTTTATCTTTTGGTTTAACTTGCTATTCATCTTTAGAGTAGAATACTTAACTCATTGACATAAACCTTCCTTGTGTTTAAAAATATACTTTATAAGGCTTTAATTTTTCCTCTCAGTATTGCTTTAGCTTCACAAAAAGTTCATTCTGTTATATAATTTTCTAATTTCTGTTGTGATCTTTTTCTTTGTCCATGAATGGTAGAGAGGTATATTCCTTAATTTTACAAATAATTGAAGATCTTACAGTTATTTATTTCTGCTTTTGATTTCTAGCATTATACAATTCTTTCTTTCTTAAAAATGTTTATTTATTTATTTTGAGAGACAGAGTGCACACATGAGTGAGGGAGGGAGAGAAAGAGAGAGGGAGAGAGAGAAACATAAGCAGGCCCCATGCTGTCAGTACAGAGCCTCATGAGGGGCTTAATCTCCTGAACTGTGAAATTATGACCTGAGCTGAAGTCAACAGTCGAATGCCTAACTGACTGAGCCACCCAAGCACACCTCTTTTTCTCTTTTTCAGGTTCCAGTTACATGTTTGCTAGATACCCACCCCTACTGCTGCCCTTGTATCCCATGTGTCTATATGTTTTTCAGTGTTTTCTATATTTCTCATACTTTTTGTTCTCAATGCTACTGACTTATCTTCTAGTTCATTAATTGACTCCTTAGCTTTTATTTATTTGTTCAATATGCTTTTTTCTTTTTATTGATTGATTGAGAGGGAGAGAGCAAGAAGGGGAGGGGCAGAGAGAGAGAGAAAGGGAGAGAGAGAGAATCTCAAGCTGGCTCTGTGCTGTCAATGTGGAGCCCGACGCAGGGGCTCGAATTCAGGATTATGAGATTGTGAACTGAGCGCAGTCAAGAGTCAGATGCTCAAGTGACTGAGCCATCCAGGTACCCTGCAATATGCTTTCTTGAAGATCACTTGGCTCCTGGGGGAGAACAATTTGAAGAGGAGACCTGTTACCAGAGGATTAGAGTTGTTGAGGCTTGTCATGGTGGAGAGAAGGGGAGGGATTCAAGTTTCTAGCACCTAAAATAGACATGTCTTGAGGATTCACTTCTGAGCTTTTAAATCTACTTACTGAATTCTTATTTACAGTTGTATTTTTCAGTTCTAGAATTTCCATTAGACTGTTTTTATAGATTTTAGTTCTCTGGTGAAAATCTCTATTTTTATTACCTATTTTCTTGACTAAATCAGATAAAAATAAAAATCCTTGTTTGATAACATTTGTATCACCTGTGGGTCTATTTACTTGTCTGCCTTTTTTCCTTCCTGTATTCTATTTCTTAGCAGCCTTGGTGTTGGTTTTGTTTGTTTGCTTGTTTGTTTGATGGAGTGCTGGGCATCTTGAATGAGAACTTTTCGACTCTGAATGTTTTCTTTCTCCAGAGTACATTTATCCTATGCTCTGGCAGAAAGCAAATATGCAAGCCAATCATCTGAATCCAGTCAGGGACAGCTGTACTTCAAGGGTAATTTTCCCTTTTTCCACGGCTTGGTTTGACTTGAATACACACTGACTCCTGGATATAGTAATTGAGAACTCAGGGTCTTTAATTGGGTTCTGTCTCATTCCTGCATTTTGATATTCTATTTTTGTCTCCTGTACACTGTGAGATTTCCAAAAACTCCATTGGGCTTTTCACTTGTTTTTTTTTCCTGTTTTTGTTTGTTTGTTTTTAGTTTCTTGTCTTGCCCATTTGATTAGCAGTGATGAGGGTAGGAATGGGGTGGGAGAGAGCAAAACTGTGCAAAGTGCTGGACTTACTTCTTTGGGCCTCCCTTATCTCTGGGATTTAGCCCTTTATAATCCCAGTTGTTACCCCCAGCCTCCTGAGATCTACCAAGCAGTGGGTCTTCCGCCCGATTTCTTTTCCTCTCTCTGGGCAAAGTTGGGCAAGCTTCCTAAGGAGAAAAGAAGCATAGAGAATATGGGTTCATCTCAGTGAAGTTTTCTTCTCTCCAGGATTCTCTCCCCCTAAGCCTTGTTGACTTGACCTTACTTACAAGTGAAAATCTTGTGGCCTTCTATTTTATGAATGTAACCTTTGCTAAAGGATGCTGAAAAACATCTAGGACGAGCATACACACTGTGATTATTTAATTCTAATGTGGTCATTTGTAAGTACATATGCAAAAGCACAGGTATTGGGATTTGGTCACTGTAGCAGTAATTCAGGTGCTTTCTGGACATTTCCTAATTTTCAATTATAAATGGAAGGAAGATAAAGAGTATGATTTGCCCTACCATTTACAAAGAAAAAGAAGACATAATATGGCTAATATAGTGATAATTTCTTGTTCCTATAAGCAATTTGTTATGGAAAAAATTCCAACCTTTATGTTTATTTGGAAGAAGACAGATTAATTCTAGAAACACTGTAGGAGATTGCTATGTGGACAAATTAAAAATTAGTAGGGGGTTGTCCGTCTTGGCATTGGACTTTTTCATTGCTAAATAGTTTTAAAAACTTTTTTGCAAGGCAGCGTTTCCTGTAGGGAAGCTCTTAGGCATACCCAGGGAGCAGGACAGCAGATGGCCACAGGAAGTGGTTTCTCAGTTGTCATCATGTGACAGGACGGAGGACAAATGGAGGGGGTAAATCCTGCTGTGTTGATGTCATGGGAGTTTTGTGAACACTGAAAGAGATAGTGTTGCATGCACATAGTCTGGGGACAAGAAGCAACTGTATAGATGGGCGACACAGCAGATCCTTTGACTCAGATATTTAAAGTTTCAAGTAATTTCTGAGCTCTGAATCCTTGTTTAGAACTTCTTTATCTGTTTATTCCATATAAAAACTTATCAGATCAGCACTCCTCTAAACACATGGGTGAACCCAAATCTCTTCTGCATCTGAATTTCACAGTTAAACCTGTGCTAAAAAAAACTCCTTTCTGCCTCCTTCCTGCTGTCCTGTGACTCTTGATGCCCTCTGATTACAATGAACAGCCCCCATCTGTAATCCTTTTAACCCCTCTTTGGCTTTATATTACATCCTTATGTGTCTCTGCCAGCCAAGTAGTTTATTTTCCTCCTCCTTTCTGGATTAAAGGGGTTAAGCTGCATGGACTTCTTTAGAACCTGGCTAAGACACTATTCGCAGCCCCAGCCAGTAGTACTCAGTTATATTTGTATGGGGAAGCCTTTCTCTGTTCCTCCCCCCAACTGAAAGAGCACAAGCACAGCACAGGGAGCACTCCTTGGCATTACTATCACCTACACTGTTTTCTTTTTCTTCTTGTCTAAGCATGACTTTGCTTATATAAGACTGGCTTTTTCCGCCCGCTCCCTGGATGATTTTGGCCCGTTTTCAACCCTCATTCTTTCTGTGGCATTGGGAGTAGTTAGTCATTTGTGCATCAGTGAGAGGAGGGATTTAGTGAATAGGAAGACCATAGACTTTCCTCTTTGGTCCTTCCTTTCTTGACAAAGTAAATCCCACTGAAAAACAGCATTAATAGAGCATGACGGTTTGAAGAATAGAGCCCTAACTGTTGACATTTCTGTTGTCAAGCTAGGTATTATGCTGTGATAAAGAAAAGACACATTTTTAAAAAAGACAGTCTCCGTGGCATTAGGTTTATTAGTGCAATATCATTGTCATTGTCCTCGACTCCCCAATACACTTAAGGGCCTATCAATATTTCCATTAAAAAATCCCATTTGCTGTCATTTAAAAGTAGCCTGGCTATGTCAGATCATTTAAACTGAAATTATAGATCAATTATTTTTAGGTTTATTATTGAACGTCAAGGATGGTTAAATTCACTGAATTGGTAGGGGTTGAACAGTCGCTGTTCCGAAGGAAAATGGTCAGTATAAAGACAGGATATTATGCAGGACTTAGAATTTGAGACATTTAACTCACTTTAACATGAATCACTGTTAGTTATCCATGTGTATCAATGAAAGAATAGATTTACTTCTTCATGATTGGGATTAGAAATGACCTAAAATAACCTTAGCTCTTCATTCGAGAAATATGAGACCTAATTGGTAGCAAGATGCAATAATAAAGGGGTCAGTACCCTCTGGCCTCAGGAAAGATGTGGCATCTATTGAGCACTCAGTGTGCCATATTGAGTTAGGTAATGAGCACGATAAACCAACAAGTTAGGGCTGTTGTGTTTCAGGGGGAACCAAGATTTACAGAGATTTGAAGACTTTCCAAGTTAAGCAGGTAATGAGTTACTAAGTTTGGGGCTCTTGGACCCCAAAACCCTTGATATTCTTGTGTACAACTGACACACACAGGGTGACTTTTTCAGTGAAATCTACTGGGCACCCGGCCATAGTTTTTCTCTTCTGTTTGACAATAGGGGGAACCTGTCTATGTAGAAAACTGCTTTCTGCTGCTTCTTGAGACTGCAATTAATGAGTGGATTATGTCAAACATACCTTTTTAGAGTCATTGATCAGATCTAGGCTGGCAAAACTTGAAGTTGGCCTGGGGTGTTGTTTTTTTTTTTCCTTAACCTCGTTTACTCATTGATTTTTCGTTTAGTCCTACTAGCAACGTATGCAAGTGTCCCTCCCTCACATCCAATGTAAAACAGGTGTTATTACTTTGTATTTTTGGCAGCTTGGGTTTTGTACAGTGATGTCTCTTGTTAAAACATTTCCCTCACCACTAGCGAGTTCACTGTCTTTTCAGCATATTTTGTAAGTCATTTCAGTTGCTGTTCTGTGAATTGTCTGTTCACATCCTTTATGTCATGCTTTTTCCCTGATTGGGTTGTCTTTTATTTTGGTGGAATTTTAATTTAAAAATTGTTGAAAATTAGGTAGGCTATTTGGATATATGTTACTTAAGCACAGCTATGTCAGACTGTGTGTAGCATCATAGATCTGTTTTTTTTTTTTTTTTTACTTTTTAAAAAAAGTTTATTTATTTATTTTGAAAGAGAGAGAGAGCATGGTGCACAAGCAGGGGAGGGGCAGGGAAAAGGGGGAGAGAGAGAATCCCAAGCACGCTCTGCATTGTCAGTGTGGAGCCTGATGTGGGGCTTGAACTCATGACCACAAGATCATGACCTGAGAGAAAACAAGAGGCAGACACTTAACTGACTGAAATACCCAGGTGCCCCTAGGGTCACAGATCTTGAGAGAAATTTCTCTGGAGATCCTCTATGTCATGGATACATGTCAAAAAGTAGGATTCTGAACACTGAGAAAACTTTTCTCTCTCATCCTAAACACTACAAGGCGGGGATTGCTATGATGTCTCCTCTATGGGTTTTAAAAGTTGCTTGTGGTATATGCACTGGGGTGATAACTTAAGGATTGGCTATGATAAAACTAGCAAAATAGCTATACAGGTCAATAATATTACTTTCACAATATTTTAAACTTTACAGTGATATAGTTTGAGTGGAATTCAAATCAGTATTTTTTTCCATTGAAAAGCATGTTTCCTCATTGAAGACCACTTTCTTGCTAAATTGGGTATTTTACCTTTGAGTTATTGAAATGTTTTGTATTTTATCTTATAAATAAAGTCTTTTAATATTTCAATACACATAAAATTTATTCTTTTTAAAATATAGGATCTTCAAGCTGATAGCAAATAGGGTTAATTTCAGAGACTATTATTGAAGATAAATGGTTTTATCCATATGTGTATCCTATAAAGTTTGCTACCATTATATTTTAAGGCTTTATCTAAAAGTATTTTGTGCTTTTATCTCTAGATGTTAACACTGTGAATCTGCTGGAGAGCTATTCTTTCTTGTTTCAGGTTTAAATGTTTGAGAGAGTGATTTTCTTCATGTAGATTTTGTAGTTTCTTAGAAAATAGGGTTAGATTTGGGGTGACTGGGTGGCTCAGTTGGTGAAGCATCTGACTTCAGCTCAGGTTCTGATCTCACTGGATTTGAGGTCTGCATCCGTCTCTGTGCTGACAGCTCGGTGCCTGGAGTCTGCTTCAGATTCTCTCTCCTTCCTTCTCTGCCCCTCCCCTGCTTGCACTCTGTCTCTCTCCAAAATAAACATAAAAAAAGAAAAAAGAAAGTAGGAGTTAGATTTAAATATCTTTTCTTTCTTTCTTTTTTTAAATGTTTTTTTCTTTTTAAATTTACTTTTGAGAGGGAGATAGAGACAGCATGAGCAGGGGAGGGTCGGAGAGAGGGAGACACAGAATCTGAAGACAGGCTCTAGGCTCTGAGCTAGCTGTCAGCAGAGCCCCATGTGGGGCTAGAACCCACTAACTGTGAGATCATGACCTGAGCCTAAGTCTGACGCCTAGCCACTGAGCCACTCAAGCACCCCATCTTTTCTTTCTTTTTTTAAATGTAGGGCCATTCAAGCTATTATTCCATAGTATCTACACATACCTTCTTCAGGGTATTTATGGATTCCTTGAATAACAATAACTTCCCCCTACTCAAGAAGAAAATTTAAAAAGATACCTGATATACTGAATGCCTGCTGGTTCCCAGGTATTATTCTAACCATTTTACATGGATTGTCTTATTTAATCCTTACATAGGATATAGGTACTCTTTTTTCACTACTTTTATAGGGCACTCTAGCCTTAGGGAAGTTAAGTGGCTTACTCAGTGTCAACAGGAAGTGTTAGTGTTCTACCTTTTTAAATTCATGAACATCATACCCTTTTTTAGGGCGAATTTTATTGTAAACAATTGTTAATTTAAATCTTCATCAAATTATATTCTTTTAAAAAATTTTTTATTAAATTTTTTTTTTTTTAATTTCTGAGAGACAGAGAGAGACAGCGTGAGCAGGTGATGGTCAGAGAGAGAGGGAGACACAGAATCTGAAGCAGGCTTTGGGCTCTGAGCTAGCTGTCAGCACAGAGCCCATCGTGGGGCTTGAACCCACGAGCTGTGAGCTCATGACCTGAGACGAAGTCTGACGCCCAACTGACTGAGCCTCCCAGGTGCTCCAGATTATATTCTTTCTGACTTTGCTTCCCTATTTAGGCTGATCGTTATTGATCGTACCTCATATTGAGGCTTCAAAAAGGCACATAATAGGAGAAGAAATATCAGCTCTGCCATTTCCTCATTGTTCATTTGTGCCTGTTTTCTTCAATTCTTGATTTTTTTTTTTCAGGAAACATTTTTACTGCTTTCATGTTTTGAAGGATAATTAAGTTAGTTTCTTTGTGCAGGCTGCAGTAGCAAAATACCATAGTTCTGGAGGCTAGGAAGTCCAAGATCCAGGTCCTGGCAGTCTGGTAAAGCCCTGTTTCCTGGTTCATAGATGGCTGTCTTTTTCTGTGTATTCACATGACCCAAGGAGTGAGAGAGCTTGTGGGATCTCTTTCATAACGGCACTCATCTCATTCATGAGGGCTCCACTCCCATCATCTAATCACCTACCAAAAGTCCCGCCTCCAAATACCATCACTCTGGGGATTAGGTTTCCACAAGAATTTGGGGGGACACAAATATTTAACCTATATAGTTAGCAATAGATAATATTCATAAATATACAAAGCCAGCCATAGTACCTGCTTGGAATTCATCATAATTGCTGAAAGCAGACCTGGGAGTGAGGACCCCATTGTTAGACCTGCCAGTTAAATGGTCCCCTCCCTTCCTCCGTAGTCTTTGAGGACTCCATGTGATGTGTGCTTGTCTGGTGTCATAAAGACTACTGGAGAGAATGGTGGAAATCAGTTTATTAACTTTTATCTTCAATTTTATAAAATACATATACAGACAAATGTATAAGATAGAAATGCAAAATTAATGAGTAATTACAAAGCAAAAGCTGGGTAACAAACACTATGGTCAAAAAATAGAATAATACAACGTTTCTTTCCAGAATCCCTTCCGTATCATAACCTCCCCTTTCCCCTAGAGATGATCATTATTCTGACTTTCACAATAATTGATACCTTTCTTTGCTCTTTAGTTTTATCACTTCTTTATGCATCTTTAATCAATGTGGCCTAGTTTAGCCTCTTTTTGAGCCTTATGTAAGTGGAATTACACACTATGAAGTCTTGCTTAAATGAAGCTTGCTATGTATCTTAATTTCCCTAACATTAAGTTTGTGTGTATAGCTGAACTTTATTCATAATTAGTATAATATAGTAATAATTTATTCATAATTAGTATAATATAGTATTCCATTGCATATATATTCCATTTGTGCTGTGTGGTGTTGTGCTAATTTGGATAAGCTATAAACTACATTTTCTAGAATTTGCTTCCCTGAGGGGTTCTGAGTTAGAATTGGCCACAAAGAGAATGTGTGTGATACTTGGAACACAGAAATAAAGCAACCATTTTTTTCTGAAAGCTTGGATAGTGTTATAGATATGGTGACAGATGGAGGTGTCCAGAAGATTCTAGTTTGTCCACACCCTTCTCTTTGTCCATCTCTTTTCGACTGTTGGCCCTGTTCACCACAGACGCTCCATACCCTCTTGGTTATGAACCCAGAGAGGTGATAGCTACCCAGAGGCAGCAGCTGACCAGAGACATTTCCGTGGACTTTCCCTTCGTTCCATTTTAGCCTGGCTTTAAGATTGCTTGGTTAGTAACTCCTTCTCTGATCCTCCAACTCCTCCTTCTGAGCCATTATTTCCCTAGCTTGTCCCACAGTTATATAAGGTTGAATTCCTATAAAAATATCTTTACTCAGAGTTCCCTGACTGATATGCCATTCAACATTTGATGGTTATTTGGGTTATTTCTAGTTTGGGGCTATTAAGAACAGTGGTGCTTCTTATAGTTGTGTCCTGAACAATTTTATCCAGGTCAGGGTGGATCCAGGATTTTTGGTCTTAAACTCATACAATTTGGGGGACACACTTTATTTTTATTATTAAAATATTTTAAACATTTATTCATTTTTGAGAGACAGAGTGTGAGTAGAGGCAGGGCAGAGAGAGAGGGAAGCACAGAATCCAAAGCGGCCTCCAAGCTCTGAAGTGTCAGCATGAAACCTGGCACAGGGCTCGAATTCACTAAGCATGAGATCATGACCTTAGTTGAAGTCTGATGCTTAACCCACTGAGCCACTCAGGTGTCTCTGGAGGCTGACTTTAAAACACACACACACACACACACACACACACACACACACTCACTCACTCACTCACCAAAGTTAGGTATCAGGACTTGGAGGGGGATCCATGCTTTCAGGCTTAAATTTGATTAGCTTCATGGTAAATCTGATCTGTCCATAAGGTATATAACCAGGAGTTGAAACGTTCAGTTCTAAGATATGCAAATATTCACCATTATTATATAATGCCAAATAGTATTCCAAAGTGGTTGCACCAATTTGCACTCCTACTGACATTATATGAGTTTCTATTTTTGAACATTCTTGTTAACACTTGGTACTATCAGAATTTTAATTTTTGTTAATCTGAGAGCTGGGTTTAGTATCTCATTGTGGTAGTTCCCTGATTGTAAGTGAGATTAAGCTACTTTTCTTATTACCTTAACTTGAGTTCCCCAGAAAGCAGCGCCTAGGGTAAAGGCTTATGTGCTGTTGTTGCTTTAATAGAGGATGTAATCCAGGAGAGCACTATTAAGGGGTCAGGGAGTGAGACAGAGGAGAAATGGCAAATGCAGGGATACATTTTAAACTAGCCACTTCTCTTATCAAGTGCAAATGATTGTCAGTCTCATGGAACTATCTTCTGAGAGGCTGTGTAAAGGATTGTTTCTCATGACTATCTGTGGTTAGTAGAATGGGAGGGAGGAAAGACAGGAGGAAGGGTGAAGAATTCATTCATTGGCTGCTGTCTTCTAGTCAAGGATTGGTTACATGGGACATTGAATCTCATACATGTCTGGACTCTACATATATGGGTGTTCAGTGGTCCTGACTATCAACCTAGAAGTTTCTAGGGAAAGAGGTGAGAGGTGCTTGGCATGGGTTTTAGGCTAGATGCTGTTGGCTAGTATCTGTATGAAGTCAGTTAGAGTCAAGGCCCTCATGTTTGGTAGGCTTGGCACTGGCTGGGGCTGGAACAAGTGTCCAGAGGCCATGGAGACAGGCTTAAAGCCAAGAAGATCTCACATGATATATATCAGGCATACATGCTTATTGGCCACTTTGGATTTCTTCTTTTTTGATGTACCTGTTTATATATATATATATGTATATCTATCTATATATATGTATATACATATTTTGCCTATTTTTCTGTTGCATTGTCTATCTTATTTATTTGTAGAAATTCTTTATATATTCTGGACACCAGTCTTGGTTTTTTTTTTTTTTTTTTTTCAAATAGTTTATTGTCAAATTAGTTTCCACATAACGCTCAGTGCTCATCCCCATAAGTTGGACACCAGTCTTTGAGGTAGTTGCTTTGAAAAAGTAACTTCTACTAATCTTTGATTTGTCTTTAATTTTCTTTTGTGTTTCATAAGGAAAAAAATCTAAATTTAAAGATGATCAAATATATCGATCTTTTCTTTCAGATTAGCACTTTTTGATGTCTTATTTGAGAAATCCCTCCCAAGCTCTGAGGGGATAAAAATATTCATTTATATTACCTTTTAAAAGCTTTAGAGTTTTATTATTCACACTTAGAATTGTTTTTTTGTGCTCACTCTGCAATATGTATCTCTATAAACTCCATGTTATTAGCATATTTTATTTAAAAAAAGAGGAGACCCTGGGTGGTCAGTTGGTTCAGTGCCCAACTGTTGATTTTGATGCAGGTCATTATCCCAGGGTTGTGCGGTAGGAGTCAGTGCTGAGCATGGTGCCTGCATAAGATTCTCTCTGTCTGTCTTTCCCCCTGCCCTTTTCCCCCACTTGTGCACTCTCTCTTTCTTTCTCAAAAATAAGAAAGAAAGAAAGAAAGAAAGAAAGAAAGAAAGAAAGAAAGAAAGAAAGAAAAGAGAGAGAGAGAAAGAGAGAAAGAGAGAGAGAGAGAGAGAAAGAGAGAGAGAAAGAAAGAAAAGAAAGAAAAAGAAAGAAAAGAAAGAAAGAAAGAAAGAAAGAAAGAAAGAAAGAAAGAAAAAAGAAAGAAAGAAAAGAAAGAAAGAAAGAACGAAAATAATGCTCTGGAATACCATCCCTGTCTTTAATCAAGTCCCCATACATGTGTAAGACTCTATTTTGGTTTTACGTTGGGTAATTTGTATATCTCAGACTCAACAATATGGTAATTACTATTTTTAAAAGTAACTTCATATCTGGTAGAGCATGTCTTCTTATCTTATATGTTGTCCACAGTATCTTGGTGATTTTATCTGTGAATTTTGTATTAGAATCCGATTGTTGGTTTCTGCAAGAAACCTATTAGGATTTTCATTGTGATTGCTTTGAGTTTATTAGTTAATTTGGGGAATTGACAAATTTACAATATTGGGTCTTCTAATATTTCAATACTGAATATCTCCCCATGCATTTAGGTTTCTTTAATGTTTTTCAATATACTTTATTATTTTCCTCTTTCCCAAAGGGAAAGGGAAATTCTTGGAATTTTTTTGTTGTGCTATTTCCTAGATATCTCATATATTTGATATTATTTTAAATGGTATTTTAAATTTTATTTCCTGTTCTGTTTGTTTCCAACTTGTGGAAATATAATTGATTTTTTATATTGACCCTATATCCTGGCAGCTTATTGAATTCTCTAATTAGTGCTAAAATTGATATGCATAGGTTTTGGGGCTTACACAGTTATATCATCTGCAAATAATGACTCCCCACTCCACAACTACTGGTGCCACTTATTGTGCTAGATGGGACTTCCAGACCATTGCTGAAAAGACAAAAATGTGGAATTTTATCAGATGCCTTTTCTGTATCTATTAAGATATTAAGATTAAAGGTATCACTTTTACCTTTAATCTATTAATGTGGTAAATTACATTAATTGGTTTTCTAATATGAAAGCAACCTTACCTTCCTTAGATGAACTTACCTTAGTCATGATGTGTTATCCTTTTTGTATATGGCTATATTCAGTTTGCTTTTATTTTATTTTGGAATTTTGAATCTAGGTTTATAACTAGGTTTATAACTGAGGTTATCTTTTAATTTTCCTTTCTTGTATACTCTTTGTCAGGTTTGGTATCAATGGTATATTAGTTTTTCTTAATGAGTTAAAGGGTGCTTCTTCTTTTCCTATTCTAAGAATAATGTCTATAAGTTTAGAATAATTTTTGCCCTTGAATGTTTGATATATTTCAGTAGTGAAGCCATTGAGATTTGGAGTTTTGTTCGCAGGAAAGTTTTTTGATTCAGTCATTTCATGGATATAGGTCAGGATATTTTATATCACTGACATTAGATAAGGAATAGGCATAGGCCAACCAGAGTGGACACCTGATTGTTCCATGGATGCCAGCTATAAATAAACAATGTTTCTTAACTGATGCTCACAAGGTGAATATCAGTCCTGATTATCAGACTATTCAGGATGTCTTTTTGTCTAAGTTTTGGTAAATTATATTTTTCTAGGTATCTATACATTTTGTTTAAATTTTCTTTAAAAAGAGGTTTTTAAGTGTTTATTCTTGATAGAGAAAAAGAGAGAGGTGGGAGACAGTGTGAACAGGGGAGGGACAGAGAGAGAGGGAGACACAGAATCTGAAGCAGGCTCTAAGCTCTGAGCTGTCTGTGTAGAGCCCTACAATGTGGGGCTCAGGCTCATGAACTGAGATCATGACCTGAGCTAAAGCCAGCAGCTTAACCAACTGAACCACCTAGGCTCCCCATGTTTAAATTTTCAAGTTGATTGTCTTAAAGTTATCCATAGTTGATTTTCTTATTATGTCCATTATAGGACTAGGCACATATGGAACATATTTGAGGAGGTATATGTTGTCTTCATAGTGCTAAAAAGTAAAATCCCTGTAGTGGAAAATCATTGCTTAAAGAACATGACAATTTTCTGTTCCATGTGTGAAACAGCTATATTCCCTAAATTAGTTTTACTTTTTTCCCCCATATGTGTATTATTGAAACATAATTTTCTAAAATGTGGATGTAGTCAGTTTATGTCCCTTGTGAAAAGGTAACTTTTAATTTCTAAACCACAATAGTGTTAATGTTCTCCAAGTGTGACCTGTAAACACTTAGAGGCCCTTGAGATTCTTTCAGAGGATCTGGAAGGTGAAACTATTTTTATAATAATCTTAAAGCATTGCCTATCCTTTTTAACTCCCATTCTTTCATGAATGCATCATGCACTTTACTAGTGCACTGCGATGCCATACTATATCATAACAGACTGAGTGCAGAAAGAGAATTCAGCTGTCTTTTAAATAAGCCAGATATTAATGAGATTTGTGAAAATAACTAATTTTTTCTCACTAACTTTTTTTTGGAAAATATTTTTATTAAATATTTATGCTGTTATGCAATGAGTGTACTTCCATTTAAGATACATTGATAAATATAGATTTTGTGCATTTCTAAGTTATTTTTAATGTTTATGTATTTATTTTGAGAGAGAGAGAGAAGGAACGTGATCAGGAAAGGGACAGAGAGAGAGGGGGAGAGAGAATCCCAAGCAGGCTCCACACCTAGCATGGAGTCCCACATTGGACTCGATCTCAGTGAACTGTGAGATCATGACCTGAGCCCAAACCAAGAGTTGGATGCTCATCTGAGCAACATCCAGGCACTCCTCAACATTTCTCAGTTTTAAATTTTAATATGGTGAACATTGATACCTTTAACTTGATAATCAGAAGTTTTTAGGGGCTTCAATAATTTTTAGAAGTAGAAAGGGATTCTGAGACCAAAATATTTGAGAACCAATGGTTTCTAGGATAATACTCATGTTCCTTAGTAAGAGAGGCAAGGCTCTGCCAGATATGGTTCTGCTTGCCCTCCAGTGGCATCACCTCCACTGGAACCTGTACAGAAGTACCATCTGCTCTTCTGACCATTTATTTGCTCTTGCTGCTTCATTCAACCAGGATTATCCCCTGCCCCCCTCCTCGTCTTCTTGTAGACTCCTACCCATCTTTTCAAAAATTCATTTTGAGGAATCTTTTATGACTTAAGCCCTTTACCCCTTGGACCCCTCCCTTTCTTTGTGTTGCTTGTACTTTGTACATATCTCTGCTGAGTACCACATCAACGGCAATTTCAGACACTTCTCATGAGTTGACTTTGAGTGAATTTGGGATAGTAAGACCTTTCTATTTAGACTTTTTGTTAATTTGCGTGGGCTGCAGTTTGGAATAGAATTATTAGCAATGATGTCCATTATTCTTTTATCACTATATGACACTCATTTCCTAGAGCTTTGGATTCCCACTCTGTTTCAGTTTACCTTGTTGCAAGATTTTTGCAAATATTAGTTTTGTGTGGGGTCAGGAAAGAACTATTTTACTAATGGAGAGCAGTGTAGATGAGGAAGCAGGTGTTCAATAATTCTTAAGTGAATGGGTGGGTGGAAGAATGAATAAATGAGTGAAAAAAATAAAATAATGAGAAGTTTAACTTTTCTTTATGGAAGCATTATCAGCTTTGGGCATTATTTTTTAAAATCTTGTTGCATACATCAAATATACAGTAACTAAAAAGGCAGTCACTTGCCAGTCAGAAGGAATTCCTAAGATTTTCAGCACATAATATAGATTGTTTCCAAAGAGCTTGAGGCAGTTTAGGAGCTCAAATTCCTGACTGAAGTCAGAATTTCTTCAGAGGTTTTTGTTTGTTTATTTATTTAGTAGAATGGGTGATTTATAAAAGTGGAATTCTTTAAAAATTTTTTTTTCGTTAGAGAGAGAGAGAGAAAACTAATGGGGAAGAGGGGCAGAGGGAGGGAGAGAGAGAACTTCAGGCAGGCTCCATGATCAGTACAGAGCCTGACACGAGAATGGATCTCATAACCATGAGATCATGACCTGAGCTGAAATCAAGAGTCAGACACTCAACCAACTGAGCCACCATGTGCCCTGAAAACGGAATTTCTTTAAGACAAATATTTGAAAACATTTATATTGTTTTCTAATCATCCTTTGATGTAATGTTGATTTAGGAAATTTTCTTTCAAGAAGCTCAGAGAGTTTTTAGGGATCTTACCGAAAAGGTATTAGCCTCACAGATCCCAGTGCAACAAAGGCGGTCAGAAAGTACCCCAAACAATACTATTGTCATCTTCTGAAAGGTCATCTAAAGTAATTAAGCAGGAGGTTTGCTGTAGCAAGTTTAGAGGACAAAGATATGTCCAATCCGCCCCCTCCACCCCCTGCCATTTAGCCATTTCAGAATGGTCCATTTTTAGTGATAGTGGTATTTTCCTGGTTTCTTTTCTCTTCTGCCCGCTTGGAAGGCTTTGTTTATTCTAAACCTCATTAAATAAGTTCTCAATTCAAAATTCTGCACTGCCTTGCTAAATTAAAGCCAGAACCCTCTGTGGTTACATAAACAAAAGATATGGGGAAGTGATCATTTTTCTTCATACTGAGACATCCCAATGATCTGCCTTGGTGTTTATTGCTATGGAAGAAGGAGAGAGAAGGAAACCTGTTGGAAAATGCAAAGTGGTGTAAGACCCTCAGCAGCATGTGTATGTATGCAAGAGCTTTCAAAATGAATTGCAGAATCCCAAACACAGACCTCCCTCTATCCCAAAGTCCAGTTAGCCACATAATAATTTTGAAAGTCTCCTTGACATACAAATTGAATGACATATTTGAATTTCACGTAATTCTTTTTCTAAAACCTAATTAAAATCAATTCCCTGGCATTTTGCTGCTGTTAGAAAAGATGATGCTGTTAGATGTTTCAGTCATTAGCAATATGTTCACTGGATTAAAAACAAATTTCTGAATAATATTGTAATGATTAGTGAATCTATGATGATCTAAGCAATTATTAAGGAACAATGCCTGCCCTGACTTGGTATCTTGATTATTTGTTGATGGCATCTGAAAATGGAGATGTCAGGAGGCAATATTGTATTGTTTAACTGTGTTAATTTATTTTATTTATGTAAATTTCATGCTTCTCAGTATTTCACAGACTTGAATACTGGTTAATTGTCTAACCAGGGAAGACAGGAAATTGGGTATAAAAAGTAAATGACAATCTAAACACACTAAAGACTTTCTTTAAAACCTCAGCTTTCAAGATTAGAAAGACTCTTATAATTTTAATGAGACTCATTTTGATTTCTAAAATGAGAACATTTGTTAAATGTACCTAAAAGTTTGGCTAGATTTTGGGGTTATGATTGTTTATAATGAATGGAACCTGCAGCCTGATAAATGTGAATTATGCCATCAAAAAAGAAATTAAGTGTCTGTGGGACTCATACCTTTCCCTCTAGAATCCTGAAAATAAGTGTTGATATTCAAACCTACTTTCTCTTTACATAGAAGGATGTATTCTTTAGAGTTTATTTCTGGTTATTTCTTTCATGTGCTTGCTTTTCACCTGATTGCTGTATAGATTATGCTAAATTATGGGGAAACGAACCTGCAAAATTAGGCAATATGAGAATATACTTTAAAGCCATGGATGAAAATGGACGTAACTGTGCTTATGTCTTCATGCACCATCTATATATCACTAAGCTGCACATGGTATGGGAGTTCAGCAAAAGCTTATACTGTGCAGTTAGTAATTTAATGTATTCTAAAAGCTGAATCTCAGTTCCACAATGAGGCAACACTCATCACCTGCTAGTTTACTGAAGTTTATGACATACTTGCATTAGCAAAATTGTCGCCCTAATTGTTTTCAAAAAACACCCTCAGAAACTTAGTGTTTTAAAGAGACCTTCAGTGGAAAGCAACTGACTGTAAGTGTTCTGCCATGGGCTAGCTTCACTGAGAGCCCTGCCTCTGCACAGGAGGCGTCCAGAGTTGGAGATGTAGGATGGGGAACGCTGAGCATGGTCCTGGGTCTCTAGTCTGTGGCAGGGCTATTCAAACGACCGTGAAGAGACAGCGATTCTTAGGTCAGAGTGTGCAGTGGGGCAGGGAGGTAAAACACTAACGCAGTCCTGGCTGGCTGATGCAGACAGGGCTGACATAAAGTAATTGGTGTAGTGAAACAGGAAGGGTCGCCTGATAGAGACGAGGAGGAGGAGAGAGGGGGCTGTCATCACCACTACTCCAGGTGGTCCATGCTCGCCAGCCCAGGACCATGGTTCGTGTATAGCTGGGGTTTTTAGACATACCATCTGGCCTTTAGAGAGAGAGTGGAGGCAGCATGTCAAAGTTTCAGCTAAGTTAGCTGTGGCCCAGTGCTCTAATCCCAGTCAGGGGCTTAGAGTAGCGAGGAGAGGTGTAGCCGTGAGTGCTGGGGAAGTATGTTTGGGAAAGGAGGAGGTGGGCAGCTGGAGAGACTTATCCCAAATAGGATTCACATCAGCTTTGGGTTACAGGATTCATTTCAGATACTGCCGGCCAGTGGGACTGGCATTGCTGGAGGTTCCCAACACCTGAAGCCAACCAGGGCGGGGACCGAGAGACGGTTACTTCTGCTATAGGACAGAGTTTCAGATTTCCTCTGGAAGTGTCAGAACTTGCAGCTTTATTTATTTTGGTACGTCTGATATTTGAAAAGGACTGATTTGGTTTTGGCTTAATGTTTTTTATTTATTCATATAATAAATATTGATTGATCATTTATGGAGTGTCTTTTTTAAAATTAATTCTTACCGTGTGGCTCATAGGTACTTATAAGTGAACTTTTTTAAGTTATTAGTTACCAGTATCTGTACATATTTTTTTGGAAGTACATTTGAGGTCAAAATGTATCAGATATCCTCTGATACCTGAACATTTTTGTTTATCTTTGAAGTATCTTGGCTTTCTCATTTTTAAAAAATGAAAACAAATTGTTTTGTTTTCATTTTTTCCTTTCTTTGTCTTTTAAGTTTATTTATTTATTTTGAGAGAAAGAGAGAGAGACAGAGACAGGAGACAGAGAAAGAGAGAGCAGGGAGAATCCCAAGCAGGCTCTGCCCTGTCAGTGCAGAACCCAGCGCGGGGCTCAAAGTCACAAACTGTGAGATCATGGCCTGAGCCAAAATCAAGAGTCAGACGCCTAACTGAGTGAGCCACCAGGCACCCCAGATTTCTCCTTTTTGTTAGATAGATAGTATCACTTTCAGAGAGTCTATACTACAGCTCAGTGGGGAGAAATAAAAAGGGTGCTGTGTAATTCTGAAACAGAGGATTTCATATACAGTGTGGCACACAGAAGAGTGTGTTCACCTCAGCACAGCAGGTGTCTGGGCACTCGTCACAGTGGAGAAGTTATTTACCTGTTCTCTATTCTGTATGGGATACTCTCCATCTTTGCTAAATTCCTACTTATCTCTTAAGGTTGATATCCAAGTCTTCTTCTCCAGTTTACGTCTTCCCTGACTTCCACAGGTGAACGGCACTGCACAGCCTTTGTAGGTGCTCATGAGGTGCTGTCATCTCCACACATGTCTGTCTCCACCATTGAACCAGGAGCTAGTGAGGACAGGGATTGTGCTCTGCTGATTTCGGTGCTCTCAGGGCTGGGCACAGGGTCTGGGCAAAATAACAAAGGGAAATTGGAGCAAGTCATAGAAGGTGCATTTCCAGCCACTTTTCATCTGAAAAAAATCCACTGTGTCATAGACTGTCTCAGGTTCCTGGCCAGAATGGAGGTTCTTCTCATTCTTCAAATTGGTCAGTTGAGGAATCACAGTTTACTGGATCTCTGTATAGCTGAAAGTGCCATTACCATTGAGACTATAATGATGTCTGCTTGTGAACAGGCGATTTAATCCTGGAATTGGCACCACCAAACTGATATGACAAATGAACTCATGAAACAGAAAATGTGTTGCATTTGGAAACTCTTCTTGATTTTTTTTTTCTTCAAATCCTGGGAATTTGATGGAATGAACCTAGATGAAAGGAGAAGTAAAGTCACATTAGTACCAGTCTTCCTTTTCTGGATTATATAAGAATAAATGGGAGAAATATCATCTTAAAAACTGTAGCAATGTAGCATTGCAGATAAGATGAACCCGAAACAAAGCAAGGATGTCAGCTTGCCAATTTTGTTTTTTTAAAGATGCTTTGGAAAGGGCAGTGGGTACAGAGACTGATTAGGTATCTTCCAAGAGTCCCGCCTTATGTGTGCTGTCTTTCAGCTCACAAAAAATATATGTTAAAACCAGCAAAACCTTGGATTGTGAGTAACTTGTTTTGCGAGTGTTTTGCAAGACTAGCAAAGATTTCTGATAAATTTTAACTCGATAAATGAGCGATGTCTTGCAAAGTGAGTAGTACATGACACCAAATGTCACATGATCACAACTGAGGCAATGGTTCTTGAAACTCACTTTGATATACAAGTGCTTTGGATTACAAGCATGTTTCTGGAATGAATTATGCTCATAAACCTAGGTTTTACTGTATTATAATTCCCATTTATAGTGCTTTAGAGGTCACAGAGGTAGTAGGTCCAGGGTGTTAGAATTCAAATCCAGGTCTCTCTAACACCCCAATCCACTGTACCATGTTGCCTCTGATTTAAGACTTAAAAATAGTAGTTACTATTTTTTTTTTAATCCAGTCTGCCTCCTATCTTTCCTCTACAAAATTACACTGATTGTGGATGGACTCACACATCTTCAGAAAAGAGAAATAATAAAATCACAGTTACTTGTTATGATTTATTTTGACTGAAATATGTAAATACCTGGATATAAATAGAAAGTATGTGTGATTGTTAAGGTATATAAAGACTGAGTTAACACTACTCAGTGGTTATGAATGCAGCACATATCCAGAGCTTTGTATGAGTAGTAGATTCCATATATTAAAAGTTCTCATTTCTATTCTTGGTCACCTCATTTGATAGTCTTTGTGTCTACGGTTTTGCAAAACATCGTTTCATCATAAGCCAGGTAGATGCTTTGCCCATTGTTTGCCTCTTAACAGTAGCATAAATTTAACTAGATTATAACTGTAAGATGGTACACGTGCCTTAGAAAAAATACCTGTGTAAAATAACTATAATAGTCTGAGTATGATAGTGTATGCAATTCTGAGATTCTGTGCTTTCTTCTAGGGCAAGGTTGGCAAATCATAGCTCAAGGACTGAATTCTACCTGCTATTTTGGTTTTATATGACCTGTAAATGGTTTAAAACCATTTTAAGTGGTTGAAAACACATCAATACTTTGTGAAATATGAAAATTATACAAAATTCAATTTTCAGTATTCCTAAAGTTTTATTGAAACACAGCCACATTTATTTATGTTAGTTTATGGTCACTTTCAAGCTAGGATGACAGAGTTGAATAGTTGTGACAGAGACTATATGGAAACTCAAGGCCTAAAATATTATCTGTCCTTTTCCAAAGAAGATTCCACACCTCTGGCATTGGCAGTACAGAGGGACTTATTCACAGGTATCTGGTAACACATATGAAATCTGTCTACTAGGTATATATTTGAGCGTAACCACTGGATATATGAGAGAAATTACTCTTCAGATGTATATCCAAAAGTTGAGGAAGGGAGACATTTCTAAAAAAAATTCTAAGATTTAAAGTGGCATCCAATATCCAGACAGTCTGGAAACAGAAAAGAAGGAAAATTTGTTGGGCTGCCTGGGTGGCTCAGTTGGTTAAGAGCTAGGCATGGAATGTGCTTAAGATTCTCTCTCTCCCTCTGCCCCTCCTCTCCTCACATTAGCACATGTGCACACGTGCTCTCTTGCTCTCTCTTACTCTCAAAAAAAAATTTGTTTAGTCAGCCTGTCTTCATATGGACTCCACAGTCTTCGCGTGCACAATGCACAGCAAAGGTTAATTTTCACTACTATTGTTTTGCCATCCTTGCTCTTGTGTGAGGACAACTAATTAGCTCTACATTTGCTTGGAAGGGCTTTTTCATTTCCCTTGCAATCTTCATTAGACTTACATGCCTGAGAAAATACCAGATCAACTCCTCTTTCATCATTATTTTCTTTGTAATAGCCTTTTTACTGGCTAATCCTTCCAGTGTGGGCGGGGAGGGGAACCAAACAAACTCCTAGGTCCAGGCAGCTCTGCTTTTCTCTGCCTCCTTGAAGAAACAGCCTCATTGGGAAAGACATTCTGGTCAAGAGCCTGCAACCCAGGATATTGCCAGTTTCCTGAGTGGCACTTCCCACCCACCCATCATTATTGAAATACACTTGGCTGCTAATTTCCTGGAAGATTCAAATGCTCCTACTTCAAGGTCATCTCAAAGGAGAGTTTAAAGAGCATTCCTGTCCCCCTCCCTTCCCTTGTAAAATATGTATATTTACAAGAGCATGCATAAATGGTCACCAGGGAAGATAAGCTATCAGAGAGTTGGGAGATGTCTTTCCTCATACAGTTCACACATCACTGAAGCAGACAAAATTGGTTTTGTACCTAGCCTCCGAATACACTGTTAAGGACTCTGTCCTGAAAATTGATCTATACCACTACGATAAAATTCAGAGCATCTCTTTCATAAATATCTAACTGTGGCATCAGCGACTGCTGCTCCTGCCTGGCTCCCAGGGACTGTGCTTGGGCAGGCAGAGAATGGCCTGCAGCTCATAACCTCCATGTGCACCGTGGTCATTGTCATTGGCGACGTTAAAACTTAATTAAAGCATTAGATTCAGTGCAATACAATGTATGCCTCAGTTTACAGTTACAAAGTCAGTTGCATGACTGGCCATGGAATGTTAGATTAAATCTCTGTATAATAATAATAATAATAATAACAATAACAACAACATTAATAGTAATAATAGCATTCATGATCTGCAACTTGTTGTTTTCCAAATGCCACTATTTTCATTGCTGCTGCCTCTGGCCCTGAAAGCTGCCTGTGTTACTGTCAGGCTTTGTAACTCACTAGAAGCCAATAGGACTACAGATTTCTTTGTTCTGTTTTATAGTGCTAATGCCATTTGAAAAGCCAGTGCATTCTGTGTCTAGATTTTACACAAAGACATCACTTGGAAGCCATATGTGTACTATGCGGGGCATCTATGAGAAATAGTGGTAATTTGGTAGGTAAAAATTAAGCATTAGGGCAGTTCTTCAACACTGTCTCTAACTGGCTATTAGAACTTGATTGGACAAATATGGAAAGATTTTATTCTAATGTAGGAAAAGTGTTAAACAGTCTTTAAGTGGTAATAGATGACCCCAGAAGGTCATTGTGGGTATGAGACTCTGCTCTGTCATTCACAATCTCTGTTAGCTAAGGCAAGGAACTCAATCTGAATCTTTTCCTCTCAATTGAAGAGGAAATAGCTGCTTTCGAGAACTCTGGATGGGTTGAATTAGATAATTAATATGAAAGTGCTTTGCAAACTTGTATAAATATATGTGATGAATTGTTATTCTTTAATGAAATTACTACTCATGGATTAATGTTTAAACAAGTATTAGACGATCTAGGACACTGAAAGACAAAAGATAAGTTATTACCAATTAAAAATTGGATTTTTGAAAGAAAGACACCACGTAACTTCAAACGAAACTGAGATCCTAATGATAGAATAATTTTGGTGACATTAAAAAAAATGAGAATCCTAAGATCTAAAACCTAGTACTGGTTTTGCTACTCCTTAAATGTGTGATATTTGGCAAGTCCCTTCTGTGCCTCATTTTGATCAGGAGAATGGACTAAGTGATTCTGAGAAGTCTTGTCCAGCTCTGTGATGCACTGATGCAGATCTGAGCACACTCAAAAGCCTAACAAGTTTTCTGTTCCCAAATCTATATGCATGTGTTTCTGTACACCTCAGAGTTTTATTTTGTTCCTGTGTGAAATATTAAGTCTTCCCTTAAAGGAGACTCAGGAGTTATAGAGTTGGAGTCAGAAGAAAAGGGGCCTTGGAAAAGTACAGAACAGGTTATTTGGTTTGGTGTGGCTCATTATTTTGTCGAATTGAATATTTTAAATGCACTTGGAAGTCTCTAAGTGAGCACAGGGAATTCTGAGATACCTTCCTGAACTTCCTTCCTCCCTTTGCATCCTGTCTTTATGGGACTCTCATAGAAGGGTAGTGGCATCTGAGGCTAGGAGCTGCTAGCATGCCTGGAAATTGCCAGTGACTCCAGGCTCTTTGTTCTGGCTGAGGCATGGACAGAAAGTTCTCTGGTAGTCACAGTTCATGGAGACTTTATTTATCTTTCAATGGCAGATGATTTGTGAAGAGCCAATAGAGGCAGCAGTCCTGACCTGAGCAAATAGCAGTTACCCAAGCGTTTTCTGGAGGATAATGACCCAAGACTCTGACATCATGAAGAAGGGGATGTGGTGATGTCAGCAAACCTATCACTGTCCTCCTTCTCACTGCTGTCTTAGAACTGTGCGTCTTTTCTTTTCTTTTTTTAAATCAATGTTTATTAATATTTGAGAGAGAGCGAGAGAAAGTGAGCGAGCGAGTGACAGAGGGACAGAAAACTGAATCCAAAGCAGGCTCCAGGCTCTGAGCTGTCAGCACAGAGCCCGACACGAAGCTTTAACTTATGAACCACAAGTTCATTACCTGAGCTGAAGTTGGATGCCCTACCAATTGAGCCACCCAGGCATCCTAAACTAAAGAATCTTCAAGTGTGTGTGATATGTCTCTAATGTGGTTCTAATTCACACATATCTTGGGGGCAGGGGGAGACCGAAAACATGTGCATGTGCGAGAGAGCGTGAGAGACAGGATCTGAAGCGGGCTCTGCACTGACAGCAGAGAGCCTGATGTAGAGTTTGAACTCAATAACCGTGAGATTATGACCTGAGCTGAAGTCAAACGCTTAACTGACTTCAGGTGCCTTAGAACTATGCTACTAAAGTTTTGACCTCTCCCAACTGAATTTGCATTTTGAAATTGTTCTGTTGCTTGAATTTCTTAAGTGATCTCCTTACTTGTTAGGAAGATAAACCTTGCATATGTGAGAGAGAGTAAGGAACTGAAGGAAATGAGAAACTCATTTCTAAAATAATATTTTTAAAAACTCCCATAACAAGGGTTTTCCTTTTATTTACTAGTGCCATCACTGTTATTATTTACTTAAGAAATTTGAACATCATGTTCATTTTTCTGTACTCCATCATATTTTTATTTATTAGGGCTTTTTCTGTTTAGCAGTTTGAGTCCTTGGCTCTTTCTTGAGGGGGGTTAACAGTGAAGTAAACAATTATGCTCCAGGGAGGGAAAAATAGAAGCCCAAATAAGATGTAACTATCATATCTCATTTAGGGTTCCCTCTGAATTCACTTATGCTAACCCGAGGCCTGTGGTCTTATTTAATACCGGCTGGTAATAAAGAGCCCTTCAGCTAACTACGGCCACATTCCACATTAACTGCCTCTCTTGAAGCAGTCGTGGAGGGAAGGGGAGTCGGAACCCTTCAATGTCAAGACGTTTAGAGGCACTCTAGCATCAATCAAGATGCACGTCGCTAAGTGCCTGCTTTCATTTACATGAAATATTCATACAGCATTCCGTTTTGCTTTTCTCTCTCCTAATCATCACTTTTCGGAAGAAGCTACAATCATCTCAGTTAGGGGAGGGTGTTATGGGACGTGCTGTACCTTTCAAAGTCAGGCTTCCTGCAGATAGCTAGTTCTGTGATGAGGCAGCCGACTGCATAGACCACCAAAGGTCTCCCTCACAGAGGCTGGCCTTGTTATCATGTACTATTCATCTTCAAGTATACAACTTAGTGCAAATGAAAGTAATTAATTAACCATAACCAACCTGTCAAAAAGCTATTTAGGATTTTGACAGAAAAAAAAAATTTAACATTTGCTTTAAGTGGAAAACAAAAATTGTCTAGCTCAGAAAATTCAGAAGCAGTTCTATTTATGCAAGCTTTCCTATTACTGCTCTCTCTTAATTACATGATAAATATCATTTAAATTAATTTCCAGTTCTTTGATTTATATTAATTGTATGATGTTTTTATAGTGGATAGAGATTAAAAGAAGAAGAAGAAGCCCTAGGTGGGAAAATTTGCTCCTAAATACATAATTTGAAAAGGTAGATATCATATACTTTGGTCATTCAGGTACTAATTAAGAGTACATGGTATTTGTGACAACGTGGATGGACCTTGAAGGAATTATGTTAAGTGAAGTAAGTCAAATAGAGAAAGACATATACGGTATGATCTCATTTATATGTAGAATCTAAAACAAAACAAAGAAAAGCATAGGAAAAGAGAACAGCATGTGGTTAACAGAGGCAGGGGTAGAAGGAGAGGGAACTGGGGGAAGGTGGTCAAATGGCACAAACTTGAAGTTGTAAGACAAACAAGGACGAGGGATATAATGTACAGCATGAGGACTAGAGCTAATGCTGCTGAAGGATAGACAGGGGAGCCGTAAAGAGAGTAAATCATGGATTCTTACCATAGGAGAAAAAAATTTCTTCTTTTCATCTTCTTTTTATTGTGTCTGTATGAGAAGATGAATCTATAGTGATCACGTCACACAATATATGTAAATGGAACCATCATGCTCTGTAAGTTAACCTTACACAGTGATGTATGTCAAATATTTCTCAATAAAGCTGGGGGAACAAAGAGTACATAGTAACTGTACTTCTTCTCTCCTTCCCTTCCTCCCTCTGTTCTTCTGTGCTTCCTTCTTTCCTTCTAAATAGTGATTTACTTGTATATTGTGTATGGCATTTTTCCCCCTTCAATATTAAGCTAGTTTCTAGAATGACATTGTTCATATGATACAATTCTTTGAAATAATACACTAACTTGTTTCCTTATGGAAATATTTCATCCACCATTGTTTCTGATAAAGAAAAGGGATACTGACGTTCTTTGTAAGAATTCTGACCCATTATTCTAGGAATTAAAATTTATTTCAAAAGATTTTCCTGTATTTTATTCCTTCCAACTTGTCTCTCTAGGTCTGATTGTGGCACAGGGAGATATAGGAGTTGGTCTCTGCTAGTGGAAATAGCTTTTGCAAATGAATTTTTACATTGAAAGAGAAATGTCAGATGAATCGTTAAAGTCTAATGGCAATAAATAAACGTGCAATGTTTTTACTCAGGGCACTGTATTTGTAACAAAAGGCATTTCATAATTGGTACATACCAGAAGGGTACTCATATTTGAAGTTAGAAATGTTAATGTCCCTGACACAGTTTATTCTTCTAGTCCATTTAACCCCTTATACTACATAGACTAAAATAGCAACCTGAGTGGGCAGTGATGAGGTTGCTATTCAGTTAGGTAGACCATTTTCTGCTTTATTTTTTTTTTTCATTTTTTTTTTTTTTTACAAATAGTTTATTGTCAAATTAGTTTCCACATAACACCCAGTGCTCATCCCCACAAGTGTCCTCCTCCATGCCCATCCCCCCCTCCCACCCACATCCATCAGTCCTCAGTTTTTGTCAGCATTCAAGAGTCTCTCATGGTTTGCCTCCCTCCCTTTCCCCCACCATTTCCGCCCTTCTTCTCCCCCTTGTTCCTCCGTCAAGTTCCTCCTAATCCTCCTATACGTGCAAACATATGATATTTGTCCTTCTCTGCCTGACTTATTTCGCTCAGCAGAACACCCTCAAGGTCCATCCGTGTTGCTACCCATGGCCAGATTTCATTGTTTCTCATTGCCATGTAGTATTCCATGGTATAGATAACCACATCTTCTTGATCCATTCATCTGTTGATGGACACTTAGGCTCTTTCCATGGTTTAGCTATTGTGGAGAGTGCTGCTATGAACATTGGGGTGCATGTGCTCCTATGCCTCAGCATTTCTGTATCCCTTGGGTAAATTCCTAGCAGTGCTATTGCTGGGTCCTAGGGGAGTTCTATTGTTAGTTTCCTGAGGAACCTCCACGCTGTTTTCCAGAGGGGCTGTACCAGTTTACATTCCCACCAACAGTGTAGGAGGGTGCCCGTTTCTCCACATCCTCGCCAGCATCTCGAGTTCTCTGATTTGCTCATTTTAGCCACTCTGACTGGTGTGAGGTGGTACCTCAGTGTGGTTTTGATTTGTATTTCCCTGTTGAGGAGGGATGCTGAGCATCATTTCATGTGTCTGTTGGCCATCTGGATGTCCTCTTTGGAGAAGTGTCTGTTCATATCTTCTGCCCATTTCTTCACAAGAGTTGGTTTTTTTTTTTTTTTTTGAAAAAAGTAAACATAGAGACCAAATAAACAACATAGAGACCATTTTCTGCTTTAGAACACAATGCCAAAATTGTAGCTGATTACCCAGAAATGGAATACAAATGACAAATTGGTAAAACCTTTGAAAAAATGCTCAAATGCAAGCTGAAACTTTATGTATTACCACACAATTTTAAACATATTTATTTACTCTTTGACCCATTTTACATTGGAATCATCTTTTTAAAGTTACACTATATTTCTGTAAATAACACAAAATGTGCTAAATATTATATTTTAAGAAAAAATCCAATTCCAGTGATTTGTGCTCAGATGAATTGAAACGGGTAATATAAAGCAATTTGGAATAATTTCGGTCAATGATCTTTAGTTGCCTTAAATAAAGGAACAATCATACTTAGTCACATATAAAGTACAATTGTGAATTTTCAAAGTGAAAAAAATGCCATATGTAAAAATGTAGGAAAACGACATAAACATTTTTTTCATTGTCTAGATGCATAGGAACTTTGTTCCAAACCGAAGACAAAACAACAACAACAATAATAATAATGACTTTTAATATATACTCTGTGTTACTCTTCACTATATGATCAATGTTTATCAATAAACAAATGGAGAAAAAAATTGAGGTTATCAGGAGTTTCACAGTAACTTTATTTTTAAATGTTATTTTGTGACTATGTTTTTTTAATTTACTCTGGATGGGAGTTTTTTTTCTTTTTTTTGCTATTCAAACTTGATAAGAACTTGAAGTTTAATCTTTATTTTTTCTTTAAAAGTGCTTTCCTAAGGGGAAAAAACCCAAGAATCATAGAAATGAATATTTCAAACTACAACAAAAGTTGCCACAAGAGTTGTAAACAGAACATGATTTGTGGGTAATTTTGAAAGATGCTGGAACTTGGAATTAAAAAATACCCTGGGGTTTAAGATCTAATACATGCAAATGCAAATAATGATTCTAGAACAAGCACCTTATTAACATTAACAAGTTGCTAAGCATGTTAACACCCACGGCTCCACCCATCTTAAATAAATCTAAAACCATTTAGCATAGTGCAATTGCATTATTTTGTGAAACTGAGTCCTAAGTGGCAAAATCCATGACCTACCCCTTCCTTTGTATGTGTCTTTTTAAAGTTGATGTGCTTCTACTTTATGGCCTGACACTATTGTGCACATATTTAAACATTTCAAGTAACTAACATAAAACAGGTCATTTCCCTTTCCTCTTTCCACCGTAACATATGGGTTGCCTCAAATTCCAAGTCTGCTTAAACCTGCTAAAGTTTAAGGGGCTTGAATCACATGTATGTAACCCATCATACCTGTGGGGCATTTTTTAATTCCTGGAAGTACTGGGAACTTTTGTGTAATTGTTACCTTTTGATTTTATGACAGTGGTTTTGACCATAACTCGCTAGGCAGATGTAAAAGGATTGGTTCTCCTGTTCTGTTTCCTATGGGGCTCTCAAAATAGGAAATCCTGTGAACTCTGAAGTTAGCACTGGGTTTTGTAGAGGTAAAGTTTCATGACTAGGAGAGGTGTATGGGTGCTCATGAATCCTGCTGGAGTTTTATGGTAATATCGACAGGCTCTTGGTGAAAAATGGTCTGCTTTTCCTTGCAGCTAAGCTGTCTGACCATTACTTTATTTGAAAATTGTTCAGTTTCTTTGCTTGGGTTGAGACCTCGTTTCAAAGCAATAGTAACCATCCATATGGCAACACACAAGGGCTTTTGAAAAAGGTAATGATTGCTATTTCAAATTAATATCATTCCCATTAGCAATCACCTTAGGAAGTATTAGTAATGCTAGTTCTCAAAGGCCCTCTATATAATTTGCCTTCCTATTCTGTTCTAAATTGCTCTTGCCATTTTAAAAAAATAATATCTCATTTATTTTCTCTCCTTTTAAAAAGGGCTTTTTTGGGGTATAACTTGCATGGCATAAAATTCAGCCACTGTGTGTGTAGAATTCAATGAAGGTTAGTAAATTTCCAGAGTTGTGCAAGAAGCATCACAATCTAATTTTAAAATATTTCCATTACCTCAGAAGGAAACCTCATACTCATTTGGAATCAGTCTCTGTTCCCGTCCCTCTCCCCAGGCAACTTCTAATTTGTTGTCTGCTACTGTAGATTTTCCTTTTCTTGACATTTCATAGAAATAGAATTATATAATAATTGTGTGTGTGTCTTTGTTCACTTAGTATAATGTTTTTAAGATTTATCCACATTGTAGCATTTATCAGTAGCTAATTCTTTTTTATTGTTGTGTGATATTCCATTATATGGATGGATAGAACAAGTTTGCTTTATCTATTCACCAGCTGATAGACACTTAGATTATGTCTTCTTTTGGGCCATTAGGAATAATAGTCCTATGTAAATTCATTAAAGAATATTAGTGATAGTAAATCTTTAACAATTTAAGATAGCTTTGGGTTTGGAGAACAGAACAAACTCATTTGAAGGTTAGTTGATAAGGCAGATAAAGAGTAGAAGTATTGATTGTTATTAACAGTTAAGTATGATTTTAGGAAAGATTTATGTGATTTGCCAGTTGTTCTGAAGGCATTTCCAAAGAGCGGCTATCAACATAGTTTTAGTAATGTCAGTCTCTCTTTCTCATTTAACTATTCTCCCCATAGATTAGATCTAGCATATTTAGTCTTAAAAATGAATCTGACTACTATGTTGTCATGTCCTGAGCTATGTGTTCCATTTTTTTTTTCCAGGTTACATTTCAGAGAGCAGTGTTTGGTAGTCTACACTTTTTTGAATAAAGCTCTGATAGATAACTCAAAGTACTAGTTAGTGTCCAAAATTAAAAAAAAAAAAATCAGGAATTATAATGAGATTATAAACATGTTGATAATACTATCATTATTTTTTAAGTGCTTGCAGATTTTAAAAGACCAAGCACCTTGTATTTACTCTTTTTCGCTAAGTATTTGTATATAGATACCTCATGACATGCATCATTTCTATACAATGCAGAATATATATGTGGATGGACCCTGGAATGTTTCATGAAAATAATCACATACAATTATAAACCTGGTGAAAATAATCCCATTTTATCTATTCATTAATACTCAGTTTATGTGAAAATTTTAAGATCTCTGATTAATAATTGTTAATTCATATAATTGTGTGCAGGTGACAAACAGTTGTTTGATGTCATTTATTTAGCCATTTTAAGGTAAGGAAACTATGCTTAATTTAAGTGCTTAATTTAAAAATTGTACATTTGTATTTCTAGCTTCTACAGAGGTGAAACATAAATCCACCAAGCCACCTTAGAACTTTTAAACTTCCCTTCTTTTACATCTGTGGTTCTCATTATCCAGAAGTTATTCTGTCCCTTCTGTTAAATTACTTTATGCTGCAGCTTACACGAACATGTCTTGCTTTCATCTAACATTTCAAATAGGGCAAAGACTGCTGTACAATTTCCAAACACAACTGTGCTAACAGAGATGAATTACTAGAGTTTATATAATTTATATTAGGAATTCATAGACCTAGCAAAAGGGATTAGTACATTTTATTTCAGGGCAGGAGATGATCCTGTCATTAATGGTCGATACTTTCATCATCTTTTAAACCTGAGGAATTTCTTGGGTGACAAGACCGTAAGGACATATCAGAGATTCACAGCTGTGAGCTTTATCTGGACATGCTCTGCTTTACTCACAGTATGTGGACTACGTCCCATCAAAACTGGATTAGGCTGTCAATCACATCTTCCGATGTATATTGTATTATGATTTTTTGAAAATGTCACTGAGATCAGAGTAATTTCTTGGCTAATTGCATCTTGTCTCTTCTTAATACCGTGCATTTAATGGTTTCATTACTCGACGTGACAATCACACTTTCTGGTCCAGTATTAAGGACAGTTTTATTTCTCTTCTTTTTTGCACACCCACGCATACACACACACACACACACACACACACACACACACACCCCACACACACCTAAGGTACTATTTTAATAAAGAACAAATATATTTAAGGCACTTCTGTGTTTTATGAAATAAAATGTGTGTGTAGGATTCCTGGTTTTCCCTGTGGTTTAACATATACATAATATTTGAAATTGTTTCTGTAATCCCCAAAGCATACCCGATGCTTAATACAGTATTTTCCCCTTTCTGTTATGGAAATAGATTAAAGAAGATATTAGCCTTTAAGAAACTGTCACTTATTACTCACATTGCTTGTGCCTTTCTCTAGAGAATCTGCTCCAAATACAAAAATATTTGTGTTTCAGTATTACCTATTTAGCCATGAGAGATTCATTTGGATGAACATTAGGTTTCATTAAATCCTACTTTGGTGCATGCGGCCCTGCGCTACCTGTTACCGGTAGAAAAATGGGCAACAAGAGATATTAAAATCCCTACAGTAATGAGTTGCTCTGAAAAGGTAGTTATTAAGTCTTCCTGAATGTACTCAGGTTTGGATTAAAATAGGTACAAGAGATACATGGATGAATAATGTAATGTGCTAATCTCTCACCAGTAAGGAAAAATAACTTTTACGATTTCTGAGCGGAAAGCAAAACAGAACTTAGGCTTTGGTTTTATTTTGTAGCTTTGAAAGAACATATACAATACCATAATGTGATATCATGGTCGTTGGGGTTTAGCTGTAGGTCTGTAGGCAGGCGAGTGTTTCAAACAAAGGTTTATGAGACGCTGTTGTAATTGTTGAAATGTAGTGACTTCGTCTGGGTTCTGTTGATTCTATATTACAAAGTAGGATGATGGTGACAGTGGTTGGGGGAACAGGCAGCAGGTCAAGAGGGGTGCAGAAGCATTTGTGGGATGGGTTTTGTTCAGTGGGTGCTTCTGATGGTGCTCATGCCCATCGGTGGTGGGGAGGGGGTTGTACTTATGGTGTCCTTTGATTTTCCTGTGCCACTGAAAATACTAATTGTGAGCTACAGGGTAGAAGATATGGATGAAAGATGGGCAGATTTTTCCTGGCTGTCTTGGTAGGGGGTGGCAGCTGAAGGATGCACTCGTGTTTGGATCTGACAGCAGCTGTGGTATCCAATTCAAATTCACTGTGGCAGGAAGAAAGAGTGTGAATGCTAAAGTATCCAAGGTGTTTGTAAATACTCTGCTTTGCTAACCATTCAAATCTGGTTTGCATAGATTGCTGCAGTTGCCGGTATAAATGTAGAATGACATTTATAAAAAAATAATGTGCAACCGGTGATGAGTTTTCCTTCTAAATGTTTTTTAAAACAGTACTGCACGATTCATTGGTATTCATATAAAATGGAGAAAGAGTGATGATTAAGAAGCAGCTTCTGACTACTGTGTATTTCAGGGGAGAAAATTAATTGTGATTTCATCAAAAGCTTCCTGCACATGGGTTCAAGGATCACCTTTTTTTTTTTTTTAAAGCTTCGCGTGGATTTCAAAGTTAACGAACTACCCACTTGTCTTGCAAAAAGGACTTGCTAAACTGTTGAGAATCCTCCCCCCCCCCCCATTGAATGGTTAGTGGAATATCCAAGAGCTTTAGACATTGGAAAGTCAAATAACAGTCATCAGGTACCCACTCTTAAGTAGGTGACTTTATTAGTACACTGACCTCCATGCATCTCTCAGTGGACTTCGAAGTGTTTCATAGAGCTCACTTCTCAGTATCAGAATGTGGAATTTAATCATAGTGGGCATCTTCCAGGGTGAAAAGCATCCTATGTGTATCCTACTGTATCTGTTTTCTCAGAGCCTTTTGGAGGTCTCATCATTGTAGGTAACGTTACCAACAAAATGGGTCAGGATAAAGGTAATTCGGAACCCTGTTACCTGTTTTGTTTCGTGGTAGCAAAGAATAGATTTGGCAGAAGTTTCTGGGAATTTAAAAAGGGGGAGAGAGGGACAAGCACAGACACATTTTAGCTTTCACATGAAAAGGACAGTCACAGCTGCGTTTTAGAGCCATATTTACCTTGGATTTTTTCCTTTTTTAAAGCACATTCTGACAGATGTGGGCTTAGGTTTCAGTTGTCATGTGGTACCTCTTTTATTTCACTTGGACTTCTGTGGCCCTGTGCAGAAAGGCTTGTGGCCTAGCCTGTGGCAATGCCAAACATTAGATCTCAGTGTTGAATAGCTTGGATTTTCAATTTTTAACCTGTCCACCTGGGATCACCCTGGTTGCTCTGGCTTATAAATGAGACAGAAGCCCCATTTTGTCCTGAAGAGTCCAAGGTGATAGATAGTTAGGTGACCCTCAACTGTTTTTCATACTGTCTCCTGAATGGATAAACGTGTCAGAATTAAAAGATAGTTTATGCCTTGACATCAGAGGGGAAAAATGAAATAAAGCTGTGTTGTCAACTGCCTGGTAATGAATAAACACCAGAGATCGATGTGTGTGCTCCTTTGGAAAAGATCACCAGTGACATTGGGGCTTTACTTAGGAGATGGCAAGAAGTGCCTTGATTGAGAAGAATTACTTAGGTAATATGTTGCTGTTATGCTTGGAATTACAGTTGACAACTTCGAGTGTGTCATCAGTAGAGTCTTGAGCTGTGGATGTAACTCAGGGGAGCTTCCTTTAAGTTAAAGATCCCTTAGTGTGAATGTCAGCAGGCTCAAAACCCTTGTGGAATGGTGTGCAAACTCTATGCAAATATGCACCTGTGTGTGTGTGTGTGTGTGTGTGTGTGTGTGTATGGGTGTGTGTGTAGACTCTCAAAGAATCTGGGATTGAAAAATAGATTAAAAACAACTATGATCATGAAATGTCAAGATCATTAATAGGGGGATACGCCATCAACATTGGATTTTTATCATACCTACTGGTTGGTACTAAAATCATTGAATGAGGCAAAAATCATAAGAAGTGGAAACTATGCATAAAAATTTCTTAAGAAAGCACATAATAAAGCTGATACACTTTCTTTTGAAAAGGCCAAGTGGTTGGTTTTTCCTCTTTCAGCCTGATCTCTAGATTTCTATACCTATTTCACAGTCATCACTGGACACAGGAGGTGAAAACACTAGCACAATTTAAATTATTCTGTCTCTAAGCTTTGAGTGCATTTAGTTGAATTCAGGCAGGATAAAAATGCATTTATTATATGACTTCTGTATTTGATCATCCCAATAATTTTTGAGGATGGCCAAGCAAGTGTATAGTTATTCCCATTTTATAGATCAGGAAATCGAGGGTCAGAAACGGTGACTGAACTAAGTATCTTAATTTTTAGGTGGAAAATCTTATTTATATCCTTGACTCAAAGAGATGAATTGTATTATTTCCTACAGTTCCATATAGTAAATGGCAGAATAAAGACTAAAATTTATTTCTCAACATCTAATTCAAGGATTTATTTCACCGGAAAGTCAGTAATGCTAAATAGCAAAAATACTATAATTGTACTATGATAATATTCAAGGTCCCTCCTTTAAAAAAACTTTTATCTTAAATGTGTTTTTTTTCAGTCATCTAATTTTCTATTTCCTCATTTTTCTGTGCATTACAAGTTAAAGTTCCTGTGAAAACATTAAATATTAGCCATCATGTTAATCTTGCCATTGGAGTTTTGTGGGTGACTATGAGATGACATACATGAGGTCTTTTGACAAATTTTAAATACAAGCATGATTGTAAGGTCAAATGTCATGAACAACATTATTATTATGGTTATTACTACTACTACATATCAGTTCAGTTACTGTATACAGTTGGACTTTGCAACAATTATAAGAGGTGAGGAGAACAGAACATATTTGAATTATCCAGGAAGATTTTTCAAAATACACATTATGCCCTTATTAATCCTAGCTCTTCTCCCACCTTCTTCTACTCTTCAGGATGTATGAGAATCTTAGACTTGTGTGTATATTTTAAATAACCAGACAACCAAAACAAACTCCCACATGGTTCTGGTTTGTAACTCTTGGTTGAATGCCGCTAACCAATACTTTTGGGAGTCAGTTGATTCATTAACTCAGTTACTTATCCATCACATACTTTTGAGCATGTGCCATGTGGTAAGCACTGGGCTCGATGGGCAATTCATGTGATAGTTTAAAAGACAGAGTTCCCATTTTGGTAGCTTTCCACTTATATTTGCTAATAGACGCATATTGTGGAGACACCGATACATCATTCTGGTTTAGGTATTTAGTATTGTTTAGGAACTGGTAGACAAAAAGACACATTTAAGTGCTACTATCCATATTAGAAACAGTGGACCTTGCAACTGCCAGTTATGTCCAGTCACCAACATCTATCTTATTTGTGGACCTGGGAAGAGAAGAAATGGAGAATGGAAGAGGTCAGAGAAAAGTTAAGTGGGCCAAGGTTATGATGGCTCTTTTGTGTAGCCCCCGTTATGCTATATGGTGACTATCAAAAGCAATGCTATACTGTTTCTATGATATCTACTTTTTTGTTTTGTTTAAAGATGGATTTTTATATTGAAAACCAACAAGTCCAGAGTAAAGATTATAGGCACATGAAATAACAGGTATTCAGTTGATGCCACGTATAGCATGGGAGTCTCCTTGGCTAAATTGTAATGCTAGGTAGGCATGCAGTTGGCTCTGACATTGCTAAGAGGCACCTTAGACTATTGTTAGTGACCTTAGCTTTACTGTATGTACCCTGATTTCTATTTTACTTCACATTCCCTCTTCTCCTTTTTCCTATGACCTACCTTTCACGGCTCCTTCAACTTGATGCACCTGTCCCTTCAACACAGCGTCAAATAACCTGGGTGCTCCATAATTCACAGCCCTAGCACTAAATCTCATGATTTATCCAGTTCTTGCGCTGTCTCCTGCTTCAGAACAACTTACTTGCTGAGATCTTGTGGGTTTTTTAAAATTTTATTTTAAAATCATCCTATACTTTTGTTCTGCCTGTTGAAAACCTTAGCTCCCCTCAATGTGGCTACAGTACTTTGGACTACTTTGGGAAAACAGCCATTTCGTCTGGATTTGGCTCTGTTATCCCCAGTTCAACACAATTCTAATACCTAATTTCCAATTGCCTTTTTACTTTCTTCTAATTTTGTTTATGGTTCACCACCACCATATATTTCCATGATTCTCAAATCTGGCTCTATTCTAGAAGTAACCAAAGAGTTTCTAAAAATATAGATTTTAGGGCCAAATGGTAGACCTGCTAATTGAGATTTTCAAGGTGCCACTTTCTGGGATGATGAAGATGATCTATGTTTGTACTGTCCCATAGGGTAGCCACTAGCTAAATGTGGATATTTAAATTTAAAGAAAACTAATAACGCAGTCCCTTGACTGTTCCAGCCACATTCAAGGGTTCAGTAGTCACATGTGTCTGTTATCAGTATAGTTTCAGGTTGTGGGTCCCAAAAAACTAACAAAGTAGTGTTGCTTGGTTTCTCACAGGTTCGAGAGTGATGATATTAGGTGATCAGTAATTTCCTATTGATTTTAAACTGATTGATTTACTTTTTTTAAAAATAGGAATAAAAAAAAATTTATTTAAAAATGATCTTGTTCCTTCTGGGGCAAGCAATTGTCTAAATGTCTGCTGAGTATGGTCCAGGGGTTAAAAAAGGGAAGCTCTTTTTTTTTTTTTTTTTTTTTTTNTTTTTTTTTTTTTTTTAATTTTTAATGTTTATTTTTCAGGAGAGAGAGGGAGAGTACCAATAGGGGAGGGGCAGAGAGAGAGGGAGACACAGAATCCTAAGCAGGCTCCAGGCTCTGAGCTGTTAGCACAGAGCCTGACATGGGGCTCAAATTCATGAATGGTGAGATTATGACTTGAGCTGAAGTCGGACATAAAACTGACTGAGCCATCCAGGTGCCACAGAAGGGAAGCTCTTAAAAGGTAAGGGGGTGGTAGGTTTAAGGGTGGTGTCTGACCTAAGACAAGAATTTAAGTAGTCTGGAAAATTGCTGGTATGAACCCAATGAGCATGTGGTAGCATCTATCTATGACTCAGTATCTTAAAACATGGGAAATATAAACGAACATAAGAATGTTCCAACACGTAAGTGAGAGAGTACAGTTGGTAACTCTCAGTTAAGTAACTAATTAATATGTCACAAAATGATGGCAGGATATTTTGCCCAACAGACTGTCCATACACATACACACATTCATCTATATGAAGATGCTCCAAGATGCTGTGGTTAACAATGAAAAAGGTGCAGAATTTTGTGCATCTTAATGAGGAGGATCACAAACCATAGTAGGGCATCTGGACTATATTGTGGTCAGATTAGATGCTGTCACTGAGTGGAAGAATGACACATTGAAGGTGCTGAGACCTGTAGTATCTGTTCTGGTTTGCAACAGAAGGTGGTGGCCAGACTAAGTGAAACAAGAATGCAGTAGTGAAAGTTCAACTGGAAGTTCACTGTTGCCATGAACCTCCTCAGTGACTTTTATAGGATAGACTCAGTGTTAAATGTAATGATGTTGATGTGTATGAAACCTATTTTTAAGGCATAAGATTTAGGGCTAACTTATTTATTCTTTGGAACACAGACATACATTTACAAAATGGATTTCCTTCTTAACACAGTGTTTGATATGCTATACAGAGCCACTGCCCATACCACCTTCTTCCCAGCCAGCTAACCATGACCTAGCCAATGTTTGGGATTATCATGGGAAAAGATTTATACAAATAGGAAAAAAAAAAAAAAAAAAAAAAGGATAAGGACGGGGAATTTCTACTGGTAGAGAGGATGCCAGGGGCCAATCAAGCTCTTGTGAGAGAATCTCCCGAGTAAAAACAAAAGTTCCTGATAAGAAATGGAACCCATTTGCCATATGGATTATTTCCATCTTAGGCATGATATTTAGGTAATGTCTACTCCTTTTCACTTGGTTCTGATGAGATCAACATAACTACTAGTTCTGCAAATTGTAAACCTCACTAGGGGATAAAATTATCCACATCACTTGTCAAGCAACATGGCAAGGAAACAGTTTTCACATGTAAATGTTAACTTTCCTTTTCATCTGAGATATTTTCTCTCTATATCCTCTACCACATTGCATGGCAATCTCTTAAAAGTACAGAAGATGTGCCTATTTGAAAAGTGTTCCTGGCCACCATTTTGTTTATAAAGATGAAGCCGCTAAACTTACTAAAGGTATTATATTGTTCAAATTCAATAGCATACTCTAAGGCCTATCATAGAACAAAAAAGCAGGATGGCAAGTTTAAAAAAAAAGACTAAGTTTGGTAAAATTGTGGCATTGTAGTAAAAACTAAATATTATAAGTAGCATTTGTTCTTAATTTAATCAGCAGGTTTTAATAGGAGATCTTATTTCACCAACATTATAATCATCATCTGAAATATTTACATCTATTTTTGTTATGTCTAATCTTTACCCTCTGTAAAGTTACATCTTAAGGTGATAATAATTCTTCTGACAGAATTACAGGTCACAGTTTATACTAGTACCTAAAAGAATCAATCACTGTCACCAATATAGATGCAGATTAGCCAGTAGGCTAGGCAGAGCATAGAATTTGCAAAGGTAATGATCCTATAAAGTTAGTTTTATCTCCATTTTGTTTGGGAGCAGTTAAGTTATGGGTAAAGAATGTTTTTTGGAAACACATGCACCTGAATATAATTCAAGCTCTGCATGAATGCAAGTCTGGTCATATGATTTACTGCTTCACGTCTCAGTTGCTCTTTCTACAGAATGTACCCACTTTAGAGTGTTGTGAGGAATAAAGGAAATTATATATATAAAACAGTTGGCATGGTGTCTGGTGCATATGTGATCAGTGAATACCGAAATACTGCTGTTGTTTTTTAAATTATTTCAATTGAGGGGCGCCTGGGTGGCTCAGTTGGTTAAGCATCCAACTTCAGCTTAGGTCATGATCACTTTGTTTGTGGGTTTGAGCCCCGCATCAGGCTCTGTGCTGACGGCTAGCTCAGAGCCTGGAGCCTGTTTCAGATTCTGTCTCATTCTCTCTCTGACCCTCCCCTGCTCATGCTCTCTCTCAGAAATAAATTAAAACAAAACAAAACAAATTATTTCAATTGATTAGGATTCTTAACTCCAGTTACATAAATCTTATTTTTCCTGAGGATATATTTACCAGTTTTAAAGATTTTGTGTTTTTTGTTTTAGATGGATGTTAGTTGAAAAGTATTTAAATAGTGTAGAAGTATAAATGGTGAAAAGGAAAGGTGAAAAATCTTGGGTAGTTTTTTCAGTGTCTCCTTAGATGCATAGAAAATGATTTTACTTACTTTTGTATTGTTTATATATATATGCATTTTCCTTTTACATGTTCACTGGATTTACTTTGTTCTTCTAGCCACTGCATTGTATACTCTGGTAGCTGTAAGTTCCATACTTTAATCATTCTCCTCCTGAAAGGCAACCAGATGCCTTCAGTTTTTTAGGATAGGCTTTTTATTTCCTGAACATTTAGTTTTCAGAAGTTGTGGGCGTTTGGGAGGTGCTTAGGTCAGGGAAGCCCTCATGAGTAGGATTAGTGTTCTTATAAAAGAGACTCCCCCCAGATTTCCCTCAACCCTTATATCATGTAAAGAAGATACCCTATTAATCAGGAAAAGGGCCTTCATTAGAATGTGTCCATACTGGATCCTTGATCTTAGACTTCTTAGCTTCCAGAACTATGAAAAATAAATTTCTATTGTTTGTAAGCTACCCAGACTGTGGTATTTTGTTACAGCATCTCAAATGGACGGAAGTTTTCTGGAAACTTCTATGACCCTATGCTACAGGACATAATTCATTAATAAGGAGTATGTTTTAAAAAAGTCTTTTTTTTCCTTCTGGATTTCTTTTCACCTTAAAAAAATGCACTAATTGCCATTTGTTGAGAATTTACTCTGTATTAAGTGCCTTTTGTTTCCATTTCTGACACTTAAGAAATATGCCCAAGGTTAAAAATTTAAGCATTGGCAGAGCTCATATTTGAAGTCTTCTGCTTCTTCAATAGCTAACTAAAAGTAGTCAGATGATAAACCAATCAGATCAAACGACAAGGATTTATATAGCATGATCAGGTGTGTTTTAAATCTGAATTATATATCATTGCAGTCTGGAAAGCAGGATCTAAGTCCCTGTCTTCTAATTACATCATGCTACTCCCCTGCTCAAAGTTCTCCAGTGGCTCCCTGCATACTTGAAATGAAATTCAAGCTTTGTGTGATGCTGTCCACTGCCTGCCTGATCTGGCCACTCATCAACTAACACAGACTGGGCATACTTTTTTCCCAAGCCATTCTGGCCTTCATGAAAGTTCCAGCCAACCTGAGAGGCATCCAAGCCTTTGCATTTGCTTCCTTGCATCTGAACACTTTCCAGATCTGTTCAGGGCTTGGTCCCTTACTTCCTTTAAGTCTCTGTTCAGATTTCACCTCCTCTTGAGAGTCCTTATGGCCTCATCTGATCATCCTAACTCACCACTTCATTCTGCTCCCTCGCCCTGCCTTACTTTCTCGTCAGTGCTTGTCCCTCCCTCATGACCTCGTGTCGATTTATATTTTATATAAATATCACCCAGTCGCCAGCCTCCGTGAGTGGAATTTTAGCTACCAAAGGCAGGGACTTATTTCTTTGTCCTCAGGGAGCCTAGAACAGAGCCAGGTGCAGAGTTATATGTAGGGAGCTTTTCTGAAAGAAGGAATATATGGTTGTCTTGGACTAATTTTTGCTTGTTTATTCATTTTTTAAAGGATTAAGTGATCTTATACCTTACCTGTGGCCATGTGTGTTGTTGTGGGTACTCCTTGGATGCCTACTATTTAGCTTAATTTGAATTTTATTTGAGTATTTATTTAATTGGTTTGAATATTAATATAGAGCTGTTTATTATTTTTTATTACTTTTAATTATTATTATTATTTTTAATGTTTTATTTACTTCTGAGAGAGAGAGAGAGACAGCATGAGCAGGGGAGGGTCAGAGAGAGGGAGACACAGAATCTGAAACAGGCTTCAGGCTCTGAGCTGGCTGTCAGCACAGAGCCCAGTGCGGGGCTCGAACCCACAAACCGTGAGATCATGACCTGAGCTGAAGTCAGACGCTTAACCAACTGAACCACCCAGGCGCCCCAACTTTTATTATTTTTAAGATTTACTAAAGGATGATTAACTATTTTTATTGAGTATTGAAGTTTTATAGAAGCATTATATTTCAGAAAAATGCACAAAGTGTTAAGTGCTGGTATGCACAAACTGTACAACTGTGTGCCCACCATCCAGATTAACAAAAAGGAACATTACCAATGCTCAGAAAGCCCACTCTTCTTCTCTTCTAGTCACGACTCATTCCTCCACCACGGGTGCCATAATATTGTCTTCTAATAGCATAGTTTCATTTCACTTATTTTTTTTACGTATCTTTATTTTAATAATTTGCTTAAATTTTGTGTTTGCAATGTTTGTCCCTTGTTTGGTGTCCATTCTTGAAGGTCCTAGAATCCTATTATCGAGGAAAAAAAAAATCCATTAAGTCCTTTAACATCTTTTATCCTTTTTTTTTTTTAAAGTTATTCTTTTTTTTTTTTTTTTTTTACAAATAGTTTATTGTCAAATTAGTTTCTACATAACACTCAGTGCTCATCCCCAAAGTGCCCTCCTTCATGCCCATCCCCACCTCCCCCCCACATCCATCAGTCCTCAGTTTTTGTCAGCATTCAAGAGTCTCTCATGGTTTGCCTCTCTCCCTTTCCCCCACCATTTCCGCCCTTCTTCTCCCCCTTGTTCCTCCGTCAAGTTCCTCCTAATCCTCCTATACGTGCAAACATATGGTATTTGTCCTTCTCTGCCTGACTTATTTCGCTCAGCATAACACCCTCAAGGTCCATCCATGTTGCTACACATGGCCAGATTTCATTGTTTCTCATTGCCATGTAGTATTCCATGGTATAGATAAACCACATCTTCTTGATCCATTCATCTGTTGATGGACACTTAGGCTCTTTCCATGTTTTAGCTATTGTGGAGAGTGCTGCTATGAACATTGGGGTACATGTGCTCCTATGCCTCAGCATTTCTGTATCCCTTGGGTAAATTCCTAGCAGTGCTATTGCTGGGTCATAAGGGAGTTCTATTGTTAGTTTCCTGAGGAACCTCCACACTGTTTTCCAGAGGGGCTGTACCAGTTTAATTTCCCACCAACAGTGCAGGAGGGTGCCCGTTTCTCCACATCCTCGCCAGCATCTCGAGTTCTCTGATTTGCTCATTTTAGCCACTCTGACTGGCGTGAGGTGGTATCTCAGTGTGGTTTTGATTTGTATTTCCCTACATCTTTTATCCTTTTAACTGTTTTGTAGGAGCAAAACTGCAAAGCCTTGTAGTAATTCTCAGTAGACACGGGAAATTCAAGCAATGAGCTGAGAGTTTGAATGCATTTGATCTGTGAAATGATTTGGGCTCAAAATACATTGGGGAATAACAACTTTTGTGTGTGTGTTATTTTAAAGATAAAAAGTATTTAGTAGGATATTGAGCAAAATAATGCGATATATCAGGAATGGTAATATGTTTAGAAAAACATACACAGTCCAACAATGCACTTTAAAGAGATGAAAATTATCTGAAAAACATGATTTGTGGTTTTACCACCTTCCCGGAAAGGGGAGGGAAAGGAAAAACATAGGAGAAAACTATAATGAATTAATGTATTTAAAATACAGTAGTAAATTTCAAGAGCATTTTCATGGAAATTACAGTGTTGTTCAGGAGCATCCATTATGGGATTTTTACAAAAATGAACAAATGTGTGTTGCTGATTCATTTACGATGGCTATGGCACAGATGGCGTTAATATCATTATATCCTTGAATCTTTTCCGTGAGCATCTTAATATTTTTTTTTGCCAAGATCAATTATTTTAAGCCCAACATATGTTTTTAAAACATATCACTTACCATGTAAATTTATATCATTTGTATCTTTAGTGGTTGGTAGCTTCTATGTTTGAATACACAGTTGTACTGTTTGGATACGATGCATGGTGTGGCAGTGAGAAGAAAACCTGCCTTGCTCACAGCAGCCTGTGTGTTTATCATGTGGGGGTGAAGGCAAGGGCAGATGGTCTTAATTTTGGTCATTTTCTTTTTTTAGGCTTACTCTTCAATGTAGCTCATTTGCATTTTTTACTCAAGCACCTGTAACACTGCATGAAAGCAGATACACCCTGTGGAATGGGCAGTGTGTTTCAGTGAAATGATCTGAAGAGTCAAGCCAGAGAAGTGGTTTTGTTTTCAGGTGGCTACAAACAGGCCAGAGAGATCGTCTATCTAGAATAAAGACAGTAGTGTGTTAAAGCACCGATAGCCAGGCCCAGACCCCAGAGTTCAGTAGGGCTGATGTGGTGCCTGAGAGTTCATATTTCTAGTTCCAGCAAGGTTCCAAGTGATGCTGATGCTAGTGTTCCCGGAACCACATTCTGAGAATGACTGAGCTAAAGATAGATGCATGTGACTCCGAGAACAGAGGTCTGACTTCACATACTTAGATCCATTGTGGGGAAGCCTACATACAGCTTCAAGAATGGTTTAAAGAAAAAAATGCCTCCTTAACGTTAGTCAGCCAGTTAGGTCCTGATCCTTTGTTAGCTCAATTCCTTTTTATTTTAATGATTATTTTTAATGTTTAATTTTGAGAGAGATGGGAGCATGAACAGGGGAGAAGAAGAGAGAGAGAGAAGAACATAGAATCTGAAGTAGGCTCCAGGCTCTGAGCTGTCAGCACAGAGCCAGATGTGGAGCTTGAACTCACTATGAGATCATGACCTGAGCCAAAGTCAGCCACTTAACCAACTGAGCTACCCAGGTGCTCATAGCTCAATTCCTTTGAATCTCTCCAATTACTTTCCTCCCTCCCTCCTTCCTTTCTTCCTTCCTTCCTTCCTTCCTTCCTTCCTTCCTTCCTTCCTTCCTTCCTTCCTTCCTTCCTTTCTTTCTTTCTTTCTTTCATTTTTTTCATATTTATTTATTTTGAGAATGAGAGAGAGAGCGAGCGAGCATGGAAGAGGGGCAGAGATGGAGAGAGAATCCTCAGCAGGCTCAGCACTGTCAGTGTGGTGCCCTACCTGGGGCTTGGTTTCATATCTGTGAGATCATGATCTGAGCCAAAATCAATAGTCAGATGATGCTTAATTGACAGAGCCACCCAGGTGCTCTCTAAGCACTTTTCTGAAATGGATTTATTTGGCTCGGGGTGGGGAAATGTGAGGGAGATAGTTCTGGGCGGGGAAGTTAGTTTGGGGAAAACAAAAACTTACCAAGTGATTCTTACCTCTTTTCCTCTTTTAGAATTACCAAATGTACCTTATCTGTCCTATTGCCTTAAGGCTTTATGTCAATGAACAGCTTACTAATGAAGGTCATTCTTTTTGTCAGCAACTCTTAAGGAAAAAATCAGCTTTTTTTTTCCCCCTATGCAGGGAAAAACACAGTTTGTGCCTAGTGTGTCTTTCTTTCCTGTTAATCTCCTTTACTACTCATTTCTGATGCTTCCGATCACTAAATATATGGAGGTTTTTCCCTACATCAAGTGATTCTCTGGGATACAAACTGGGTATCCTACAGTTCAGCCCAGTTCTGATACAATGTAACCAGAGATAGCATCTGGTACAGAGAGATAGTGGTGCAGGACTTTTTTTTTTTTTTTTTAAACCTCCTGGGATTCATTGTTAAGACAGTAAGCTGCTTGGAAGAATGAAGAGGTGGACACAAAATGAGCAACAGGCAAAAGTTTATTAGAGTATAATATTAGAAAGTAAGAATAGTAGGAAAGCTCTCATTTTATAAGGTTCTGGTAACCATCCCTCACCCCCATTGCCTCCCCTTTGTTCCCTCTCAGGTCCCACCCTTACTGGCTGGATAACTCTAGGTGTTGGGCTGTCCATTCCTGATTGGCTCGTTTCCATATATAAGGGGTGATCTATGGCCATACTGTTCCTTTTGGGTCTTAGGTTTTATGGTCTACTTATTTTTAGTCAGGTTTTTTGTCAAATTCCTGAGGGAACTTGAGTGGGAGGAGGTGGTGTCTATTACATTCTTAAGAAGAGCCTTAAGCTTGAGGGGGTTTGCTGTGGTCACCACTCCCAGCATTCTTCGGAAATATGTCTTTCCCCACCCAGAGACCTCAGGTACTAATCCTTTCCCTCTCTGCCTGTTTTATCCCATTTCTTTTCCTATCATAATAGCACCAGGTTCCACAGGTTAAGGATTCAGTCCTGCAAGACTGCCTCCCACCTCTTCACCCCCACTCCACTTCAGATGCCTGTTACAAGTCCAGGTTGTTGTCTATGCCTGTGACTATAAATCAGAGGTTCCCATGACCCCCTCCTCAGGTTTAATTAATTTGCTAGAGCAGCTCACAGAACTCAGAGAAACATTTTATTTACTAGATTACCTGTGTATTATGCAAGGATATAACTCAGGAACAGCCAGACAGAGGAGATGCATAGGGCAAGGGATGAGGAAAGAATGTGGAGATGCCGTGTCCTTTCTGGGCTTGCCACTCTCTTCACACCTCCATGTGTTCACCGGTCCAGGAGATCTCCAAATCCTGTCCTTTTGGGTTTTTATGGAGGCTTTATTACATAGATATGATTGATTAACTCATTGGTCTTTGGTGATTGATTAAACCTCCATGCTTTCTTTCTTCTGGGGTATCAGGGGGGCTGGGAAGGGAGGTTCCAATCCTCTAATCACATGATTGGCTCCTCTGATGACCAGTCCCCATCCTTAGGCACTTTACAAAAGTCACCTCATTGACATAATGAAAGATACTTTTATTGTACTCTTATCACTTAGGATTTACAAGGGTTTTGGGAGCTTTGTGCCAGAAACTGAGGTGAAGACTACATACATATATGTAATACACACACACACACACACACACACACGCACAGTATAAGACTATATATATATGTACCTATACAGTATAAGACTACTTACAGTATCTGTGTCTATATATATCTATCTCAACATCACAACAACTATTAACATCTTTAGATTGGGCCAGCCACTCAATCATCCATTCCCTGAGCTCTCTTCTCATGACTGTTGAAGTAAACGCTCAGTTCCATTTAGTCCATTGTGGGAGGGAGGTATGTGACCCAGTGGAGAGTAAACATTAGTGGGGAGAAGATCCAGGCTTAAGGGTGCTATATGGCAACAGAGTGAATAGACTGTACTGTTAAGAAATGCTTCCCCAAAGGAGAAAAGAGAGATCTCTGAGTAGTCTCAAAGATCTGCAGGGATTTTCATACTGGAAATTCCTGCTCATATAGGAGAACAGTTTCTATGGAGAATTCCTACCCACAAGGGCTATCTCACTACAAAGGAAAACATGTCATGGGTCCAGTGCTGGCTCAGTTGAGGAGTAGAATTATTGTTTACACATATGAATGAAGTGTTAAATTATGGATTGTTTAATAATGCAAAGAAGACATTGGAATTAGAGTACATGGCAAATAAATTTAAGCTCACCTTTGTAAGTCATTAAGATGGCAATGGGAAGGGTTGCCAAATGAACACCAACTGTTAAGGTTTACCATTGTTTAGGTGAAGCGTTACAATGGTCACGTGAGCTCTCTTGGTCTCATCAGAATTCCAGAGATCAAGTACAATAGCCAGGCCTGGGACCCTAGGTGGCTGGTCCTCAGAAAGTCCATCACTTTATCTCAAGAGAAGATACCAGTGACAGCAAACTGGGAATGAGAGCCTGACAAATGAATTAGCTACATAAAATAGACCTGAGCAGATGCCTGATTTTCCAAAGCATAAGAAGGCCTGCTTCTGCCATCACTGGTCAGATTGGCCACCCTGGTTCAGAAGCCTAATGAGGTCCGAACATACTTCGGAAGGATGAATGTCCTCTCTCAAATCTTCAAAAGGCTGTATATACTGTACTCTATGTATTTCACTCGGCTGTTGGCTTTCCCTGACTATGGGGAGGTAGGGGCTGGAGAATGTGGGGAAGGCCCTTTTCATTACAGCTAGTCATCTCCACCTGCAAGAACTCAACCCACAGTTAGGGCTAGAACAACTGTTAAAAGCATAGGAAATAAGGACCTAACTCTCTCCATCCCTAACGTATTTTAAGTGCACAAGCTCAGAGATAAGAAACAGCATGATATATTCTTCTAAGGAATTTGAATTTTCTCCTAGAGGCAATAGGGATCTACTGAAGGATTTTAAACAAGGAAATTTGCATAATAATATCTGCATTTGGAAAATTCACTCCACTGGTATTGAAGATGCATATGGAAGGGTTAGAAGCTAAGTACAGAATCTTTTTATACTAAATTTTGTTTCATAATGAATAGTAGATGACAAGGATTCCAGTGAATCCATAAAATAAACTTTGATCTATTGAAAATATGAATTTAATTCCCATATTTAAAACCCCATATGTGAGTTAACTTCCATATTTAAAACTCTTCATAAGCTTCATATTGCCTAGAAAACAGTCTTCAATCTATTTGACCGTATTCTTATCAGTAAAGAAAAAAAAAAACCCAAGAATTTCCCATACCAATATATCTGTATTTATTTAGTTATAAATACACATATGCAAAGTACTAATGTATTAAATGCTTTAAAAAACAGATACACAGAAATTTTAAAGGCACAAAAGAAAACTAAATATAATCAGAAATCCTATTTTCTTTCTAATTTCCCAAAGATAATAGACCAGTAGCTCTTCAGCATGACATAGAAGCTCCTTCATGAAGTGATAATATATGGTCACGTCTCCAGGCTCTCTCTCTCTGCACTGTTGACCACCAGTGCCTCAAAAGCAGTTGCCCTAACTTGGTCCAATGGTTTTCCCCCTCTGGGTCTTTGTTCATTATTATCATTTTTTTAAATGGACTGTTAGTATCCTGTAGCTTTCCTCCCTTTGTTTTTATCTCTGAGTCTGTCTTCCCATCCAAATGTGGATTACCTGTATGTGGGTCACTTTTCTTTCCCTTACTGTCAGCTCCTTGAGGGCAAGGGCTATATCTGAGGCTTGTCTGTATTTCCAGTGGAACTGAGTAGACACATCTGACACATCCTCAGCTACAGCTTTTATCAGATGCAAACAGAAGATGTATTTTGAGACATGGAAAGGACCATATACAGGATGTGGGCAGTTATGTAACTGTGTAAGTTTTTTTTTCCCTCAACTATATTTTTCTGCTAACTGTGGACATTTTATAGTTTATAAAAAGTATTTCTAGTAGTAATGTAATAAATGGTAATAATAACAGTTCTTCATGAATAGGATTTCCTGATTCTTGTTGAATATTAGTTTAATTACTAATCATATTTGGATATTCCTTTCAAAGAATAATAATGAGTCCTCATATTTATTTTGCTTTATTGTATTTGGTTTATTTATTTTGCTTTATTGTAAATGGTTTAATCTAGAATATTTACTTCTAGGTTTACTTCCTTTAAGGACCTGACAAAGGGAGTAAAATTCTTTTCAACTGAAGCATGCTTTCCAAAAACATTATCTAAGTATTTTGGAAGAGAATAATTCTTTGGGAAACATTGTTTTAAACAGTTAAAAATGCCTCCTACTGTAGGATTGTGAAATACTTATCCTACGGGGATCTATATAGGCATGTTACATTTTTCCAGACATTTTTGATCATGGGGAACCCCACTGTTCAAGAAACATCTCATTGAGCTACTTGGGTTCTGCAAAACTCTGAATCAAATTGTTGAAGACCTCTCTGAAGAGGCCTAAATACTTTGGTACGGACTACTACAAAGCAGTAGCACCTGGTAATGTGGTAACACTCTTACAGCTTGGCCCCTGGCTCTTTTGCAACTCCTGGAGTGTATTGTCTTTAGGAGAAAAACATGTTGGTTCATAAATGCAGTATCTTTTTACCTAATAGATTTACAATAAATATTTGTTGATTAAAGTTAATTTCAATGAATAAGTAGGTTAGGAAGGATAAAGAAAAGCAACAGAGACTAGGTGAATTGCAGTTAGGGGACAAAATAGGGTCACTAGTGAGAGTTGGTAGGGATGGGATGCAAAGAGAGCAACAGAGGAACTCAGAAGGTTTAAAGGTGCATATTACTGTCAGTCTGGCTGTTGATGTAAGTACTAGGTTTACAGAGTTGTCATACTCCTAATACTACTGTCTAGAAACTTTCTCCAAGAAACTCAAGTAGCTTTGTTAGATTATTCTCCTGACTGCTATTTCTGATTTGCTTGCAATTCTTCCATGTATAACTAATGGTAGAGTAAAGAGAACTGTCTTTATAGGTAACCCTTTTTGTTAACCATTGTTATATGTTACCATTTGTATATGAGTTATCTCTCCAAGAGATAAGAATCTGTGAATTCTTGGAGAGCATAGCTCATGTCATATGTGTTCGGACATTTCCCTTATTGACCACCATGACTCCTTGCCTACTAGGTGTTATATAAATTCATTAATGAATGAACAAATAAACTGTTTTATGATAAATAATTTGACATTTATCCCCAGTTCCTGGAAAGGAGGCTAAATCCTTCGTATTTTTTGGTATCTGAAGTGAAGATGTTTCATGGAGGACTGGACTCTTAACTTAGGCGGTTTGTGCTAACTCCAGGTAGTTACTGCCAGAATTGAATTGCAGTATATCAGTTGGTGTCAGAACATGAACCAACAAAAGAACACTGGTATTCTGACTCCGAGAGGAGTGCCCTACCTTCTAGTATGTTCTTTCCTTAAGAGCAGATATATTCTTGTTGGTATCATTCCACCCTGGCATCTTGAACAATACATTGCTTACTCATGGTGGTTGTTTAACACACGTGTGCTGTATAGAGTTAGATTTGTTTAACTGTGATCTCATGATCAAGGACTTACACATTCAAGAGAGCGCATATACTTAAGCCAAGAGAGAAAACTGATAATGTTGACAGGTTTTACATACCTGGCTCTGTAAGTGATTGGAAACTAGTTATACCTTAATTGCTGTGTCTTAATATTGATCCCATGTGCATCTCTGCTTAGCAGTTTTGTTGCCATGGTGCATACTCTCCAAAAAGGTGCAGAAGAAATATTAATGTTTTATTTTATTTTATTTTATATTTTATTTTATTTTATTATTTTATTTTATTTTAGTTTAGTTTAGTTTAGTTTAGTTTAGTTTAGTTTTATTTATTTCTAGGAGAGAGAGAGAGACAGCGTGAGCAGGGGAGGGTCAGAGAGAGAGAGGGAGTCACAGACTGAAACAGGCTCCAGGCTCTGAGCTGGCAGTCAGCACAGAGCCCGATGCGGGGCTCGAACCCACAAACCGCGAGATCATGACCTAAGCGAAAGTCGGGTGCTTAACCGACTAAGCCACCCAGGCGCCCTTAATGTTTTATTTTTGAGAGACAGAAACATAGTGTGATCATGGTAAGGGCAGAGAGAGAGAGGGAGATACAGAATTCAAAACAGGCTACAGGCTCTGAGCTCTCAGCACAGGGCCTGATGGGGGGCTTGAAATCACAAACCATGAGGTCATGACTGGAGCCAAAGTTGGAAGCTTAACCAACTGAGCCACCCATATGCCTCGCCTTGGTGCACTAGGTTTTTTAGTCTGGGAAATAATCATTCAAAATTGTCAGGAATAGAGTTGTATGCTGAGTCCTACGCTAGATCTTTTAGCTAGTGAGAATATACTGTACTGATGTGTGTGTCCCCAGAAGTCAGGCCCACAGGAGTAGCTCCTAAGAAGCCATCAAGTCTGGCACCATGCTTCAAGTGTGAAATTCAAAGAGTGTCCTTCCATTTTTAGCAACCTCCAGGGAGATTCCACAAGATACCAAAATTTCCTTTGATCTACCTGTTTTCCAGAGATGAATCATCCTTTTAAAGAACTCTTGTTTGGATCCTAATAATCTCTTTTTGGCTTTCCCCCTTTTCTTCACTTCTTATCACATGAACCTTTCCTTGCTTCCATTTTCCTTTTCATCTTGTCTTTTTTTTTTCCCCCCTCTTGGGTACTCAAGGTGACTACACTTAGGTTATCTTCACATACAGATTCCTTTTTTGTTTAACAATAGGAAATACTGTCTTTAGGTTCTGGAACAACTGGTAGGACACTTTCTAGAATACTCATCTTCATATTTGTGTCTTCACAGGTATGAAGGAATATTCTTCAAGTTTAAAATTGGTGTTTATTTCATTGGCAAAGTAGTAGAACCTGACCAAGATCAGTACCATGGTCTTTATTTTATAACTTCCTTAAATGCATGGGAAACCTCGGGCTATCTCCAATGGAATTGCTTTGCTAGTGTAGGGGTGGAGAAATTTTCCTTCTACTCTCTAGGTTCTTTGGCTGATCTAACAGTTGAATTGTTGTAAGGCAGATTAACAGGAGAAAAACACTTAATTTTGTATGTTTGGGAGCCACAAAGATAATACTCAAGGGAAAGTTGGGCAGTGGTGCTTATATGCCATTCTGAGCTAAGGCATGGGAAGGGATAGGGGGCTGGAGTATCAAAGGGGAGGAGGGTAATAACCAGATAGAAGATGTTTGGTAATTAGATGATGGCCCTGCTATACAGATATGACTTTCAGATAAAAGTTTATCTCTGGTAACAGTTTTCTTTCTGGGTCAGGCCCCTGTATGTAAATTCTTTTAGGTAGTTAAGAGAGAAGTAAAATGTTTTGTTTTTTTGTTGTTTGTTTTGAGTCTGCTGGGTTTTGATTGCCTTCAGCTCAAAATAAACCACATACCAAAGTAGCATATTTTGGGGTCATGTATTCTCCCCTTCACTAGGTAGATCATCCACATTAAATTTACATATAGTCTGGCAAAAATACATAGTAAAAAATCCTTAATCATCACAACTTTAAATCCAATTAGCACTTAATAAATTGTTCACAGAAGGATGGTGTGTTTTTTAAATCATGAATTCTGTCTCTGTAGGTATCATGAGAGGGAGTTTCACTGGGCCCATGGCATTTACAAATTCTGATTGGCATTTCCTTCTTTGTTGAAAAGAGAACCTAGCTCAGTTTGCAGAAAATATGACAGTAGGCTGTGCAAATGTATGTCTAAAATGCAGCTCTGTGGGGGTTAAACATTCAAGCTTATATGAGACAGCATCAGTTTCAGGTCAAAGTGCTATTCTTAAATGATCAGTATAGAACAGAAAAAAGGCATTGAAGTGACCTTGCTGAGGGTCTAAAACTGCACTGAAGCCTTTTCTGCATGATTAAGTGAGCAGAATCTTAGATTAGCTAAAAGCAGTGCAGAAACATAATGAGTTCACTTATTTTGGAGCATTTAATAACAGTTATAGACAGTTATGTGATCAGGCGGAGTTATGACTTATTCATTCTTTCATTGCTATTAAAATTACTGCATTTGAGGTTTTTAAAGTCATTGAAATAAAAAAAGTCTGATTTATGTTAGGAGAATTTAGCTTGCCCTTTGGTCTCTCAGTTTTTAAATGATATAATTAGACTTTTTAAAGACCATTCTAAAAGCATTATTAGCATTTTGTATAGCAGAAAGTAAATGCATGTTTTGTGGATAGTTTAATTTTAAAAGGGATAATAATATGTGATTCAGAGAGTGATATTCATAGATTATTAAGGAAAGATTTTTTTGTATGAAATTTCTCAAAAGGCAATTGTATAATTTTAGTAATAGGCTATACAGAATACGTGTGGATTTTGCTGTGTGTACACACAGATACTCTTTCTAATGCACTCTCTAATTTCATTTTGAATGGACATTACAAAGACATGGAAATAATACAACACAGCTTTCCTCCCATTTGGGAAAGCAAGGATGGGAAGAGAAAGTACCAGAGGATGTATTAACTCATGACCTTTAGCATATTTCCTCCGAAATTACAGAGCCATCTATCAGCCTGGGGGAAAAAGCTCACTTTAATCATAACACAGAGATTTGCAGGTGGTTTGAATTAGCAGTAAACAACAATCATTAATAAATCATTTTGGAGGAATATGGAAATGTCATGGGTGCATCAACATTTTAATATAGTTCTCCTCTTAAACTTTTCTTACACATCTTACCATATGCAAATACCATCCCCTGTCCAAATGGTGCCAAATTAGGCACTGCTTCCACTTTCAAGTGGGTTATTGCACAATGCATAAAAGTGCAGAGAAAACATATCTCACCATAAAACTGTGAAATAAAGTGCTGATTTTAGTTGGACACTATAGTAGGATTATTTGATACATATCTTTGCTCATAAAACGGAGCTGACTGCAGTCTCTTTAAATAACAGCTATTTGTGCCACATGTGTGTTCTGTAAACAGTTTGGGTACCTCTTTTGAAGGCTCAAAATGCAGTGTACTATGATATTGAAGGATGGAAACTGAAAAACATATTACTAAGGGGTGAACACAAAGAAGCCCTTTATTTATTTATTTATTTATTTATTTATTTATTTATTTTTAAAAATTTTTTTAATGTTTTATTTATTTCTAGGAGAGAGGGAGAGACAGCATGAGCAGGGGAGGGTCAGAGGGAGAGGGAGTCACAGACTCTGAAACAGCCTCCAGGCTCTGAGCTGGCAGTCAGCACGGAGCCCGATGCGGGGCTCGAACCCACGAACCACGAGATCATGACCCAAGCGAAAGTCGGACGCTTAACGGATTAAGCCATCCAGGCGCCCCACAAAGAAGCCCTTTAAATAGGCAGCAATGGAGGATTATCCATGTGGATAAACGGATGGTCCAAGTTTTATCTGTTGAAGCATGACTACACACACTTTTAGGAATATACATGGTTGCATATGAGTAGATGCACATGTGTATTTATGCCTCTCCATTTTATCCACGTGTTTTTGAATTTAATTATTAAGGTTTGCCTTACCTGGGTAGCCATCCTCTGAAGTGAGTCCTTACGTAGCCTGGAATAGCTACGTGATCAGATCTGTTTGTTCTAGTTTGTTAATTGACAGGCAAAGGTGTCACTCAATTTATAGGAGGGGAAGACCACGTTATTTAGGTGGCAGTGGAGGGGTCAGAATGGTGTAGCAGCCACCTGTAGTGCTGTTTGAGGAAGGAGGCAGCTCTGGAAATAGTTTCCTGTCAGTGATGTTAGCATCTACTTGGACTATTTCCAAAGGGATAAGATGGACCGGAAACACAAAGCACATACACCTCACTGATGGAGGTCAGTGATGTGTGGGGCCAGGGTTATTATGGCAGCCTCCAACTCATGCAGTGCAGATTTTTGTCCACTAGAGACTGATCTCTCCCCAGTAAACATCTGGCTTAAGGCTTCACAGTTTAGACTTGAACTATGGTCTCAGAGGTGAGAGGCTAGCATTTCATCTGCTAAGCCATTTAGCCTTTTCCTTTGAAGGAAGATTGATTTTAAAAAAGCTATTAACCTTCAGTGATTTATCTCATCAGATCATCTTCATTTTCTTCTTATAATAAGACTATATTGTATAGTTTTATTCTTCAGTTAATTCAATGAGACGATCTGAAAGGGAAATACATGAGAAACATCAAGAAGGCAGAGATAATAGAAAATTATCAGCAACACCAAAATGAAAATGTTAACAGGAAAAACAAAAGAAACTGAGCAAATGTTATCACATCTCTCAGAGCTACAATCACGTAAGACATAATGGTTTGGTGTAACCCGGTTTTACGGAAATCTTTCTGTGTGTCACATTGATTCTAGGGCCATCCACCATGCTAATGACAGGGACACTCCTGTCTTTTTCCTGGTGAAAAGACAAAGGGGACACGTTTCATTTTTTGCAGTGACTAAAATAAAAGCTAAGGAACCAGTGGTAATTAATTCACATTGAGTATATTTTCAGAGGTGCACAAGAAACAGCAATTTTCAAGGAAATTGCATTAAAACACATTCTGTTCCGAGCCTGAAATTAGACATTTTATCTATTTTTAGTGAAAAATGTGAAAAATGTGTTAAACAGTAACCTGCTCTGCTGCCTTGTCCTGAATCCCTTTAACGTGAACTAGAAAATCAGTCGCTTCCTGTACTGAATCATGTTTGATTTATTGCATTATATTGATTGAGTTTCTACTTTGGAAAAAGTGTTACATTTTGTGAATAATGTGTTAGCATTAATGACTTTAATTCATTCTCCATAACTTTATGACAGACACTAATTTACATTTCTTCTGGAGTACCTGATAGCAAAGGAAGTTCAGGCATTTTAATTTTTTTCATGTATACCACCAGGCTGAGCATGAATGGAGAATGTATTAGGAAAGTATCTACTTTGAGGGGTGTGGGCTCCCCTCACCCTCACCCTGTGATGTCCCACCCCTGACACTCAGGTATGTACATTGACAGTCAAACTGAAGGCTAAGATAACATTTCAGTATTTGAAGAAACTAAGCAACAATAGCCGTAGGTCTCTGCAATTTTGTGGGCTTATTTAATACCCATGGTTGAAATTCCTTTTGTTTCAGGGCACTGTTAGTTTATTTAAGTTGGTGTTTGGGCAGGTGAGGCTAGTTCAATCCTGGCAAGTTCTGACAGCTTGACTCTAAAGAAATCGAAGAGACTTAGCCTGTCAAGCTCTTGTTCTCTGTTTGCTGAACTGGTCAGTAAGGACACCAAATAAGAATATTTGAAACTGCAGAAATAAAGGCTAGAAAAATATTTGCAGTAATGATGTCACTTTTGTCTGTGTTTTTTGAACAAGTGACAGTGATGGTGAGGTAATTCTTTGGTCACTGGTTATAAATTCCCCTCCTAACTGTTTCATACTATGTAATGACCAGAGTTTATAATATCTTTTCTCTAATTTTCCAGCACAGTTCTAATTTCCTTACCCAACTTTAGTTAAACACAAAGGCACCTTTTAATTGCTTTTTCTTATCTGGATTAACTCTGGGATTGATATTTGCAAAATGAATTATGATGGGATTTTGAAAAACAGGGCTGGTATTAAAGGTGAAGGAAATAACAAGGAGATAAAAGCAGTGATTCCTGAAACTTGTGTGGTTCAGCATTGAGAAATGGAAAATGTTTGACTTTGAGAAAGGGGGAAGAAGACTGCTGCCCCTTACTGTCAGCTTTAGTTCAACTCAAGTTTGAAGACGGAGTTCTGGGTTGCCGTCTGTTGTTCCTCTGTCTCTTATCTTGATTCCTTGGTGTGCAGAATTCTGTCTCTTCTACCCCTCTCCTGTTCCCACCCCAAGCCCACTGAAATACCTGTTCCAACTGGACTTCCTTAGTGTGATACTTTCCATGATGATATCAAAACCACAGTTTTCTAGTGCCTTTTGGTTATTTCCTTTACCTCATCGACCAGGAAAAAGGAGGAGAAAAGATAAGCAAATAAATAAATAAATAAATAAATAAATAAATAAATAAGAAATGATCAATTGCTCTAGATCTCTGAACTTTAGAAAACTCTGGAATAATGTTTGGGACAGTAGGGTCTTTTAGATTTGGCTATTTATTAAAAAAATGTTTTTTAAAACATTTATGTATTTTTGAGAGAGTAAGACAGAGCATGAGTGGGGAAGGGCAGAGAAAGAGAGAGAGAGAGAGAGAGAGAGATGGGAGACACAGAATCTGAAGCAGGCTCCAGTCTCTGAGCTGTCAGCACAGAGCCCAACGCAGGGCTTAGACTCATAGAATGTGAAATCATGACCTGAGCTGAAGTCAGACGTTTAACCAGTTGAGCCACCCAGTTGCCCCAAGATTTGGCTATTTATGATAAAGTATCCTATCAAAAAATCTGTAGGTTGCCCTTTCCTACAAGATATATATTTTCTTGTATGTTCAAATTCCTCCCTAATATAGAAAAATGCAATAGTGAAAATAGTAATAGCAAATAAAATAATAATTAGTTGGGCTTTATTGACATAGCCTAACATGATCTCCCATTCCAGGCATGAAATGACATGTCATAATAAAAATATTAAAGTATATTAGAAGATAGTGAAAAGATACGGAATGAAACCAAAAAAATGAGCAGATCTCCTTTTTGCCATAGTGACCAGAGTTCCATTTCTTACTCCTCTCTGTTTACATCCACCAAAATATTGCAGTAGATTTAAAAAAGAGAGTGAGCTTCAGTTGATGAGAGATCCTACTCATTTTAAAGTTGAAGGAGAACCAGCAATCAAGATAGAAAATGAAGATCTGAGGGTTACAGTGCCTCAAATCAAACATTCCAAACCTGCCACAGTCATCTACTTGGTGATATGGTACAAGATTTAATGGGCAAACCTAATAATGGCTTTGAGTCTTTGTGCTATTTCTAGGTGGTTTTTGCCCCAATCCATACATAAAAGGAAACTTCTCTTCTTTATGGAGCTCTGAATTCCTGGCCTTAGAGCTGATCGTTTTGCCCTACTCATTCCTCCCTCTGCACAGCCACCTGGTCTCCATTTCTATAGCTTCTGATAGCATCGCTTATTTTCTGCCTTGGATCTCGCCTCAGTTGTCTTCATGGCTGTGATCACTGTTCTTCATAGGTAGTGACTCATCATTCTTGAACCTCCATCATTATTGCAACCTGCCTTAGACCACTTGGTTATGTATTATCCCTTCTTGACTTTACCCAGGTCCAAATGTGTTACAATCCCTGCTGCTCTGCAGGCTGTATTCTAGTAGGATTTGCACCCAGTACGGCAAGGACAGTGCGTATGGTAAATGGCTGTGACTATGCAGTATCAGTGGTTTGGAAGGGACTGACCCCACCAAAGAGTAGGTACTGAAAATATTTGTAAACTGAGTTTTAATAATTCTTTAATTAGGCTGTTAGGTTAGATGTTAAGAGGTGCTTACATTTGCCAAAAACTGTGGCAGGATTATTTTTGGAATCTCGGAGCACAATATGCTACAGTAGTGTTTCCACAGAATTCAGCTCCTTCCCCCTGCCCCCATCTGGTGCTGCATACATCTTAGAGGAGCCTCTACTATTTAACTGCCATGTGAAAATTCATGTAACTGTTCTTGGCAGAGTCATGATCCCACTGGTTAAACCCACTACGTATGCTAAACAGCATTGAACCAAACTCATTTGAGCAAAAAATGGAAGACAGAACCTGTTTCGAGTCATTTTTCATTTCTCTTCTGAAAACCAGCATGTGATTTGAGAATGCAGAATGATTAATTTGGGACCACAGAGAATAGAAAGTAACATAGTTCCAGTTAATTGTTTTTTTCTCTTAAAGGGGATTAATAAATATACCATGCTTACCATAAATTGGAAAGGTGAAAACAATAAACCAAAAAACTCTCTATTTACTTGATCATCTGTCTTTTCTTATGATTTTGTGTTCGTCCATTCAGGCTGCTATAAGAAAATACAAGAATGAATGGCTTAAAAACAGCAGAAATTTACTGCACACAGTTCTTGAGGCTGGGACCCCAAGATCAGGGTGCCAGGATGGTTGAGTGAGGGCTCTCTTCCTGTGTCAAACTCCTTATTGCATCCTCACATGGCAGAAGGGGCAAGTGAGCTCTCTGGAGTCTCTTTTGTTAGAGAACTTAATCTCATCTCATTTATGAGGGTTCTTTCTTCATGACGTAATCCCTTTGCAAAGGGCTCACCTGCTAATCCTACCACCTTTGGGGGTTAGGATTTCAACATACGAATTTTGGAGACTTGTAAAAATTCATACCATAGCATATTGAAAGTTAATATTGAATCATTTTTAGTTAAATGACTCTTCCATACTATTCCTTGTCCTACTTCCTACTAATAATTGGTGCTAATTGGTATATTTTCCATGTTGAGCCATAAGGTTTTACATTTATTTCCAACCAGAGATCTGAAGGCCAACATTTCTAATGCCTGAATCAGTGAGGTAGGCAGTCAATCATTCAAAAAGTGTGTATTGAACACTTACCATGTTCTAAGCAGTACTCTGTCTAGGTGATACCAATTTGTTTTAAAGTTTATTTATTTATTTTGAGAGATGCAGAGAGCACAAGTGAGGGAGGAGCAGGGGAGTGGAACAGAGGATTCAAAGTGGGCTCTGTGCTAACAGCAGAGAGCCCAATGCAGGGCTCAAACTCACAAAGAGATCACGAGCTGACCCTATAACCTGGGCCAAAGTCAGATGCTTAATGGACTGAGCCACCCAGGTGCCTTGGTGATACCCATTTTTAAAGCCATAGACACATCCAACCATTGTGTACAGTATTGTCTCTAAATCCTATTAAACATAATTTCTAGGTCATTCCTCTCTGGCTTTGCCAGATCAGAGTTTCTTCTAGACTCTTGCAGGAATTTCAGCACTAATATTTTCTTTCAAATTTCTTGACCATTTCGTATCTTCTTTGAAGTTGTAGCATTTTGGCATTGTAGCATTTGAAGTATGAGTTTTGCTCAGAAGGCAGCCGGGTAGTTTCTGCAGTTTTAGTAAACATTAGTAGGCATTTCTGAGGGGGGAGGGCGTCCTGTTAACTCTAGATGGGCAGTTGACAGCATGAATGAAACATATGCAATGTGGTAGAGAGCCAAAGCTACACCAGGTAGCCAAAGTACACATCTTTGTACATTTTCCCAGTAACAGTCCAGTTAGAAATGAGAGCTCTTCTCCCCAGCAAGGTGGCCCCAACTGACCCAATTTACAGATTGGATCCCACTTGGTCTGATGGTTTAGTTTAGCTTAATCTTTAAGTTATGCTCCTATGCTCAATTCCCAGCTTCCAAAAAGGATGATTCTCTGCTCTCACACTTATAATGCAAACTGGCCATGCTTGAAATGAAAGGTTATTGATGGAAATTAAGAATTGCTTATGGCAGCACAAAAACCCATGCTTAAAGACAGGTGCAAATAAATGATGATATAAGAGCCTGGTAAGTTTCACTGCTTACCAGAAACAGCTCTGCAAATATTGCCTGTGGGAGTTTATTTTTCACCTGGCCTTTACTGGTTCTTTTAGGGGCATGGAAAGTGAACATTAGGTTAAGAGAAATAATAAAAAAAGAAAACAAGATTGTAAACCCAATTAATTAAAGGCTTGTCGTCAACTATAAGTGACAGATGTGTTTGTACAGGATAATTTTGTCCCAGTTACAAAGGCATCGGTGCATTGTTCTGCCTGGGCTTTCAGCAGTCTCTCAGATAGAGTGAATTCTTAAGTGCTCAGCACACAAATGAGATGTGCAGTTTTCAATGTAGTTTCCAATAGAAAGTTTAAACTTGATGTGTAAAAATAACCTGGTCAGAGTAATTTTTTCCCCTCAACAGAATAAAGTAAAAACTTAATTATGAAATAATGGTAAGGTCACCACAATCAGAGAATTATCTTTGCTTTTGATGAGGTTCCAGCCTCTTTACAAATGGAGAAACAACCATTTCATATCATATATTATCATATATTATGTTGCTCCCTTAACTGATTCTTGTCCACTTAAAAATCTAGAATTCTTGTGTCTTTTCTTGCTTTTCTATCTTCCATTTTTACAATCCCTTTACAGTGTTTTTTCCCTTCCAGAATTTTCCACCTTCCACTTGCTTGGCTCAGCCTACTAATTGGAGATTAGACTATCCATACACCACCATGCACCTCCTTATCCCTCTGGCTGCTGTGGCTCTGACCCTGTTGATCTTCGCTTCACTCAACCCTTGTTCCACCTTCTTCACTTTTGACCTTTTTCCACTTTCTGTCTGCAACACCTCCTTCTTGTCAGACTGTGGCTCATTTATACTTATTTCCTTCATGGTCTTCTTTTTCTTCTTAGCTTCTCATTCAGTATATAATGCATTATTTTCTGGTTCTACCCAGCCATTTTAAAGAAACCTTTTAAGTTACTGATGACTCCGTTGTCGAATCCAACGACACCTACACAGTTTCTGACAATTTTGAACATTTGTCTTTCTAATTCTTTCCCTTTCTTTTTTTTGACCTTCTAACTCCACAATACTTTCTCCTTCTTATTTTCCTAATTCTAAGCTGCAGATAATGATTTGCCAACCATCAATAACAACCATCTCTCTGGAGAAAAAAAATCATGAAAATGCTAATGTGTAATGTTTTCTGATGTCCATGGTATAGATTATAGATGCTGTCATCATGGTCCGTTTCAGGCTACTGACACGACATCACTGAATGCTGAACTAAGGAGTGGTGTGAACTGTTGTTTGTCTTCCAATAGCACATGCTGTCTCTGGCATACCACTGACTCGGGGTACCTGTCCCTCAAAAAGAGTTCTCCAGGGGAGTGGTTTCCAAATTGGAGTGAATGTATTCCGTGGGTCCTACAAGATAATCTATTGGAGTGTGGAAAGAGTGTACTAGAAATTCTATTTATACTTAAAATTTAGCATATCTTTTTCAAATTTTTATTTTATGTAGGCTTTATTATATACATACGACATTAGTAGAGTATACGTATACTATTTATATATGTGTATGAGTGTGTGTAAATAGAATTTTTTGGAGTCTTTCTATGTACTAGGCCAATGTTAGGTTATTTAAATCTTACTACAGTCTTACAAGATAATTGCTGAAGTTCAGAAGAGTTAAGTAATTAGCTCAAGGTGAAGTATGATTTAAAAGGAAGTAAATATATTGATGGTGTATCCTCATTTTTAAAAAAACTGGTGAGTTAGGCAATCAAAACTTTTTGGAGGTTGTGATCTCAAGCTTGACTTGCTTTTCATTCTATTTACTTCTACCAGATTACTTCACATACACTGATGGTTTCAACAACCATTCATAAGCATTTGATTTCAGTTTTTTTCTCCAACCCTGTAGAGTTTCAGACCTAAAATTTTAAAGCCTTCTGGTAGCCCAATATGTTGAAGACATAATGAGAAGACTTCAGGGCTCATGTATTGAGTTTTAGCTAGTATAATTGATTCTAATTAAAAAGAAAGTTAAATTTCCAGAAAAATGTCAAAAACGTAACATTAAAAGATATCACTTGTTGTAATATATATTTATGAAAAACTACTTTGTAGGGATCTCAAATGTGAAATACATTTTGGACATCAGTTTCCTTACCTATAAAACAAAAAACTGAACTTCGGTGGCTTCCTTGAAACTCTTCTTGTCTTTGATTCCTAGTAATACCACATGCTATTAGTGTTTTCAGTGTAAAGTGATGCTTCTACCTAACTTACCGATCAATAGCAATTTACTGGTTTGTGGACTTATGTACTTAATAAATGGAATTTTGATTTTTCTTAACATTAAACTAACTCCTTTAAAAACGGATACATGTATCTGTTCCAGACATGACCTCTGACTTTTGACTTTGAAATGACTCTTAATTTCAAGGTAATAGGTCTCAAATGAGAGATTATTTAAATATATCTCAGCAAATATCCAGATTGACAGGTCTCCAAGACAATTTATAGTAAGCTATTTAGGAAAGAATGCAGTATGCCCTTTGCACTTATTTTAAGACTTAAGGGAAATCTGGGTCTGTAAAACATTTGGTGATTGCTGAGCTTTTGACACTTACCTGCAAATGTTATTGTATGATTGGTGTAGTTTTAAAACAACAACAACAAAAATTAAAATTAGACAGGCAGAAGGAACATAATATTGAGTACTTATTTCACAATCTCTTTTAAGAGATCTAACTGGTTCTGATGTACTATGCTTTTCCTTATGATAGCGCTTTTCTTTCCTCTTCTTTACTCTCAGCCTTCCTACCTTTAAACTAATTTAGGATTCTTATTTAGAACAAGAACATTTATATCTCCAGCAAAGATGATTTTGAAATAGGGAGAATGTAGGATTTTATTTATATCTTGATGGGTACTAATTTATAAGATTTTGAAAAAATCAAGTTCCATGATTTCTTAATTTTCATTTCATAATGTAAAAAACAGGGTAAAAATGGCTACATTTCTAGGTAATGTTTAATCCTTGAAGATTTTCTCACTTCAAAATGAATTGAAAATTTTCTTCATTAATATATCTGAACTTTATGAGGCACTAATATGAATTGATTTCTCATTTCCTATAGGTGGAGCCTATTAAATTTCCTAGGTTATTTTTTAGTCAACAATTTGGGCAAATTTCAGTTGGCTATAAAGTTGAGAGAATACTTTAACTTTTGAGATGTACTCATATACACAGAAGATGAAAAAATGTTTGCTTTAAAAAATGATATTCTCATGATATGATGCCTAATTATAATGGGTCATTTCTGAACATATGTTTGCAATTACCAACGCTTACTGTCCGCCTCCTACAGAAGTTACTACTTGTTCCGCATTCCCAGTTTGTCCATTTATAAAAGAGGAAGAATGGGGGGTAGTAGAGAGCTATAAAGGGATATCCAACCATGCTTAAGGAAGATCTTAAAATTCTGTTGCCTTTGTTTGCCACTAGAGTTGTGTGAAAGTTAATATTTTTAGTCCATAGAGATTATGCAAATTATTTTTAAAGTCCTAGTCATGGAGGTCATATCCCTTGAGTGTCATCAGAATTTCTGGTTTGTATTAGCTGGAATTCCCAGAGCTAAAATAATAAAAAAATGGCTGAAAGGTATCATGAAGATTTTGTATTCAGAAGATCTCTTTCTTAGAGACAGGAAGATTAGTTCGATAGCTATCTTTTGTTTGTTTCTAACTTACAAGACTAGTATTTTTTCATTTGAAAATATCAAACAAGATAGAAGTTTATCAAGTAAGAACCAGTAGTTCCATATATCAACCACTAGAATTAATGAGTATTAATAGTTTTTTAAAAACAAATATGGGATAAATCTACACTTGTTGCATAGCTTGCTTTTATTTACTTAAGAAGAGATCACTGACATCTTTTCAGGCATATGCATAGAGATCATACCTAGTATATATTTATGTGCTTCTCTATAGAAGGATGTTTAGATTATTTCTAATTTGAGACCATTACTAACTATAATAAACATTCTTGTTCTTATACCTTAATGCTTTCATGCTGCTATTTCTGAAGGCTTGGGTACCAGAAATGGTGTTGTTTAGCTTATTTAACAACTTACAGGTGCTGTTATGGAAGGACTTTCTAAAACTTTCTGACAATAAGATTTGATCTGTGCAAATAGAAAAATCCTGGGTTGGAGAGTTGATCTTCAAAACAAGGAGTGTTCATGTTTTTGTTCATTGGGTTTAACTGTCTGACAATCAACAGCCAACTTTGTGAACTAAGGCGGTACATATCTGTGAAAATGAAAACCACTGAATCACTTATGCAAGTTTAATTTGGGTTTATGAATATTTTTTAACATCACTCAAAAGGAAACTATAAATAATCTTCCTTGAGTATAATCTTTCTCTTAAGGAAAATAATACACACCTCACAGATTGGGTATGTTATTGCCTGCTGCCATTCCTGATTTATATCAGTGCTGTTCTGCATTTTTATACTCTGTAGAATACTTTGTGAGTTCATAAATTTGCATTGGCACATCTCTACGTTTATCACAAGTAGTGGACATAATGCCCCAAGGCAAATGGGCACAAATAAACCATAGAGAAATTAGTGTGAGGTTTAGGGGGAAGTAGTATCACCGAGAACAAAAGCTCTTCTGTTCTGTGCTGATTCTGTTGCCCCCAGTCTATTCAGGAGTACAAAAATTGCTTTTCAGCTTTTCCTTCCTATGCTTTAGGCCAGAGACTATTTACTCTGTTGCTTCACCTGCTGGTTTGATATAAGAAGAGCTGAAGAAACTCAGGGACAAAAGAATTTATTTAATACCAATAGCAGCTGTGATTTTGCTACATGGGTCCTGAAAGTTGGAAAGTTCTTGGCTAAAAACGAGTCCTGATGACTTTTCATGCTCTTTTACATTCATACTGTGATGTGTTTCTAAATTTGCAAGGGTGCACACAACAGACACTCTTGTGGCCGGAGCACACTCAGAGAATGTTTACATGGATGTAATATCTGTTGTTAATATCATGTAGTTGTTCATTTTAGACTTTTCAAGAAGCTCATTTTCAACACAGGTAAAATTAGAACTTTGAGTTTCTGTGGCGGAGAGCTATGAGCAAATTGTTTCCAGCTACCTCTTACTATCATGAGCCCACATTAAATATTGGTCAGGTCCCATCTGGGGCAGTCTAGTCCCCAGATTTCATTATTGTGTTAAAATGTAGAAACTGCACCAAATGGTCTAGAGCAGCTCTTTGCTGATATGGTATTTCTCATCTTTCCCTATGTTCTACTTTCAGAGGAAGTAAGACATTTCATTAAGAGTAACCACTTAATTCCCACCACACACCCAAGAGAAGGGAGCCAAATCTCTTGTCAAGAGTATTGTAATAGTTTCAAACTACTTTCTCTGCCTTTATCTCGTTTCCATGGTTAGTGATTGCTCTTTATACAGAACTAGTTGGTCATATTTTTCTTTTGCTTCTTCCCATGATCCCCTTTGCCCAAAGGATAAAGTTCAAACACTGGTTGTGGCAGTTGAGGCCTGCCATGATCTCAGTACTCTCCCAGGTTTTCCATTCAAAAATACCCCTTTGCCTCAGAAGCTTCAGTCATGAGAAATTGCTCTGTTTTTCCCAGAACTCTCTAGATGAAACTTCTCCACACAGCCTTTCCTATACACTTCTCATCTGGATTACTTTACTTCATCCTAACATGCCCCTGGGGAATTGGTCACTCAGTCTTTTGTGCCCACCTTGTATCTCTGAGTATTTTAATTATAACAACTGTAATATCTTATTAAGTATATTTATTTAGAAGCCTGTTTTATATTTCTGGGCTGGAATTGCTTCATCAACAGAAGTAAAGTACTTCATTTGTATATTACTGTGTCTAGCATAAAGTAAGTAAGCAATGACTAATTAGCTAAATAATTAATGAGTAAATATTAATGCCTTTATTGCAACCAAAGGGAAATCAGACCTAGTTATCAGAGTCATAAATAGGATTCTATGTATGTATGCTTGTCTTTTGCCTTCGTCTTTTTCCAAAAAGGATTTAAGACAGTTAAAAACTTATGCACATTCTAACAAGATAATAAATGTGGACATTAGAACAAAGTAAAGTAAATGGAATTGTAGAGTTATGTTTAGAACTTTCAATCCACTTTGGATAATATTACAGGTAAATGAATCCATAGTTACACTGTTAGGGAGAACAAGAAGTAGATAAGAAATTCTTTAAGGAGCAATCTGGGATTTTCTAAAGAAGCTGTGGGTTTATTTAAAAAAAGGATGGACATAGAAATTAGAATATTACACCCATGAAGCTATATAGTGTTCTATTTGTATAGTTATTTATATATATGTTATATATATAGTGTTACAGTCATGTGGTTATTTATATATGTTATATAGTGTATGTGTGTGTTTGTAGTGTTAAATTTATGTTTCAGGTTCCATACATCTTAGAATAATGGCATCTTGTTATTGATGGAGTCCTAAAAATATACATTATCCAATTAATATCCAATGCATTATCATTGGATTTTAAACTATGGTTCATATATAAGAGATTCTCAGGAATGTTTAACTTAAAATTTTGAAACTTCTATTCTGGAGGTCAAGTAGAGCATGAAAGACAAGCTAGACATCTCTTAATTCAGGGAAATAATATTTCTCTTTGCACAGGGGAAAAACAAAAATTTGACTTACTTTTCTTTGAAACAATTTTAGCTAGATATCATAGTGTTTCACTGCTGTGTTTGCAAGACATTTAGGACCTTAGAAATTGGAAGGTCTAGAGAAGCTATGGAGTTTGAAGGGACATTTAAGAATGAAAGCCAACAGGGGTGCCGGGGAGGAGCTGGTTAAGCATCCGACTTTGGCTCAGGTCATGATCTCACAGTTTGTGAGTTTGAGCCCTACGTCCAGCTCTGTGGTGACAACATTGAGCCTGGAGCCCATTTGAGTTCTGTGTCTCCCTCTCTGTCTGCCCCTCCCCTGTCCCTGCTTGCGTGCTCTCTCTGTCTCTCAAAAATAAATATTAAAAAAAATGAAATCAACATATTATTGTAAAACACAGAGTTCATTGTATTTTACACACACAAAAAAAGGTTAATTATAATGACAACTTCCAACTGATCTGGATTTAATATATAAATCTTAGAAAAAGTGTGGAATATTTAAGTTCTAGTTATACACTTTAATCACATTCTACACACTTAGTTATGTTGTTCAAGATTAGTTAAAATTTATCATGATCAGGGGCGCCTGGGTGGCTCAGTCGGTTAAGTGTCCAACTTCGGCTCAGGTCGTGATCTCAGGGTTCATGGGTTCGAGCCCCGCATCGGGCTCTGTGATGACAGCTCAGAGCCTGGAGCCTGCTTCAGATTCTATGTCTCCCTCTCTCTCTGACCCTCCTCTGCTCACTCTCTCTCGCTCTCTCTCTCCCTCTCTCTCTCTCTGTCTCTTAGAAATAGATCATTAAAACATCTTTTTTAATTTATCATGATCAGTTATTATCTGATTTGCGTATACCATTATTAAAATACTATTAATTTTATTGACTATCAGGTAGAAGAAAGATATATATATCATGGAGATATAATAGCTGCCTTCAGAAGAGTTGATCAACCACATTTATCCAGTTCATGCATTTCAGAACTGAAGGGGGCTACAACATTAAGTGACACTCATAAAGAAAAACAACCCTCCAATTAAATTTAAGGTAAATATCTAGTACTTTAAGAACTCATGTTTCCTTAGAAGTTATCACTAAATCTGTTTCTTGGTTGAGAGTTAAGAATGATGATGTATAAATATATATTCCATTTTCATCTTAGAAAGTGAAAATCTCTCTGAGATCTGTTCATCAGGCAATCATCAGAGTTTCCATCTTTTAGGAAAAATAGGTTTCAGGGCACCTGAGTGGGTCAGTCTTTAAGCATCTGACCTTAGCTCAGGTCATGATCTCATGGTTCTTGAATTCGAGTTCCACATTGGATGAGCTCAAGCTGGGCTTCAGGTGAGCTCCTTCCCTCCTTTGGGTGAGCACATGCCCTGCTTCAGGTAAATATGAGCCCTTCTTTAGGTGAGCTCGAACCTCACAAGGGGTGAGTTTGAGCCCCACTTTTGGTGAGCTTGCACCCCACATCAGGTAAACATGAACCCCACTTCCAGTGAGATGAGCCCCACATTGCGTGAGCTTGAGCCCTATATTGGGTGAGCAGGAGCCCTGCTTGGGATGAACACAAGCTGTGCTGTGGGTGAGCCCCACTTCTCTCTTTCTCTCTCTCTTCTTCTTCCTCTCTGTCTTCTCTCAAAAAATGTGTTTTATTCTTCATCATTTTGAGTTATAGAGCTTTAATATTCACTCAGCTGTGGGAAAAGGAAATGAGAAACATATGACCAATTTATTTCCAATTTATTTTAACAGTGTGATCAAAAGAGGGCTTTTAATAGGAGTCTTTAAGGAAACTCCACCCACAAAATTCTTCAGTGGGTCATGAAGCTGAGATTTCCTCCACTGAACGCTCACAAGGCTGTCAGTTGCCTTTGATAATCACCTACCTTCTTTTTTCCAATATCTTCCTCTGCTTGCCATCTCTTTTTATATGTACTAGAGATGAGGAGGAGAGATGAGTTCGGTAGAGCCAAAGACCTGGAGATGGGAAGGAGGAAGTCAATCCCACACTGAATTTGTATGGAGGAAGTATGTGTGTTGAGTAAGATTTGTTCAGGCATTAAGTATAGTGCTGTTTGCCATGATTTCAATGTTAATGAATCAACAACATATATTAAGTAAGATATCTTTTTTAATGTTTATTTAATTTTGGGAGAGGAGGGGAGGGGCAGAGAGAGATGGAGACACAGAATCTGAAACAGGCTCCAGGCTCTGAGCTGTCAGCACAGAGCTGGACATGGGGCTCGAATTCACGAACCATGATATCATGACACAAGCCAAAGTCAGATGCTTAAGTGACTGAGCCACCCAGGTGCCCCTTAAATAAAGTATCTTTAAACATAAATATATAAAACTGGGTTACGTATTGAGGGTTGGTAAAAATGTTGTGGGTAGAGGCTTACAGGAACTTCACTCTGGATATTCCCTAGGAGCAGTGGTTCAGTATTTGCTACTTGAGCATTTGCAGTGACTTCATAGAGCATCATTCCCGTGAATAATGAAAATAAACTATACATGTATATATATGTATATACAGTATATCCATATCCATTCTGAGAAGTAAAACATCAACACCTTTGAAGCTCCTTATATGCTGCTTCTAGATTACACTGCCCTGAGTCCTTTCTCTCCCTTAAGTTGGTCATTATCTTTGAATTTTATGAGAAACATTTATTATTTTTCTCTTTTGCTTTATGTTGTATGTAAATAATTCTAAATAAGTAGTGTATAGTTATGTTTTTGAACTCCATATAAATGGAATCAAGCAGGGGAGCATGTGTGGCTCTATTGGCTGGGCATCTGACTCTTGGTTTTAGCTCAGGTCATGATCTCATGGTTTGTGAGTTTGGGTCCCATGTTGGGTACTGTGCTGACAGTGCAGGGCCTGCTTTGGATTCTCTTTCTTCCTCTTCTCTCTGCCCCTGTTTCTCTCTTTCTCTCTCTCTTGAAACAAACTTAGAAAAATGATATCAAGCTGTATATATCTTCTGCATCTTCCTTTCCCCATCTGTCCAGATTTGTTGAAATTATTGATAAATAACATTGTACAAGTTTAAGGTGATGATTTGATATACATACATATTGTGAAATAATTACTACAATAAATTTAGTTAACACCTTTATTACCTCATATAATTACCACTTTGTATGTGTGTGTGGTGAGAACATTTAAGATTACTCTCTTACTGACTTTCAAGTATACAATACATTATTATTAACTGTGGTCACCAGGCTATACACTACATCCTTAGGATTTATTCATCTTATGGCTGGAAGCTTATTACCTATTGACCAACATCTCCTCATTTCTCCCATCCCCAGCCCCTAGCAACCACCATTCTACTCTTTGTTTCTATGAGTTCACCTTTTTCAGATTCTACATCTAGGTGAAATCATGCAGTGTTTGTCTTTCTTAGATTGATTTCACTTAATATAATGCATTCGAGATTCATCCATGTTGTTTCAAATGGTAGGATAACATTCCATTGTATGTATATACTATATTTCCTTTGTCCATTCATCTGTTGGTGGATACTTAGATTGTTTCCATGTCTTGGCTACTGGGAATACTGTGCATCTTCTTTTTTTTTTTCCACTTGAAATTATGTCTGTAATATTTCATAGTGTATTGTATAACTAGAATTTACTAATTTTCACTGCTATAAAGAATTCTATTTGTATAAGGAAGACACAACATTTATGCATTTTCCTATCGTGATGTTTAATTTTATATATACTTGACAGGGCCACAGAATATCCAGACATTGGGTCAAAAATTATACTGAGCATGTTTTTGAAGCTGTTTCTGGATGATATTAACATTTGAATCAGATTGTCCTCACTACTGAGTGGGCCTCATCCAATCAATTAAATACCTGAATAGAACAAAAAGTCTGAGTAAGAGGGAACTCCTTGTACCTGTCTACTGAGCTGGGAAACCCGTTTTTCCTGCCTTTGGACTTTGATTTTTAGTCTATCAGCTTCAGACTGACTTTTAGTTTGAATATATAATATTCAGAGAGATGAATATAAGCTTTCCTGGGTCTTCAGCGTGCTGATTATTGAGCTTGGGAGTTTTCAGCCTCCTTAATTCCAGGAGCCAATTTCTTATTTCTATTTAGCTCTATCTTTATCTATAGGTACAGCTATCTATATAGATTCTGTTTCTCTGTTAGTCCTAATATACCTATTGGTGAATATGAACATGTGGGTAATTCTTAGTGTTTTTAAATGGTACAAACAGTACCTGTAAATAGTTTCAAAAAGGTCTCTGAGTACATGCTCAAGAATTTTCTAAGATAGATATACTGAAATGAATATAACTGTCTTAAACTTTTTAAGATAATGAGATGTTTTCTCCAGTATTTGAATGAATTTCTGGTCCATTAGTATTCATAAGAATTTTTATTCTTGCAAAAATTTGGTATTGTCTCAGTATTATTTTTTTATCAATATAGTAACCATAAAATTTTAGTTTTACTTTTCATTTACCTTATTTCCAAAAAGGTGAGCAAGGCTCAGAGCCTGGAGCCTGTTTCAGTCTGTGACTCCCTCTCTCTCTGACCCTCCCCTGCTCACGCTGTCTCTCTCTCTCTCTCCTAGAAGTAAATAAAAAAACATTTAAAAAAAAAAAAAAAGGTGAGCAAGTTTTTTTAAGTTTATTTATTTATTTTAAGAGAGAGAGAGAGAGAGAGAGCAAGCAACCCAGCAGAAGGGCAGAGAGAGAGGAAGAGAGAGAGAATCCTACACAGGCTCTGTACTGCCAGTGTGGAGGCCGACGTGGGCTTGAACCCACTAACCATGAGATCATGACCTGAGCCAAAATCAAGAGTCAGACCCCTAACAGAGTGAGCCACGCAGCCGCCCCACTGAGCAGGATTTCATATACTTTTCATACCATTTGATTTCTTCTTAGTGAATTTTTTTAACCTAATTTTGTTTAGACACTTGGTTTTTTTTCTTATGTATCTGTAGGAATTATTTTTACATTTTAAATACTTATAATTTGTTCGTTATATGATTTGTAACCACCCACTCCAATTATGGGGTTTATATTTTCACTTTGATATAGTCTTCTGGCAAACAAAAGTTCTCAGATTGGTTCAGTTTGATTCTTCAGTGTGGGTGAATTCATCTGGATTCTCCTTTATATTTATCCTTTTCATGTCTTATTTAAGTAATCCTTGTATACTTTGGAGTTTTAAAGATAAACTATGTTACGTTCTAAAGTTTCTCCTTTTTTTGTTTTGTTTTGTTTTTTTATTTTAATTTATTTATTTAAGTTCAACTTAGTAAACATACAGATTAGTATTGGTTTCAAGGAGTAGAACCCAGTGATTCATCACTTACATATAACACTCAGTGCTTATCCTAACAAGTGCCCTCCTTAAAGCCCATCACCCATTTAGCTCATCCTCCCCAGCTCCCCTCTAGCAACTCTCAGTATTCTCTGTATTTGTTTCGTTTTTTAGATTCCATGTATAAGTGGAATGATACGGTATTTGTCTCTCTCTGACTTATTTCAACTTAACTAAATCCTCTAGGTTTATTGATAACATGTTGTAAATGGCAAGATTTTAATTTTTTTATGGTTAAATAATATTTCATTATATATGTATGCCACATCCTCTTTATCTACACATCTATTGATGAACAGGTTGCTTCCATATTTTGACTATGGTAAATAATGCTGCAGTGAACATAGCAGTGCATGTATATTTTCTTTTTTTATTATTTTATTTTATTTTTTAAAATAGTTTATTGTCAAGTTGGCTTGTTGGGGATGAGCACTGGGTGTTATATAAAGTTTCTCCTTTTTATTTAACATATGTCTGTCCTCCACCTGAGATTGATTACTATAAGGAGCATAACACAGTGATTCAGTTTACTTTCCTAGAGGGAATACTAATTATCTGGGATATTTTATTTCATGGCTCATCTTTTCTTCACTGATCTGCACTGCCTATTGTATATTAATTTTCCACATTTAAGTAATCTGTTTTTGGGCATTCCATTTTCTTTTATTGGCTCATTTGTCTTTCTCAGAGCTGTATTAGTTACTAGAGCTATATCCATCTGATTGGATCCGGTATGCTAGATGAGAAACAACCCTGCAAACTCAGTGATTTAGCACAACAGAACCTATGTTTTTTCCTCCAGTGAAAAATATGTTGCCAATTTGGAAAACTGACCAGAGTGGTTGTCCTTCATGAAATGACTTAACATTGTATCTTTGTATAAACTCATGATTCCATGATCAATATAAAAAAAGATAGCTTTCAGGTATCTAAGATTGCAATTAAATACGTCTGTCTAGAAATGTCACATGTTGCCTTTAGTAACTTTTCATTAGTCACAACTGGATTTATAACCAATTATAACAGTAAGAAAGCATTGTGAATTTGCATAATTAATTTTATAATGTTACAATAACCACTCATTGCTTGAATAAATCTATATCGGTTATGATGTATTATTTTTCATAATTAGCATCTTGTTTACTTGATTTCGCATCCATGTTATAATTGAATTGGCTTGGAATTTTCCTTTTATGCTTTTTATATTATCTTTATCTGGTTTTGATTTCAAAGATACACTGGCAAAATGAAATTATTAGATAATTATGGCTTCTTTTTCTCTTTTATGAATGAGTTGGTATCAGATTAAAATGATCTGTTCTCTGAATATTTTGTGGAACATTCCTATAAAATAATCTAAGCCTAATTTTTTTTTGGAAAAGGTGTTTCAGTTTCTTTAACTGCTTATGTGATTGCTGAGTTTCTATTTCTTCTAGAGTCACCTCCTTTGAATTAGATTTCTATAGGCATGTTTATGTTTAAAGTTTTATATTTAATGGCAGAAATTCATCTGTAATATTCTATTATTTATCTCATGTCTGCTGAATTTCTATTTATGTCTCTGTTTCATTCATACTATTGATTATTCTTATAATCTCTCGTTAAAGAGTTGTCAGTTTTATTTGTCTCTCAAAGAGCCTGTGGTTGATTCATTGACTTTCTTTATTACATATTTACTTTTCATTTTATTAATATCTGATCTTAAAATATTTTAAGGTTATTAGATCAATAAGTGTTTAGAACTTTACTATCTTCTTGATAAAGGAAGCCTTATTTTTATATAGAGACTTTATACTAGCAATGCTTTTTGCCTTAAATTCTATTATATTAATATAGCTACAAAATTGCCACTTGGTTAGTATTTTCTTGGAATATCTTTTCCATTATCTATCTTTCGATATCTCTGTATCTGTTATGTTTTAATCATAACTCATAAGTTTTGTTGCCATATCCTGATAACCTTATTCTTTTAACTGGAGAATATAGCTCCTTTATATATACTGGGATTAATGATTTATAGAGATTATTTTTCACCATTTTATTTTGTGTTTTTCTCACCAAAAAATTTTTTTTAAACATTTATTTACTTTTGAGAGAGAGAGACACCAAGCATAAGTGGGAGAGGGCCAGAGAGAGAGGGAGACACAGAATCCTAAGCAGGCTCCAGGCTCTAAGCTGTCAGCACAGAGCCCAACACAGGGCTCAAACCCATGAACCGTGAGATCATGACCTGAGCTGAAGTCAGAAGCTTAACTGACAGAACCACCTCACTTTTTTTTTTTAAATTTCTCCTATAGTCTCCTTTCCTATAATATTTGGACTGATTTTTTTCTTCTTTTTACCTTTCTACAATCTGGGATGCTATATAGTCTATAGTCTTTTAGGTATTATTCTAAAAATATTTAGTACTAACTAAAGTTAACTAATATCTTTGTCCTCCCAAATAGTACAAGCAACCTAGAAAAATTTATCCTAATCACCCCCTGACTTATATACTATTTTCTTTTTATTTCAGTTTTCTCTTTTTTAGAAAAAATGTTGAACATTATTACTATTTTATTAAGTTCTTCTTTGTTAATCTCTATTGACATATTTAATTTTCTTTGCTAGCATTACTTCTTACATTCTGTATCATTTTTCTGAGTCCCTAGTGCTTCTTATTCAACAAGAACTTTTAGAAATGTCCTTATTGAGAACCTGTGGGTATTAAACTCTTTAGTTTTTGTTTGAAAGGAGTACTTCCATTTTAACCTCAGTTTTCAAAGGAAGTTTCACTGAGTGTAGAAGTCTGGGTTGTTAGGTTTTGCTCTAAACACTTTAAAGATTTTTTCCATTATATTTTCTCTTGTTCCCCTTTTTAATATAAAAAGTCACCCAAATGGGGTTCCTGGGTGACTCAGTTGGTTAAGTGTCTGACTTTGCCTTAGGTCATGACCTTGCAGTTCGTGAGCTCAAGCCCTGCATCAAGCTCTCTGTTCTCATTGGGGAGTCTGTTTTGGATCCTCTGTCTCCTTTTCTCTGCCCCGACCCATGCATTCTTTATCTTTCTCTCTCCCTCTCTCAAAAATAAACATTTTTAAAAATAAAAACGAAGAACAAATCAGCTATCCATCTTATTCATTTATTTGTAAACTGTTTTGTCTCTGGTTGCTTTTAGGATTTTATCTTTATTTTTAGTTTTTCAATTTTAAAACAATGAGTCTAGGTGTACATTTATTGTAATATGTGCTAGTTATTATTCACAAAACGATTTCAAATTGATGATTCTTTGCCATTCATCAGCTTTGGGGACTTTTTATGACATTCCTATTATATACTGTATTTTCCCCTCTTAAAAAAATTCTTCCTTAACGCAAATTAGATATATTTTAGACCTTCTCATTTTATCTTATAGAACTTTCTCATTTCCTTTTGCTCTTGCTATCTTCTCTGAACTATATAGAATGGCTAGTTTCTTCATTTTCATATTCCAATTCTCTTATTCTCTCTTCACCTATATGAAAGCTGATTATGGTACTTACTGAGCTTTTAAAAATTTTTGGTCAGTTTAGTCTTGTTTTCAAGATTTCTGTTTAGTTTCTCTTAAAATATCACAATCATTTCTGATAGCTTCTGGTTCATTATTCACACTGCATTCCACTTATGAAAGGTTAATTTAATCATGAATGCAGATTATAAATCAAAAGTAGTCTACTCATGGGGCGCCTGGGTGGCTTCGTCGGTTAAGCGTCCGACTTTCGCTCAGGTCATGATCTCACGGTTCGTGGGTTCGAGCCCCGCATCGGGCTCTGTGCTGACTGCCAGCTCAGAGCCTGGAGCCTGTTTCAGAGTCTGTGACTCCCTCTCTCTCTGACCCTCCCCTGCTCACGCTGTCTCTCTCTCTCTCCTAGAAATAAAACATTAAAAAAAAAAATTTTTGAAAAAAAAAAAAAAGTAGTCTACTCATGGTTTTATACCAACCACTGATTCCACTTTTTAAAGAATAGGTGAAATGCTTAACTGAGTGGACACAAAGAAAGTGTCTCTATTCTGATACTCATTTCTGTCTTTGTTGTTCTGAATTATTTTTCTGTGTACAAATTATATTTTTACCTAAAGTCTTCTATAAAAATAATTGTGTCTTTGAATCATGACTTTTATGTTTCTTAAATATTTTATTGTCTAGTTGGTTTCCATATAACACCCAGTGCTCATTCCAACAAGTGCCCTCCTTCATGCCCATCACCCCCCTTCCCCTCTTTCCCACCCCATCAGCCCTCAGTTTGTTCTCAGCATTCAAGAGTCTCTCATACTTTGCCTCCCACCCTCTCCCCAACTGTTTTTCCCCTTCTCCTTCCCCATTGTCCTCTGTTAAGTTTCTCTTAATCCACCTATACGTGCAAACATATAGTATCTGTCCTTCTCTGCCTGACTTATTTCGCTCAGCGTAACACCCTCAAGGTCCATCCATGTTGCTACACATGGCCAGATTTCATTCTTTCTCATTGCCATGTAGTATTCCATTGTATAGATAAACCACATCTTCTTGATCCATTCGTCAGGCGATGGACAGTTAGGCTCTTTCCATGATTTGGCTACTGTTGAGAGTGCTGTTATGAACATTGGGGTACATGTACTCCTATGCATCAGCACCCCTGTATCACTTGGGTAAATTCCTAGTAGTGCTATTGCTGGATCATAGGGGCATTCTATTTTTAATTTTTTGAGGAACCTCCACACTGTTTTCCAGAGGGGCTGCACCAGTTTACATTCCCAAAAACAGTGTAGGAGGGTGCCCGTTTCTCCACATCCTTGCCAGCATCTAGAGTCCTCTGATTTGCTCATTTTAGCCACTCTGGCTGGTGTGAGGTGGTATCTCAGTGTGGTTTGAATTTGTATTTCCCTGATGATAAGTTATGCTGAACATCGTTTCATGTATCTGTTGACCATCTGGATGTCCTCTTTGGAGAAGTGTCTGTTCATGTCTTCTGCCCATTTCTTCATTGGATTATTTGTTTTTCGGGTGTGGAGTTTGGTGATTTTGGATTTTGGATTTATAGATTTTGGATACTAGCACTTTATCTGATATGACATTTGCAACTATCTTGTCCCATTCCAACAGTTGTGTATTAGTTTTATGGATTGTTTCCTTTGATGTGCAGAAGCATTTTATCTTGATGAGGTTCCAATAGTTCATTTGTGCTCTTGATTCCCTTACCTTTGGGGATGTGTCAGGTAAGAATTTGCTGCGGTTGAGGTCAAGGAGGTTGTTGCCTGCTTTCTCCTCTAGAGTTTTGATGGTTTCCTGTCTCACATTCAGGTTTTCAGCTGTTTTTTTTTTTTTTCCATTGGATACTCTTTCCTGCTTTGTCAAAGATTAGTTGGCCATACATTTGTGGGTCCAATTCTGAGTTCTGTATTCTATTCCATTGGTTTATGTGTCTGTTTTTATGCCAATACCATAGTGTCTTGATGATTACAGCTTTGTAGTAGAGGCTAAAGTCTGGGATGGTGATGCCTCCCGTTTTGGTTTTCTTCTTCAATATTACTCTGGCTATTCGGGGTCTTTTGTGGTTCCATAAAAATTTTAGAATGCTTTGTTCTAGCTTTGAGAAGAATGCTGCTGCCATTTTGATTGGGATTGCATTGAATGTGTAGATTGCTTTGGGTAGCAATGACATTTTAACTACGTTTATTCTTCCAATCCATGAGCATGGAATGTTTTTCCATTTCTTTGTGTCTTCTTCGATTTCCTTCAAAATTTTTTTATAGTTTTCATCATACAGATCTCCTATATCTTTGGTTAGGTATATTCCTAGGTATTTTATGTTTTGTTTGTGTAGTTGTGAATGGGATCAGTTTCTTGATTTCTCTTTCTGTTGCTTCATTATTGGTATATAAAAATGTAACCGATGTCTGTACGTTGATTTTGTACCCTGAAACTTTGCTGAATTCATGGATCAGTTCTAGTAGGCCCCTGATGGAGTCTGTCGGGTTTTCTATGTAGAGTGTCATGTTGTCTGAGAAAAGTGAAAGTTTGACTTCTACTTTGCCAATCCTGATGCCTTTATTTTCTTTTGTTGTCTGATGGCTAACACTAGGACTTCCAGCACTATATTAAACAACTGTGGTGAAAGTGGACATCCATGTTCTGTTCCTGATCTCAGGGAGAAAGCTCTCAGTTTTTCCCTATTGAGGATGATGTTAGCTTAGGGCTTCTCATAAATGGCCTTGATGATGTTTAAGTAAGTTCCTTCTATCCCGACTTTCTCGAGGGTCTTTATTAAGAAGGGATACTATATATTGTCAAATGCTTTTTCTGCATCTATCGACAGGATCATATTTTTTTTATCTTTTCTTTTGTTGACGTGATGTATCACATTGATTGATTTGCGAATATTGAACCAGCCCTGTAACCCAGGAGTGAATCCCGTTTGATTGTGGTGGAGAATTCTTTTTGTGTGCTGTTGCATAAGATTTGCAAATATCTTGTTGAGGATTTTTGCATCTGTATTCATCAAGGATATTGGCTTGTAGTTCTCTTTTTTTGCTGGGCCTCTGGCTTGGGAATCAAAGTGATGCTGGCTTCATAGATTGAGTCTGGAAGTTTTCCTTCCACTCTATTTTTTGGAATAACTTGAGAAGAATGGGTATTAACTCTGATTTAAATGTCTGGTAGAAATCCCCAAGGAAGCCTTCTGGCCCAGGGCTCTTACATGATGGGAGATTTTTTTTTTTTTTATAACTTAGTCAATTTCTTCACTAGTTATGGGTCTGTTCAGATTTTCTGTCTCTTCCTGTGTGAATTTTGGTAATGTGTGTGTGTTAGGAATTTGTCCATTTCTTCTAAGTTGTCCAGTTTGTTGGTATATAATGTTTCATAGTAATCCCTGATAATTGCTTATATTTCTGAGGGCTTGGTTGTAATAAGTCCATTTTCATTCATGATTTTGTCTGTTTGAGTGCTCTCTCTTTTCTTTTTGAGAAGCCTGGCTAGATGTTTGTCAATTTTGTTTATTTTTTTAAAAAAAACAACAACTCTTGGTTTCATTGATCTGTTCAGCTGTTTCTTTGGATTCCATATTGTTTATTTCTGTCCTGATTTTTATTATTTCTCTTCTCCTACTGGGTTTGGGGTGTTCTTCTTGTTGCTCTCCCTCTAGTTCCTTTAGGTGCGCTGTTGGATTTTGTACTTGTGCTTTTTCTAATTTCTTGAAATAGTCCTGGAGTGCAGTGTACTTCCTCTTAGGACTGCCTTTGCCACATCCCATAGAGTTTGAATTGTTGTATTTTCATTTTCATTTGTTTCCATATAATATTTCTTCTCTAATTGCCTGATTGGTCCATTCATTCTTTAGTAGGGTGTTCTTTAACCTCCATGTTTTTGGAAGTTTTCCAGATTTCTTCTTGTAGCTGATTTCAAGTTTCATAGCATTGTGATCTGAAAGTGTGCATGGTATGATCTCAATTCTTTTATATTTATTGAGGGCTGCTTTATGTCCCAGTATGTGATCTTCTTGGAGAATGTGCCATGTGCACTTGAGAAGAATGTGAATTCCATGGCCTCAGGATGTAGAGTTCTAAATATATCTGTCAAATCCATCTGGTGCAATGTGTCATTCAAGTCCATTATTTCTTTAGTGATTTTCTCTCTAGTTGATCTATCTAGTGCTGTAAGTGGAGTATTAAAGTCCTCTGCTATTAGCACATTCTTGTCCATAAGATTGTTTCTCTTTGTGATTGCTTATGTGTTTGGGTGCTCCTGTATTCAGTGCATAGACATTTATAATTGTTAGATCTTCCTGATGGATAGACCCTGTAATTATTATATAAAGCCCTACTTCATCCTTGTTACTGCCTTTATTTTAAAGTCCAGTTTGTCTGATATGAGTATGGCTACTCTAGCTTTCTTTTGACTTCCAGTAGCATGATATATATTTTTCCATCCCCTTACTTTCAATCTGAAAGTGTCCTCAGGTCTAAAAATGAGTCTTTTAGACAGCAAATAGATGAGTTTTGTTTTTTTGTCCATTCTGCTACCCTATGTCTTTGATTGGAGCATTGAGTCCATTTACATTCAGTGTTATTATTGAAAAAAAAAGGGTTTAGAGTCATGGTGTTCTCTGTAGGATTCATGCCTGTGGTGGTGTCTCTGGTACCTTGCTTTCCTTGCAATATTTCTCTCTAGAGTCCCCCTCAGGATTTCTTGTAGGGCTGGCTTAGTGGTGACAAATTCCTTCAACTTTTGTTTATTTGGGAAGACTTTTATCTCTCCTTCTATTCTGAATGACAGACTTGCTGGATAGAGGATTCTTGGCTGCATATTTTTTCTGTTCATCACATTGAAGATTTCCTGCCATTCCTTTCTGGCCTGCCAAGTGTCAGTAGATAGGTCTCTAACCCCTCTGATAGGTTTCCCTTTGTATGTTAGGGCCCTTTTATCCCTACCTGCTTTCAGAATTCTCTCTTTGCCCTTATATTTTGCCAGTTTCACTATGATATGTCTTGCAGAAGATCGATTCAAGTTACATCTGAGGGGAATTCTCTGTGACTCTTGGATTTCAGTGTCTGTTTCCTTCCCCAGATTGGGGAAGTTCTCTGCTATAATTTGTTCAAGGACTCCTTTCGTGCCTTTCCCTCTTTCTTCCTTTCTGGAATTCCTATGTCATGGATATTGTTCCATTTGATTGTATTACTCAACTTTCAAACTCTCCTTTCGTGTTCCTGGATCAGTTTATCTCTCTTTTTCTCAGCTTCCTCTTTTTCTATACTTGTGTTTTCTAATTCATCTATTCTCCTCTCTGCCTCTTCAGTCTGTGCATTGGACGCCTCTATTTTATTATGCATGTCACTTATATCATTTTTTAATTCATCACAACTATTTTTAATCTCCATAGTCTTTGTAGCAATAGTTTCTCTGATGTCTTCCATGCCTTTTTCAAGCCCAGAGATTAATTTTATGACTATTGTACTAAATCTTGTTCAGTCATGTTACTTATATCTGTTTTGAGAAGTTCTTTAGCTGTCATTTTTTCCTGGAGTTTCTTTAGAGGGGAGTTCTTCTGTTTCGTCATTTTGGCTAGCTTTCTGTCTCTTGATAGTTTTAAAAGCTTGTTATGTACCCTGCACCTGTGAGTACTGCTTTACTAAAGAAGTCTCTTTGACTGTCCAGGACCTGTCCATTCAGGAAGTGTTCTTTCAGTGGTGTCTCTTGATCTTCTTTTTGTGACTTTGGTTAATTTATTTCCCAGTCATAGTGGTATTTGGGACTCTACACCATGTGTACTTTGGCCTGTTTCTTGAGGTAGCCCTGGAAAATAAAACAGACAGACAACCACACAGGGAACAAAGCACACAAACACAGAGACAAATCCAACAAACATGCAAACTGAAAGGGAAAAAGAAAATAAAAAATAGATGAAAGGAGAAACAAATAATAAAAATTAAAAAAAGAAAAAAAAGAACAAAAGAAAAGAGAAAAAAACTCAAAAGACAAAGGACATTCTAAAAGCATAAAACCAGAATTCCCAGCTGCGAGTAACTAGCCAGAGGTATGCAGTGCTGATGGAAGAGCATATAGAAAGAGAGAAGTGACAGGGTGGGAGAAAGAGAAATTGGACAATGACCAGGCAGAGAGACTAAGAGGCTTAATTCAGAGAGAGAAAGAGGAGAATATGGTAGGAGGTGAGGAGAAAGAAACAAAGATAATGTTACTCAGAGAAACTATATAGTCTGATTACTCCCGAGAGAGAGAGAGAGAGAGAGAGAGAGAGAAAGAGAGAGAGAGGTAGAAAGGTATCGGTGGAGGAGAGAGAGAGAGAGAGAGAGAGGTAGAAAGGTATCGGTGGAGGTGTAGAATATACATGTAGACAATGGATTATATGTGACTGTTTAAGCAAACCAGTGACCAGAGTGCCCAGTCCAGCAGAGAGGAGGGATATGAATGAGATACAGAAAATATACCTGAATAGAAAGAATTGATCTAGAATTAATCATGGTAGTGCATCCATGTTGGTGTTTCCCTGGGCTCTGGTTAAAAAACAAACAAACAAACAAAAAAGCTCTCTATCGGTGATGGCGGTGATGGGTGTGGTTTGGTGTAGGCTTGTCTTAGCCTCCATTGCAACCTGCAGGCAGATCCGTGAGGTCCCACCTTGGTGGTTGTGGGGAGAAAAGTGGCGGCACCCGAGTCCCTTCTGGAACCAATCGTTGCAACTCACTCTTTTGGGTCAGATCTCCTTGTGCCACGGCTGTAGGCAAGGTGGGCCGTGCTCTATGTCCCAAGCCAGCCTCATTTCCAGATCTTAGTCTGTGTGCTTTATTGATACCACCGGAAATATAAACCCACAGGCCAAGTCCTTCCGCCAGTTTCAGGCAGTGCCACTTCCCCACTGGGGATGGAGCCGGAAGAGCAGTGGAGCAGTTTCATGCTGTGCTGCTTCCCCTCCGGATGGACTGGAGAGCAGAGGAGCAGTTTCTCCTGGCACTGCCTGGGACCGGGGCGTCCAGCTCAAAGTCAGCTTCACTGCTGGAATCCGGATCACTCTCTGTCCTGACGAGGTCTTTCTCTTCTCCGGAGGCAGGGACAGTTCTTTGAGCAGTTTCAGCCCCTCTTTCTTTTCCCCTCGACTCACCGCTGCTCCCCGCAAGTGGGGCTCCCTCGCCTCCCTCCGTGTCTCAGATCCCGGCCTGTTTTTATCTTCCACAGTTTGCACTCATGCACCTATAAGGTAGTTTTCTCAGCAGACTCTGTTTGCTTTTCCTCCCAAACTTGCAATTCTGTAAGGGTTCCTATGGCTTCAGGCCTTCTCCATTTGAGAGATGGGGTGAGTGAAATGTATGGAGCTCCCTACTTCTCCGCCATCTTGCCTCTCTCCTGAATCATGATTTTTAATAGTTGAGAAATTTCTTAATTTTATAGTTGGAAATTTCTCAAAGTTAAGGCTTTATTATATATGTAGTCTCAAGTGACTGTATTTCTAAAGTTTTGCTTCATTCCAATGCATTCTGATTAATGTCTGCAACCAGTTTATTATTGCCCTGGGAATGGCTTCTGTTTGTTGAGTTTCTTGAACCCTGTATTGTGTCTCTAATTTGATGCCTAGTACTGTGTGTGTGTGTGTGTGTGTGTGTGTGTGTGTGTGTGTTTCTGTTGACCTGCAGTACTCTGTTCTTTTTCTTAATTGGAAAATTAACCTATTAATCTGAAAAGAAATTTCACTATCTAAGTATATAGACTCTCTAGGAGCATCTGAGTGGCTCAGTTAGTTAAGTGTCCCACTTCAGCTCAAGTTATGATCTTGTGGTTTGTGCATTTGAGTCCTGTGTCAAGCTCTGTGCTAACAGCTCAGAGCCTGTAGCCTGCTTCAGATTCTTTGTCTCCCTCTCTTTCTGTCTCCTGCTCCACGCACTTTGTTTCTCTCTCAAAAATAAATAAACATTAAAAAAATGTTTTAACATATTGGCCCTTTGATACTTACTGTTTAATACTATTAAATATTTTCCTTGGCTCAGGCACATTATGTTTCATAATTCTATTTCAAATCCTATCATGTAAGCTACATGAGATCTATGGTGTAGATGCCTTGCCAGTTCCTCAATGAGGTCAGTGTTATTCTAGAAAGAAGCTCTTTCTTCAAAATATATTCAAAATAACTTATTGATAAAAGTGGCCCCCAAGCTGCCTTTTTTTCTGTCACTGCTCTGTGCATCAAGTCAGATCATTCCAACTAATATGGCGGCAAATCTTTACTAGGGTGTGGTGCCAACTGCAGATGTTTGTATACTGGCTATAAGCAAGGCACTAACCTGACCACTATTATGGATGGTGAAAAACTGACTGTGATGGTTAATTATGTATATTAACTTGACCCAGATTTTTGGCTAAATGTTAGTTCTGGATGTGCCTGTGAGGGCTTCTGGAGGAGATTAGCATTTGAATCAGCAGACTGAGTAAAGCCGATTGCTCTTCCCAATTTGAGTGTGTACCATCCAATCCTTTGAGGGGTTGAATAGAATAAAAAGTCCTCGGAAGGGAGAATTTTCTTTCTCTCTGTGATTGGTTGAGCTGGAATATCAGTCTTTTCCTATCCTCAGACTGGGACTTAAACCATTGGCCCTTTCATTTTCACAATTGTACCACTGGTTTTCCTGGGTTTCCAGCTTGCACATGGTAGACTGTGGGACTTCTCAGCCTCCATAATTATGTGACCCAACTCCTTATCTTTTTGTATCTATATACTGTATATGTATATAGAGATGATACATACACAGGTATATAGAGATTGTATCTGTATCTATATATTTTATACAAATATCATCTATTATATATGTGTGTATATATGTATATAATATATAGATACAGATAAAGAGATTTTATTATATTATTATATTTCTTCTGTTTCTCTGGAAAACCCTGACTAATACATTGACCTAATCAGATCTCCTGTCTTGGGTAGAATGGGAGCCAGAACATGTGGGCCACCAGAGCTGATAATTTTCAAGCAATGTCCACATTGTGTCAGGGTCACTTACCCTAGTTATGGACCACCAATTAAATGTTAGGAGATTGACAAGGGCCTCAACATCTAGGGAAAGAAAAGAACTACAAATGGATGGATCCTAATGCCAATGCTATTATTGACTTGCTGTGGGTTTGAGAAGGAGAAATCACATGGAAAAAAAATTAGAACATCACCAACAGTAGGACAAATGCTAGCCATAACCTTCAAAGGTACTGAAGTCTATATATTTTTTTAGTTTGTAAAATATTATTGTTTTATAATGATTGTAGTTTGTGAAAGCAACATAACCTCCCTACTTCTCTTCATATAGGTGGGTAGATAGAGAATAGCAGTCTCCTTCTTACAGTTAATTGTTGGTCTGTAATCACTGGTTGATAGGCTACCCCATCAATGTTGATGTTACTGGGCACTTGATCCTTTCAAACTCACCTCTTCCTCATCCTTCCCGTCTTTCCTCTATGCTCACTTATTCTGCCTTTTGACCTTTCTTTTTCTTCTCGATTTAGAATTTCTTTTGCCTCTGCTTTTGGCCTATTAGTGAAACACGTAGACACTCTTGTGACACTCCAGGCCAAGAGAACATGACTGGTGACAACAAAGCATTGTGACACAAATCATGGAAACGTGAGGCATCATCATCAACATGGAATTTTTAAAAATCTGTTTTTTTTTTTTTAATTTTTAGCACTGAAAGGAATAGCAAAAGACTAGAACATAAGCTCATTTCATCCTAATATGTTGGTGGGTTTTTTTTTTTTTAAGTGCATATTTTTCTTAAAGTGCATATTAGAGGTCAGTCTGGATGGAGAGAACATACAAGACATAGTTAAACATTCCATTACATAGGACAGGAAAAAGTACCTGAGGACACTCGAATTGTTTCCTACGGAGTTTCTCATGTTTTTGTCACTTCATGTTTATTTTAGGTTACAAATCTTCTCTTGGCACCAACAGAAGATGTGGGTGGCTTGGGATGTGCTCCAGTCTGTCTTATCACTTAGCTGTCACAGAAAGGCATTTTCTGCTAAGTCATAACAGACCCACAGGGCCATATTTTTAGTTCATATATCTTTAAATGTACACATGTACTTGCTACTACTACCAACACTGCCTTAGCAGTCTGAGAAGAGAAACCCTTCAGTCAGGGTGGGAGTAAGGGTGGTACTCCTCATTGTCCCAACCTGAAAGTCCAAAAGTAGTGCTTGCAGACACTCTTTGGGAAACTGGGCATCTTTAGAGTCTGTTCTGATGATACAAAAGATGGTGATAATAAGTCAGTTTGGTAAGGTGAGTCTGTGTACTCAGAATGTCCAGGATAACTAGAGTCATGATTCCGTGGTTGGCAAATGTAATACTACCATTCAGTCATTAAAAGTCTTCTAGGTAAAAATTTTTCCCCAGAGGAAAATGTGTTAAGAAAATGCCCTGCTAGGTTGCACATTAGGATAGTCTCTGGAAGACAGGTTTTGCATTTCTCGTAGCAACAGAGGCTAGCTCTGTGATATTCCTGGAAGATTGTGTTGCCTGCTTGGAGTGAAATTTGTGAGCACGGTTCATGTTCCGCGTTGGAAGTTTCTCTGCTGCCGCCTGTGGGAAAGTGATTTTATCTTTTAAATCCTGTGCTCTGTGGAGTTTTTGAGAATAGAGTGTAGTCAAGAAAAAGGATAGGCAGTCAGGGCCTTGAGACAGTTTTGGCAAGGGCAGTACAGCAGTAAATATTTTAGGGGAGGGTTTTTTTTTTAATGTCTTTTTATGTTAGGAACAGTTTTCATTTGAACAAAAGGCTAGAAAAGCTAAGAAGCAAAAAAAAAATCATAGGGCATTTTAATAAACATCCCATGTTTTATTTTCCCTGGGAAAAATATAACAATAGTAGTTACACCTTCACTCCCATAATACTCCCTGCTTGTCCCTTACTTTCTTCCTAGGTGCCATTGATGTTGTGCAGGAATAATTTGATCAAATCTATAGAAGACTTTGAGCTTTGAGAGAAAGGCCTTCTGAAAATGCAAGATGTCATTATGCTGGTCTCTTCTAGATATATTCAACCACAGATGTTTCCGTCTTAACCCAGGGCCCATCAATTTGTGATAGTTAAACTTTAGAAAACAGTTGGAGCTATCTGACAACTTCTAAAGGACTGCAAATCTATAGATCTTAGTGGGAGACAGAGCAGCAGGATAATATGCCCAGGAAACCAAATATGTATTCTTTATTGTTCTTATTCCCTCCTCCACCTTGTTTTCTCTGGTCACTCTCTCCTTCTCAGCTATACCTCCAATCCTCTCTCCATATGGTCCCAAGATCCCCCCCAAAATTTTTTTAATGTATTAAAGGAGGTATCTTTATTAAAAGGGGTGGGCTTATTAAAAGGGTCCAAAGATAGATCATTGTCATCACTGCAGTCTTTCTCCCTCATTTAGAAGCTGGCATGAAAGGCTTGATGTACAGAACAATATCATCTGCTCTAATGATCTGTAGACTGGAACAGGAGCTCAAAGGCTCCAGCCTTTCTGGCTCACACTGTGCGAGGGAAACGGCTGGTGCTCATGTTTTATTGGAAGGATGGGAACAAAGGATGTTAAGAGGACTACACAGGGGCCATGTGAGTCATAACAAGCCTTGTGAAATTGTTTCAACTCCTTTCCTCAACCTTAGCTGTTGTGACACATGTGTCAAAGCTTTAGACAGGGAATACTGGATGCTGATGGAGCCTGGGTTGATGTAGAACAGGGATTGTGCCTCCAAGTCAAGATACTGAAGCAGGAAGGAGAGAAAAAAGGAGAGTCTTTGTAGAAAGATGAGGTTACTGAGATTTACTCCTAAACTAGCTAAGCATTACTAGTTTAAGAAAAATTTCATCCCTGGTCTGGAAGGCCACTTTGTCACAAACATTCCAACGGCTTTATATTTGTATTGGTACCATTAGAATTCATTGACCTTTGATTGAAATATAAAAAACAACGGAGTCCTCAGAAAAACGTATTCATCTCTAAGGGTGCAAGTAGCTCACTCTCAGGGTGTTCTTGCCTTTCCTAGGCCAGCTGTCATCAATCTGGAGATTTCATTTAGATTGTCTGTGAACGAGTATGTTTGGGTAAGTTGTGACTTCTCTGCAAGAGAACAAGACATGCATTAAAGCCCACATGGCTTCCCTCTGGGGCATATATCTAGGGTTGTGCTCAAAGCGATGATCGCAAAAGTGCCCTGAGTAAGTTGCCAATGTTTCTGCCGCCTACTATACAGAGATTTCAAGTTCGCAAGCCTGCGAATTCTCCATGACTCTCCAGGAACACAGAGAGAAGTAAATATTGAATTCTGCAGATGGCACCTTATTTTCTGCTCATTTCTCTTCAGATCACCAGTTAGTCAGTGAAAGAACACTAGTAGCCTTTGCCAGAGGGAGCAAAGGCCGCCACATGGCTGTGAACTGAACTTGAAGTTTCATTGGCTTAAGCCCCAATGTATTTCTAAATTATCATCCAGCTTTAAGTGAAAGTTAAAGCAGAAATATGTTTCTAATTCAAGTAGCTGGATTTGGGCTGGCTTCAAAGGGGATACAGGTTAGAATTTTGTTTCTGGGTTTGAGAGGTTGCTTTATCATCAGGAGATGAAGTGTGGACTCAAAAGAACTAGATTCTTATTTTCTATTTCTTTGCACAGCCTGATGGAAATTTGTATTTATTTATTTTTTACTTTAAAACTTGCATCTGCAAAATGGGGAGAAGTGACCTTTATTGACCTCTTAAGAACACTGTAAAGCAGGTAGTTAATGTCTTTAAGTCCAAGGTAAGTAGCTGTTCAATCAAGAGGGTTTTCTTTATTACTATTATAATACCAATTGCAGAGTGGGCTCACATAAAATAATTGTTTTCTTTCCTGTCTAATGATACATTCTTAAAGCTCTTAGGGAGCCACTTTCATCACAGAGTTAACTGGAGTCCTGTTGATTACTCTTTGAAATTGAATGCAAAAAGATTGCTAATATCCAGTGGGGAAACAGGTACTCTTAGGCGCTGTTGGTGGGAGTGTAAATTGGAACAGCCTTTTTGGAGGGCAATTTGGTGAATTCTATCAAAATTTAAAGTGCTCAAACCCCTTTAACCAAACAATTTCACTGATGGGTTTCTTTTGTAGAGAAAAACTTCCACACGGGCATGAAGTAGCATATACAGCAATGGCCATATGAGCTTTCTTTTAGATGGAAAATATTAGAAACACTTAAATGTCTGTCAGTGAACATGTGAGGAATCCTATGCAGCAGTAGGAAAGAATGAAGATCTTTTTTACTGATCAAGAGCTCTTCAGATACATATTTGGATGGAGGGAGGAAAAAAAGGTGACACGTTCCTATTTATGTCACAGAAAATGTCTTTTTATGCATATGCATATGTAAAGATGTGGAAAATTAGGGAATATATATACACTAAACTGATGACATCTGAGAAAGAGAATGGAAAGCATACAAAACCAGGCAGGTGACTTTTATTTTTACTCTATGTTTCCATATCTTTTGAGTTTCTGTAGACTATAGACAGCATACTTAGGTGTTTTTATATAAAAATAATAAATGGTTTTGAGAGAATTTTCTTTTTGGTCTGGAAAAAGTCTAATTAGCTTCCTCTGCTTCAAGTGTTGCATCTAAAAATTGTCAAAATAGTTCTATATCTATCTCTGTTGTAGGTACCATCAGAACTGATGAATAGAAGAAGATCCACAATTGTCAGGGGAAAGTCAAGTCTTGGACATACTGTATTTCTTTAGAGACTTCGTTCTCCTTGATTACCCTTTTTTCCATTTTGCCATAAGAGATCAAAAGGTGTAAGAATAAGAAAAATATGGAGTGATAGTTTTGAAAATATATTCCGCACAACAACTTGTCTCAGATTTGATTGGAAATCTTTAAAAAAATTTTTTTTAAATGTTTTATTTATTTCTGAGAGAGAGAGAGAGAGAGCATGAGCAAGCAGGGGAGGGTCAGAGAGAGGGAGATACAGAATCTTAAACAGGCTCCAGGTTCTGGGCTGTCAGCACAGAGCCCAACACGGGTCTTGAACCCACAAACCGGGAGATCATGACCTGAGCCGAAGTCGGACACCTAAGCGACTGAGCCACCCAGGCACCCCTTGATTGGAAGTCCTATTCAAAGCACAATCTATAGGACTCCATTTCCTCTTTCTCTCTAAGAAAAAGGAGCCTATTTTCCTGTCGTGTGGTTTGGAATTGGCCTCACTCTTAGCTTCAGCAATGGGGCCTAATTGACATCAGCCAGTCCACCTCACCTTCGTCAGTTGATGAACTTAAAATAATTAAATTTAAAATAATCCAGCACATCACATTTCCCTGAGCATAGCAAATGGCCCATGGTGGATATGTGACTTAATTAGAAGCCAATAATTTTATTTGATGGTTGGGGAGAAGCAGATTTCTCTCCTCTTTGGTGGTAAATAACAACAGTCACCGAGAGTGACTACCATTAGGCAAGCCCTCTTAAGGATGAAGCTGGCTAAGGAGGGATACAGAGATGAGTGAATTTCAGGGACTGGAATTATACTCTTGATGCCTGAAGCTCACGCTGCTTTTTTTTCGTTAAATGAGTATATAAACTCCTCTTATTGATTATATTAGTTTTGGTGGGGTTTTTTTTTTGGTTTGTCAGTGAAAGCATTCTGATAGACATAATATGACTCACATTGTGAGAAGAGATGTAAAGTGCTGGTTCAGAATATGACTCCAGTGTCAGAGTGCTATGATTTGAATCCTGCTGTCACTTACTGGCTGTGTAATTCTAGGCAAGTAAAATAGAATTAATAATGGTACCTATTTCATAGTATTGTTATTGTGATTTAATAAATTAATACATGTAAAATGCTTGACACTGGCTGGCATGTGAAATAGTACCTAACGAATTGTTAGTACCTCAGTAGTCCTTGGATGAAAAAAAGAGTTGCATTCAAATAAGTTTGGGGAATCTGTGTCAATCAAAGTAAAGATAGTTTCTCCACTGCAGACCTTCTTAAAGCCTTCAAGATGCTAATGTCTGTTGTGAATTTCCAAGACTGAAAAGTTGCATGTACTATTATCCAAATTCATTTGTCCATAGGAAACTTTTTTTTTTTTCTGAGAAATAACTCCAGAGACTGACTGACCTTCTGCAGAATCTGCTTCCAGAAATATTGACTTTGAGAGAACATTGAATAAAATAGGGCTCAGTGTGTCAGATGCCCAAGGGTCTATTGGTTTGGCTCCGTTACCACTATGTCCTATTTCTGCAACTGGAGATGTACACCTGAGATACTTTGTCCTATGCCCCCTGCAAAAGAGGAACACTATCTAAAATTCAATTTGGCTTTAAAAATGTATTTTCGTTTGCAGCCAAAACTATGAGAAATTCAGGGAAGAATGCTTCTCATGATAATAGCCACCATTTACTGCATAGCTCTAATGCACTAAGTACTTTCCTAAACTCTTCACTTTCATTATGTCATTAATCTTCTCAACAGTCATATGATGCAGGTATGATAATCCACTCCCTTTTGCAGATAAGATAACTGAAGCACAGAATGAATCAGTAATTGCCAAGGTCATCAACTGGTTAGTGGCAGAGCCTGAATTTAGAACCAGGTCTGTCACTACCTCCTATAGAAACCAACACATTAAGTAGGTATAAAGAACACTTCCATTAGAAATTGTCTTAGAGTGCACATTTAGATATTTTAAATCTCAGGCTGGTGACCCAGTAGAATCCTTAAAACCAATCTGTGCATGGACAGTTAAGTGTACACACAATACCACTAGCCTAATGAAAGCATTTCTTTTTCTTTTTCATCTTATATGGAGTTCAAAGTCATCCATATCAAAGCACCATCACCTGAGAAACTGAAAACCCAACAACATGGCTTCTTTATCAAGGAGCATCTGTTTCTTACAGTGATCAGATTGCCTTTCAGCCTTTTTCTGCATAGTTGATAATTCAGAAGCATTCTCCTATACAGTAATTAAAGATGAGTTTTCCAGCCCTGTTGAAAAACTCCTCAATTTAGCTATGACAGGTTATATTTTATAATGAGGTGAAAGGATATCACGACTGGAGAAAAAAAAAATCCACGGACTCTGCTACTCACAAAAGGCTGTCAAATATCATATGCTTCAATGTAGAGGCTCATTGTGGAGGAATGGAGGAATGCTTCTGTGGGGTTTTAGATTTTCCTTGGTCTATCTGTATTCTCAGAACAAACAGTGTGGAGAGATGGTAAAGCTCTGGAAGGAGTCAAACTCTCAGTAACTGGCTGGGATGTTTTTCCCTTAGAACAGAAGCAAATGTTCATAAGTAGCCCTATTCACCATCTCTCCACTGCCCACTCAGAAGAGCCTTAATTAAAGTCCGGACCTTCACATTAAAGGCAAAGGCATAGCTAGAGGATGGAAAAATTCACTTTGGGTTTCACAGCCTTTCTGTGGGCCTGGGATGTTTATTATAAACAATGTTTTGTTCTGTTTTGGTAGACTGTCCACCCCGTCACACCCTTCTGTTTCCTCATTTGAGTGTGTTTTGCAAAATTATTGTGATTTTCACCTTTGCCCTGACTGAAAGGTAACAACGACCTAATTTTATTTCCTGTTTAAATTTAGACCAGGATATTTGTGGAGTTCATATCACATTTATTGGCTCTATGTGTGTACTTTTTCATGCATGCTTGCATGCGTGCACACACACACACACACACACACACACACACACGTTCGTTCAAGGCCAGTTTTCAGCTTTGGTGTGCCATCTCATGTGAGATCCCTTAGTCCCCAAGGGCTTGCAGCCACTTGCAAGTGCCTGACAGTTTGGAAGTAGGTTCATTTCCTGTAGTTCTTTTAAACACAGCCAGCTGTGTGAAGACGGAACTTGCTATCTTCCATATTGTTCCAGTAGACTTTTTAGAAACTTCCTGAATGGGACTCTGTTAGTTCCCCCACCTCACCCCCCACTTTTTTTTCTCAGATAATTAAGACTTTTTTGGACATGTATGTATATATATGTATAATTTTGGACATATATGTAGTGTGTATATAATTTTTAAGAGAAGGACGTTTTATGGGAAGTTCAGAGCTATAAATGAGAGATAAAGAGTCAAAAAGGAAGTAGAGAGACATAGAACACCTACTTTTGTGTTCAGTTCCATGACACCAGGGACTCCAAAGTATAAACAAAACCAAAAGGGGAAATTAAATTTGTCAGCTAGAAAATTTTATTTAAAAAATAGTCACAGGTATAGGAAATATTACAGATGTGTGACACCAGATAGCCTTTATTTATCTGCCTTTTCATTGCTGTAGAGCACATGTTAACCTTGAGAGCACCTGAAAAAAATTCAAGACATCTGAGTCCTTGATTTCCTATTTACTTTCAATAATAATTCAAGTTTTGTGTCAAAATACTAATAAATATTGCCAAAAAGAGAAATTATTTCTGGACTTTGTTTCTTCAGAGGATGATATCACATTAAAACTTGGCAGAAAATGTGTTTGTTAAATATTAACTTCAATAGCTTGAAAGGAAAAATATTGAGAACCAAAATATGTTGGACAAATAACATTATATCTTCGTGTATCTAGAGAGAATCTAGTCATAAAGCAGAATCTTTAGTGATGTATGTCCCAGTGGGACAATACTATCTCAGTGTATTTTGTTTGTTTGTTGCACTATTCTCTGCATCACTCTAATGTTTATTTCATTTTGGTATATATTTAATCTTTATTGCTTTTTCTCTAAATTGTTTTATTTATAAGTTTGAGGCCCACGGAGTGCTGTCCATCCCAATTTGTGGCAGTGCCATCTAGTGGCAGAATGATAGCTCTTTCTCACTAGATTTCAGTGAGGGTAATGGATGAAGAGCATGCTGGGAGCAGAAGCCATTTTGTGAAGTGCAATGCTTGCCTAAAATGAGCTGAGACTCAAATTCCACCTATCTAATACTTTATCTGCTTTTTGTGCCTCTTTTATTTTTTCCTCAGAAAAGGTTTATAGGAAGAAGATGATGACCAAGGCCAACTTATCAATTCAATATATATATATTTGTATAAATAAACATTATTTTATTTTATATAAATTTATATTTATATTATATATTTATCAAATATATATATTTATATTATATATTTTATATAAATTTATATTTATTCATATTATTAAAAATATATATGTATTTTGCAGGGGGAGAGAGTAGTGAGAGAACACAAGTAGAGGAGGGGCACTGGAGGGGAGAGAGAGAATCTTAAACCTGCTCATGCCAAGTGCAGAGCCTGAGCTTGATCTTATGACTGTGAGATAATGACGTGAGCTGAAATCAAGAGTAGGGCACTTAACTGACTGAGCTACCCAGGAGCCCCTATCAATTTAATTTCATTATGAAGACTTATGGTAGCATTTTGTATTCAGTGAAAGCTAGTAATTTTCCTATGTCTCTGTTCAGTCTCTCCTTTGACTATTCATCAAATTGATAAGATTATTGTTTTATAGAATTTATACCTTAATTGGCTCCCCTGTCTAGTTTCTTTCCCCATGTAAGTTTTCTTACACCATTTCATATGAGAATCTCATTTTTAAAGAAGTTTAAAAAATATATAAAGACCTCATTTATTTCCAGTGTTAAATAACTGAAGGAAAATATTCTTCATTGTAGGTATTTCCCAAATGTTGTATACTATATTTAATTCCATTCCCTACCCCCCCCCCCATTTTCATTGGAACTTACCTCTGGAGTATTAAAATTGGTTTTATTGCCCTAAATTTGCAGGTCCGGGATATATGTGCCCAAAGAATTACATGTTTTTCTCTGACTTTTCCATCCTTGCCATTGTGACTAGGCTTTTGCCTTATGAATCAGTTGGAACTGGAATTCTGACCTTGACACTCATCCAAATTTCTTCCTCTTCAGAAATACAGGTTCTAGAATCAAAGAAGTTGGTGCCATTTCCTACTTGTGTGACCATGGGTAAAATGGTTAACTTCTAAATGTCTGTTTTATTATCTATAAAATATACTTTTTATTTTTATTTTATTTTTTTGTTTTTTTAATTTTTTAAAGATTTATTTTTTAAATTTTTTTTCTTTTCTCAAAGTTATTTTTTTATTTTTATTTTTTTAAAAATAGTTTATTGTCAAGTTGGTTTCCCTATAACACCCAGTGCTCATCCCGACAAGTGCCCTCCTCCATACCCATCTCTCCCCTTCCTCCCACACCCATCAGTCCTCAGTTTGTTCTCAGTATAAAATATACTTTTTAGAACATGGTTTTGAAGATTGAGTACCTCTTCACTTCTTGGCATATAGTAAGCACTTAATGCATTTCAGGTGTTATCATTATTGCACATCTCTATGTGCAATGTGTGAGCTCATGTGCAATATGTGAGCACATAGAGCTCAGTACAAAGTCTCTTGTGTGATAGACACTTTTGAAATATGGGTTGCCTCCCCCAAACAGCCCTCCTAGAAAGACCATTTCAGGAAGTAAAGGCACCTAAGTTTGATGGTTCGTAGACTAGGCCCTGAATATTTTGAAGGTGACTCTTGTCAATAGTATTATTGCAGCTTCTTCTAATAGCTTCCTGCCAATTTTAATAGAAATTCAAACTACATATATTATAAGTTAAGTTTGATTTTTTTTGACAATTGAGTATTATTATTTTGTTGATTTTTCAGGTATAACAACCTAATTCAGCAATCTTTATATCTTTGAGAAAGACAACTATAGCTTTATAAATTATAGGTAGCCCAAGTGTTTTATTATTATTATTCCATATGCCAGTGAATAGAACATCTGCTTTATTCCTCACCCTCACAGTATCAAAGAAGTAAGGGTTTGATGCCTGGAAAACATCAGACTTTTCATGGATAAAATTTGGTCCCATGCTTTGTTCATTCTCTTAAGAGGAAGAATTATTTTGAAAGACTTTACAAATAGAATGGTGTATAATTTCTCTTACCTGGTTCAGTTTTCTGCATGAGCTCAAGATCAATGTGTGTTTATTTATTCTTTTCCTTATTTACTCATTAGCTCATTTATGTAGTGAACAGTTAGTGAGCACCTTCTATGTGCCAGGGCATAGGGGAGTTCTTGCAAACCAGAAACATCAATTAAATTCTATTCTAACCATGATGAGCTCACAATCCTATAAATTGGAGAGGCAGGTAAACAAATATTTTGTCATTGCATTGTGCCTTGTGGCCTGGTGAGATGTAAAGAGATCTTTGGTAGTACTGAGGGAGGCACATTCTGTAAGAGCTGTAAAAGACGTCACACTGAGGTGGGAAGGGGTGAGCTTCAATGAGGTTCTTGAAGACGAACTGGAGGTTTACCAGGTGAAGAAATGGAGGAATTAATATGGACTTCTGAGAAGATTATTAATCTTTTGCCTTACTCTTTTAACACAAAACAAGGCCTTTACTCTAATTGTAATTAATTTTTAATTAGAATTTTTTTAAACCAAAAGCCTGTAGTAAATATGGAACAGTTGACTGAGTTTACCTAAAGATGATAGTTACATAGCAAAGTAATTATTAGAGTTATTTTGCTCATCCATTCTGCCAAATACTAAAAATAATTCACATTCAGTCCTTATTCTAATTAACTTAAGCACTTTGGGCGGGCTTTACTTTTCAGGAATGGGAAAACCAAGTAGAGTGACAGGTTGCCCCAGTTGCTAATAGCCAAGCTAAAAGTCACTGCGAGACTGAGATTTACCTTTTCCCAGTAGGGAGGTCTATTTATACATGGTGATGGGGCTTGGTAAGCTAGAATGTGATTTGTCTTTTCATATCTAACCATATATTTGTTTCATTCATTCATTCAGTCAGTTTACAGATATTTACTGAGTACCTGTATGTGCTAGGTTCTGTGTGCTAGAGATTTAGCAGTGAAAAGGACAAAGTATCTACTGTCAAGGAATTCTACATTTAATTGTGTTTTTGTATGTTTTGGTGGGGCATGGAGAGAGAGTATAATTGAAATAATATGATAAAAGCGTGCCTGGGGAGCTCAGTCATTTAAGCGTCTGACTTTGGCTCAGGTCATGATTTCTTGGTTCCTGGTCTCGAGCCCCATATCGGGCTCTGTGCTGATAGCTCAGAACCTAGATCCTGCTTTGGATTCTGTGTCTCGCTCTCTCTCTGCTTCTCCCTAGCTCACACTCCATCTCTCTCATTCTCTCTCTTATAAACAAATAAACATTAAAAATTAAAAAAAGAAATAATATGAAAAATATGTGTAATATGATAAGGCATAATGCCATACAAAATGTATTTGAATAATTTTTGGTAGTGTTAAGTGCTATGATGAAAACATAGGGAAGAGGAAAGAAAGTATTATTGTGTTGGGGCTTCCTAAGACCACTGTCAGTTTCAGTGTTGCACTAGCAGGACTCAGGCAACTTGCAAAGCTGTTATACACACTGTTATATTTTGTTACAACAAAAACACATCATATTACAATTAGTAAAGAAAAAAGATGCATAGGGCAGAGTCCAGAAGAAACCAGGAGTCAGCTTTAAGTTGTCCTATCCCAGTGGAGTCACATGGCTAGTACTGTTTTCCTAGCACCCATGTGTGTAAAACTTGCGAAGTCTTTCCCATCAGGGAAACTGACCCGAGCCTTGGTGTGCAGGGTCAGTCACGTAGGCATGTGGCATCATCATAACTGAATTTAGCTACTCAGTCTCCAGGCTTCTCAGGGTCAAACTGCTGCAGTGTGGCTCAAAGCACAGAAACACAAAAATAGGCATTCACCATAAATCACATTGTTAGCCTAAACTATGTGGCATGACCCTAAGCTTCAGATATACAAAGATACCCTTGTCAGGATACTCCAGAGGCCCAGAGTTCTTCTCCCAGGAGCTAGACCAAGTATAGGGTTTGAGCAGTGTAGGTATGCTAAGTTAACCATTTACTTCCAAAGAGAGGAGGAAGGATTTTCTAATAGGGGTTTTCCTTTTAATCTCGTCTTTAAATGTAACTCAGTTACATTGCTTGGCTTCCAGTTCTCCATGTGCTAATCTGCTTTGTTTCTTATTCCAAGGCACTAGTAAGCACCAGTGTGTGTCAGTGCACACACGTGTGTGTGAGTGTGTGTGTGTGTGTGTGTGTGTGTAACATTCTAGTACAAGGTACCAGCATAATCAGTACCTGTTTTCCCAGGGCAACACTGATTCATGCTTATTCTTTTAAATTAATGCCTATGTCTCAAGGGTATTTATTTATTGGTAACAATGTTCATTGTCATGTATGGACTGACCCATATCTCCTGACCCTAAATGTATAACTTGTAATTTAATTTCATTGTATATTTTATAAGAGTGAACACTGAGAAACATAAAGCTTTTCTCTTCCTTGCTTTTAACAGTGAAATCAGTTGACCTATACCTTGAATTCAAAAGAGTGTATGTGTTCTGGAGATGACAGGGACTGGAAGGAGGGAAGATACAGGAGATACCTCTAGATATAGAAGATAATTTTACAGTTGATAGCTATTTGTATATTAGCTGCTTGAAAAAAAATCTGCTTCCTCCAAAAGTAAAGTGCAGCCTGTTATATAATATGCAGTATGTGTATTTATAGAAAACAAACACATAGTCATTATAGCTTCTCCTTTAAGGTCATTATGCTTGATGAAATTTATATTCTTTCTGAAAACACATTCATGCTCATCTCCCGGAACATGTACAGTGGAAGGCTAAGTCCTTTCCTTCTGCTTCAGATATGATGTGTTTGTACTTTGAGTAGAAACCCATAACTGTGAAAATTAGAGAAAAAAATGGAGGGCCAGCTCGGTTTCACTGATAGGGAGGACTTAAATTAATAAACCTATTCCCCTGCAGCTGGAAGACAAGTATCAATTCTGCGAAGAGGAGGAAGGCTTTTCTCTTCCACACCTGTCTTTGAGCAACAGGTTTCAGAGAATGTTAGATAAATGCATCATCGATGCTGTCCACTGACCACACTGCTTGTGATACCTTTCTTGTGAACAGGAGCCTTTCTAGTGAACAGGGAGTTTTATGTGGGAAGAAAATCTGGATCACGTGTTAAAGTCACTTAATGTGTGTCACTTAATAGTAAAGCAAGGTGTGCTATATTACATATATACTATATACTATATATATATATATATATATACACACACACATACACACATCATATATATATCATATATGTATATATGATACACACATTGACAGCTAACTTAATAGGGAAAGTTCATTAAAACAGTTTCATCTCATTTATACCAAATTGTTACATGGTTTTCTAATTTTTTGGACTTTTACGATGTTGCCACTTGAGGTGGGGAGCTGTTTATATTTATGGCACAGAGATTTTTTTGTTGGAATTTCTAATTTCTAATCTTCCACACTCTTATCTACCCATATCCCTTAGAGCTTTTAGCACCACCGCATGCATTATCAACTTGAGTGAGGCATATTAATTTGTCTGACTATCTGCACATTTGGCTTCTAGAGGCTTTTCCAATCTGTTCTTCATGTTGTTTGTTCTAGATATTTTTCCTTCTCCGTCAAATCCTTGATTGTGCCCCCGTCCTCATTCTTAGCCCATTACCAGCCCTCCCACTCAGGAAATCTGGTTTGCTCCCGTTGTGTGCTGGCTGCCCTCACCTTCGGTCATACATTCTTCCTCATTCCTCCACACATTCTTTGTGTGTTCAACTTCTTCTTTTCCAGTCAGTCCTTCCTCTCAGCTCAGCCTGCCCACACACTCAGATCTCAGACTCACTCTCCAACCCACGGCCGCCCACCCCTGCTGCCTCTGCTCTGGGGCCTCCCTCCCCCAGTCTCACCTCACTCGGCATGACTGTATTTGCCTGGCTGTTCTTCTGCCTCAGTTTTTTCACCTTTCCTATCTATTCATCACCCTGCTGACTGATTAATCTTTTTAATATCCTCATGTCACTTTATTCTCAAAAACCTTTAATGGCTCCCCAGTGCTTATTAATAAAGTTCAAACTCCTTAGCTTTGCGCTTTGCCAAGCTTTCCCCCATGACCTGGCTTGCTGCCAGCTTCCTCGGTCTTTTCTCCCTCTACTCACCTTTATCTTCTCCACCTTTGGTCCATACCACATTGTCAGTTGTTTTTCCCTGTGTATGCGTGTCCTTCCCAGTCTTCTTGCCTTGGCTCACCTCATCCTTCAGCCTGGATTCCTCTCTTTCTTTCAAGTATGTCTTCTTCTGCTGCCCCTTGAAATCCAGATTTCACGACTAGCTCAAGCTGATCTCTTCCCAGAAGCTTCCCTATCTAGAAATATTCTCTTCATTGCCAGTGGCTTGCTTGCTTGCTTGCTTTCTTTCTTTCTTTCTTTCTTTCTTTCTTTCTTTCTTTCTTCCCTCTTACAGTCCTTATTCCATTTTGTACTGCTACTGTTATTTATGTATAAGCTTCATTTCTTCTAGAGTGCAAGCTCTTTAGGAGAGAGTTTATACTTCTTTGCTGTGTGTTCCATAGTACCTGTTTTTAGCACAGTATCTGAAAAACACTAATGATATGTTTGCTGAATGAGTGAATAAATGAATGCATATCTCCAGAAGAAAGAACTGCTGATAGAAGTATACCTCACATCTTAACTCAGTTTCTAGGTGTGAATAAATTAAAATAATTACCCTCAGCACATCAATTCTTCTGGATATTTTGTAATTGCTCTTATCACGTAAAGCATATCAAGGTAATTGGATACAATGTGTTTACGAGCTGTAAGATATATTACTGTCCCAGACTGAAATTTGTTTCCATCTAGATTAGTAATACTGCTTTCTAATGACCTCTGAATCTTACAGCAAAAGTCATTAGGGTATTTATCGGAAATAGAAATCAGATGGAAAAGCCATTTTATCTTTCCCCCATCTCTACCCTCACCTAAATGCAGAAAATAGCATCTTCAAAACATTTACTGTTCTATGGCTTTGAAAGAAAGCCCCAGACTTAAAACACAAACGCATTGTGTGCCTCTCTTACATTCTGACCTATAAAATTGCACACTTTAAAGTTATTTTGAAACTTGGAAATAGAAATGGGAGCATCAAAATGCAACATTGTCAACACACTTAAAATTTTTGTAGGTTTGAGCTTTCTGAAAGGGACTTGTTATTTTCATTCCTCCTGCTGAAAGTCCCATTTGTACTGTGTTGCCTTCCCCAAGGATCCCCAATAAGCTTCACCCATTTTCCCACCACTGAAAAGAGAGGTACCCCTAGGCTGGAGAGCAGCTCCCATTTAATAGTGCATAACAACAGAACCGGGGCTGTCAAACTCTGACAGCTTGAATGAGGGAAGATTTCAAACAATTATGAGCGGGGTTTTAAATGCCTCACCTGAAATACGTTGCACAGTCCTTATCACAAAAGGGAGATACTTTGGTAACTGCCTGAAAATTCATCCAAGAGGAATTTAAGAGAATCTTGGCAGGTGCTCATGACACAACAGTTGAGAATAAGAAATGAAGCAGTGCACTGAAGGGATTTAGGGAGGTTGAACATAATCATTGATGTAAGAATGAGGCCAGGACCCAGGAGATGCAGTCCCTGCCCTTTGTTACAAGACCTCCGGGACTGCAAGTGTCTAAATCCTTCCCTATTTTGTGTTTCGTCTCACGCCAAGCAGTGTTATTCTTATTAGCTAAAAAATAGGAATTGTCTTGTTGAGCAAAGCCTATTCAGGACTGGACAGAGGGGACATCACTGCTATTAATACGCCATTCTTTAAACACATTCCTTCATCCTTAATAGCACTCTGCTAGAAAAATCCATGATCAGTGCAAGTGGGTCTGTTTTGTGGATAAAGTCTTTAAGTGAATAAGTAAATACAGATTTGGTTGTAGTCAGGTTCAAGGTGAGATTGTTTTTGACAAGCCATGCTCTCTCTTCTTTCCAAACAACCATATCAGTGTGCTCTAATGACTTGCCAGCTTTACTCCAATAACATCTTGTAAATTTCTTTGGCATATTGCCCAACAATTTATTTAGGCTGTTTGACTTTGAGACCTCTTTAAGTATACATTTATAAGCAACTTTATTCTTCCCCCTCTTTAGAACTAATCACTGAAATGAAGACTTCAACAGATGAACTTAGTGACGTTGGGTCAGGCCATTCTAACCATCTACTGAACTTTGGTTTAAATATTTTAATTTCCTAAAAGGCCGAGGAAAGGAGAATGGTTTGTTAATGTCCACATGGACCCACAATCTCTGTATCTAAAGTCCTTGAAGCCAGATGTATTTTAGAATCACAGTTTTTGAGTTTTAGAAACTGAATACAGTGTGTGTATCATATACTCTGCTACCACCTTTAGTGGCATTTGGGCAGTGCCTGTCAGCACTACATTACTATTTCTACCGTGAAATGTGTACATATTCCTATCAGTTTAGGTCTGTGCCACCACCAGATGGGTTACAACAGTCTTGGCTTTCTGAAAATTTTAAGTTTCAAATGGCAGATAAGGGACAGATATTTACTTAATTTTCTTTATTCTTTAAAACAGATAATTGTAAATAATAACAACAACAAAACCTCCAGCAATTCTTTTTATTTATAAGGGCATTGAACCTCAGTGAAGTTAAATAAGTCCAAGGTCACACAACTAGGAAAGAAAGCAGTCAGAATTCTAGCCCAGTGCCCTCTCTGCCATTTTACTATGTTCCTTTTTTTTTTTTCAAACGGTTGTTTCCATTTTTACCCTGATTTCTACTGCTTTATATCCATGGGGCCATTGAAATCTTAGGTTTTCTTCTGATGTAGTGCTTGTCTTGATGTAATTTTAAAAACATAAAGGTACTTGATCTCAAATAGGACCTGGAATCCTCTATAAGGTGAAAGAGTCCTACATTCACTTAAGTACTAGAAATTGATGGACACTTGTTGTTTTTTTTTTCTTTTTTCTTTTAATGTTTGTTTGTTTTTGAGAGAGAGAGAGAGAGAGAGAGAGAGAAAGACAGGGTGTGAGCAGGGGAGGGGCAGATGGAGAGGGAGACACAGAATCCGAAACGGGCTCTGGCCTCTGAGCTGTCAGCACAGAGCCCAGGGTTCACTCATGAACCATAAGATCATGACCTGAGCCGAACTTGGACACTCAACCAACTGAGCCACCCAGGTGCCCCAGGCACTCCTTTTTCTTATGAAAATGTCACCTTAAGCCCTTAATTTAGGTAATCATGGGATAAGTATCAATAAATTCATGAAAACTTGGGATTTTTCTCAGGGTTCATCAGTTATTTTCTGAAATATTCAAAGAGAAGAGGAAAAAAAATAATGTTGCAGGGTTATTTTCTATTTGCATTTTTTGTTGCATCAACTACGATCAGGAGGAAAATATTTTTGTTCTGAAGTTATATGAAGGATGTTGTTTGACATCAGGCTACCTCCTCACACAGTTCTTAGGAGTAAAAGGAAACCCTTTTACACATTCCTCTCCCATTGTTATCACCCAACAATTCTTGAGTTATGTTACAAAATGCACTTAGTGATAAAAGGTGGGTCATCTCCTAGGTTAATGGTGAGATTGCCCAAGCAGTGGTACCCAGAAGAAGTTCTCTTAAAATTTTATAAACCCTTTCAGCAACCCACTGATAACCACACTGGCAGGAGATTTTCCTTTAGTTCTAAACTGACACCTTCTTGCTGCAGTTTAAATTGATTCTTGGGCTTAACAAATGCCATCCTTGTTCATGAAGGGCAATCCATTTGGCAGTAATAAAGCTGAGGTCTGGGAAACTTCATGATAATACACGTTAGATTAGTTCTAGCTTGGTGCAAAAACAAATTACATCAGTGTTCAAACTTCTCAATGCCACAGTCATCTTAATTTTTTCCTGGCCACAAAAGCTCTGTTTTTATATATAAAAACTATGCATATAACTTTACTTATGAGTACACTTAACCCTTTCCTCAAAGGGCAAAATTGACTTTAAGATTTGAGAGCAATTTGATCATTCAGGAGTGTAAAGGAAAATACCATCTCTCTGAAAATTCATGAGTCCTTGTGCTTAAATTCTTATCAGCATTGTAAAATAGACTAAATATATTATTGTGTCTACTTTTCTTAATTAAAAAATACAGTGCTAAAAAAATACAACCCTGCTTGTGGTCTTTGAATGTAGAAAATGAAATTTGGAAAACAGCCATGCAAGTCTGTATTTTTAAAAAGTTAGACAATATTTTCAAAAGACAAATTATAAAGTGGCACAATATTTTATTCAAAAAAACCATGCAGAAGCCCTTTAAATCCAGGCTGTTATCTCCTGGCAAAAACTGCTTTGTAAGAAAAAGTATTCAAAGAAAAAGATTTCCATCATTTCACAATGGACCTGGAAACTGTTTATATCAAAAGAGAATTGTTTTGTGCAGTTAAAATCTTTAGACACATCAGAGAGCTGTAACACTGCCTTTTGTAAGGTCAGCAACACCATCAGCTCAATTCATTCCTCAGATATTCTCTACGTTGCTCAACAGCCATCTTTTTTTAAAATAATTTTTTTAATGTTTTATTTATTTCTGAGAAAGAGAGAGACAGCATGAGCAGGGGAGGGTCAGAGAGAGAGGGAGACACAGAATCTGAAACAGGCTCCAGGCTCTGAGCTGGCTGTCAGCACAGAGCCTGATGCGGGGCTCGAACCCACAAACCGTGAGATCATGACCTGAGCCGAAGTCAGATGCTCAGCCGACTGAGCCACCCAGGCGCCCCTACTCAACAGCCATCCTTGTCAGGGTGGCAGATGTGGTGGCATCCACAAGAAGGGAGAAGCAAGACTGGCATTCTGGTGGAGTTTGTCACTGTCCCTCTCTGTACTATCAGAAGACTGGAAGTCATGTTTTTAAAGTCTCCTCATTCTATTTCAGTTATGTTTGCTTTTGTAAATATAGTCGCGAAAGAGCAAATGTACTGTTTGTCATTGTTTTTTTTTTGTCCATCTGTTTGCCTAGTGGCATAGCAAACTCTGAAAAAAATAATATATGTATACGACATATGTATAATATGTTATTTACATATCAGGTATTTCTATATTCAGATCAGTTTTGTGAATTGTGGGCATTAGCTTATAATCTTTCAATGATTGGTGGTAGCATTAGAACAAAAATTACAGGGTCTCTTCTTTGTCCCCATACAACTTTGTTAGGAATTTTACCCTCCTTGTAGAATGCTTTGAAGTACTCTCTGGGAAGGTTTTCTTTTTGGTAACCTGTTAAACACTTCTACTTTATTAAGAATAAATGTAGTTTAAAAACATAGTAAATAAATGCCTCTGAATATATTTTAGGGCTTTTCTTTTATAATACATAAAGTACTAGTTTCATGTTTCCACCTGTTCTAATAGTGCTTTTCCATTTATAAGAAACCTTTACTGAAGTGCTTTATTTAAGTTTAGGGATGGGGAGAATTTGGAGAGAGTCCAGGGAGAGTAATAAAAATCAGTAAGCCTATATGCAAATACATTTTGGGAAAATGGTAATGCTTGCCAAGATTTTAGTCAACCTGCCAAAAATTGCATTTTACAAAATGCAGTGGTGTTACTCATGCGTTTTTCCGCACTGTGAATGTTAATGAATAATTCCCAGTGGTTGTAGAGGCGACTGGTCCAAGGAAGTAGCTTCTGGGGCTTATGCACGAGTTGTAGGCTTAATGTAGATGTGGTTTAAGACTTTCTTTTAAAATTGGGCTCCATGGGTATCTAATTCTTACTATTCTGTGTTATGGAAATGAATCTAAAGGGCAGAAAAAATGTAAGAAGAAATGTTCTCATTCCAAGGTCCTAGTTGTAGAAAATCTTTTATTAACTAATCTCCTTTAGGTTTGCTAAAAGAATAGCTAGGGGAAAAGTAAGTGTTTCTCCTAACAGTGTTGAGTTAGTGCTAGACCTGTATCCTAATTTTACCATCCTGGTTTCCCCACTTCTAATCTTCTCTTATAACAGACAGAAGCAAGTAAGCTTCAGCCAAGTATTCCAAGGCAGCCTTTTGTAGTGGAAAGAATATGGACTTTGCCATTCAGTTTGCTTGACTACCAATCATACCACTGCCCATATTAGTTCTGTAACTTGTGCTAGCTTCGTTAATGAGGATAATTGCTATGTAGCTTTTTGGGTTCTTGCGATGATTAAATAAAGCTAAGAAAGTGGAAGCACGTGGCTCATAAGAAGTGTTCAATAAATGTAAGCCTTCCCAAAAGCAATTCTTATTAATAGAATAGCCTGATTTAACTAGGAAATTGAAATCCAATCATACATTTAGAGGAAATGAATTTTCATACAAACATATTTAAGTGACAAAATGGAGAAATTGAGGGAAGGAATCATTGGATATCCACAAAACAGACAGCCCTTGCAATTTTTCATATTCCAGTTGAACAAATAAAAGGGAACTCTTCTCTTACTGCATTTGCTTGTCTGCACTCTTGGCTCATCACATGGAATTAAAAGATTTGAACCTATTCTTTAGGAATGCATTTTTTAAAGCTAAAAGATATGTACTGGTATCAGAGTGGGTAAATTGTGTAGGTATAATGAAAAATGATTGCCTAAATTACAGAAGTAAATGGATCTGTTCATTTAAAAGTTTTCTATTGTATTTTTTAAGTTAGACCTTTTAACTAAATTCATAATTAGAGTTGCCAGATAATTTATAAGATGTCCTGTTAAATGTGAGTATCAGATAAACTGAATTCTTTTTTAGTTATAAGCATGTTATAAATATTGCATGGGACATACTTATTTGTGGTTGTTTATCTGAAATTCTGTTACTGTTGTTGTTTATCTGAAATGCAAACCTCACTGGGTGTCTTATGTTTTTATTTACTAAATTTGGGGACCCTACTCTTATCCTAAACTCTTATTTATACATTTTAGGATCACATTATGAATTATCCTACCAAAAACCAACTTCTTTGCTTAAAACTGATCTCAGGCCTTTTATACATATCATTTCTGAGTTATTTCTTGAGACTTTTTTTTTCTTCATATGGGAAAGGGATGGTGAAGTTAAAATTCTAGGAGAACCCTCAAGCTAAATCGTCTATGAGAAATAACTTGTAACAAACTGCATAATGAATATCAAGCTGCATTTACATTGCTCTATTTTAATAACTGAGAGCAAAGATCTCTAAAAGCAGAAGGTAGCTGATATCATCAAATTCTCCTACATGGCATTACAAAGGAGAGAGAAGGAATAATCAATCCAGAAGTTCTGAAAGAGTCTCCCTTAGTAGGTTGTATATACGACAGGGCAAGCTTCTCCGTATGCAGCAGTATAATGAAGCTGCAAGAGGGAGAGATTATTCTTTCAGTTTTATTCATATTATGCCCAAGACTTTTGAATTAGTTTTTTGGTGGGTAAGCACCTTAAATCACCCATAAAACCTCAGCTTTATTGCTCAGCATTAAAGAACAGAAGAAATAGCAAAGAGTTGGAAGAATTAATTGAATACACGGGAAACTTGTTCATACACGTGCCTTATGTTTTAACAGTAAATCACTAACTTTTTAGACCTGGAACTGCCTGCCAACGCTGAGTTCCGGGGGGGAAAAGAGAGAGTGAAAGAGAAAATTTTGCCTGCATTGGAACAGAAAATAATGTTGAAGCAAATAGAACTCTATATACTTCTGACAGTTCAAATGATACATAAGTACACAGGCTGACAACGGCTGGTTTGTCCCTGCAGTTCACTTCGCTCAACTCTGCATGGTTCTGTAGGACAATGAAATTCAATGCACTTAGATTTCCAAAAAAAAAAAAAAAAAAAAAAGTGAGCTCAGATTCTTTTAAAAGCATTTCTATGAGAAAACGGATCATTTACATGCCAAAAGCACTTTTAATGTGACATATTTAGCACATGTATTATTTAGAACGAAAGCTGCTTGAACTTAGCGAATTTTAAAGTCTATAAAATGGCACCCCACTGAGCAGAAAGGTAGCAGTTCTCTGTTATGTGATTATGTGGAATAATAGACTTGTACATAACTTTTCACAAAATTAAAGGTATGACATTTACTTTCGTTTAGCCCTATAAATTGCACTTTAGAACATAAAGAATGGGCTGATCTATGAATTTGTTGTTCCTTCAAGCAATTTAACTGATTTTTAAAGCACAGTTTTGTGTTTCATCTATTGAGTAACACATCAAACAGTTATCTTAGTAGATTTAATGAGACTCGTGTATCACTTAACTCTTCCAAGAAATGTTCAGGGACCGTTAAAATGAGAAAGGCGGACATCCTAGGTTTGTTTTGTTTTCTGCTTGCACTGGAGTCCAAACCCAAGAGGACCAGCTCAGCCGCAGAGGTGGTTGTACTGGGCGGGGGGGGCGTGTGGTTTCCCATCAGCCACTGCACATACGTCATGGTGAGCTATTGGTTGGCCTTTCTTCGGACAAACATACAATTTGCCAAGAAGATCCTCTCATCAGAGCACGTTACCTTACTTAGAGGAAGGGATTTAGAAAATGTTTGTTTCTTTAAGTGTAACTGGACAAAGCAGCCAAGTCTTAAAAAGTCAACAGAGATCTGTTTAATAAAAGGGCCAAAAACTCTTGACCCTTCCTCATTTATGATAATTTTGCCTCAAATGAAGCAATAATGATATACTAAGCTGAACACACACACACACACACACACACACACACACGGATACAGGCAGTTGGAAGGATCCCCATGTCTGGAGGTGATTCTCAAGATGGAATCCTAGGAAGTGATTTATCATACAGATGAATGCAGGACTATCAATACAGATACAGATATAAATAGATACGTTTCACAGGCAGAGTCTAACATGCCTCACATCTCTGAGTTTAAAGAAGTTACTCACTAGCTCACTAGTTAAAGGATGAGTCACTAGCTTCCTATTAATAGTGTTGCAGTGTGGGGGCGCCTGGGTGGCTTAGTCAGTTAAGCGTCCGACTTTCGCTTAGGTCATGATCTCGCATTTCGTGGGTTCGAGCCCCGCGTCGGGCTCTGTGCTGACAGCCAGCTCAGAGCCTGGAGCCTATTTCAGAGTCTGTGTCTCCCTCTCTCTCTGTCTCTCTCTGACCCTCCCCTGCTCACGCTGTCTCTCTCTCCTAGAAATAAATAAAAATATTAAAAAAAAAAAGAGTGTTGCAGTGTGGAATACTACATGGCAATGAGAAACAATGAAATCTGGCCATGTGTAGCAACATGGATGGACCTTGAGGGTGTTATGCTGAGCGAAATAAGTCAGGCAGAGAAGGACAAATATCATATGTTTGCACGTATAGGAGGATTAGGAGGAACTTGACGGAGGAACAAGGGGGAGAAGAAGGGCGGAAATGGTGGGGGAAAGGGAGAGAGGCAAACCATGAGAGACTCTTGAATGCTGACAAAAACTGAGGACTGATGGATGTGGGGATGGGCATGGAGGAGGGCACTTGTGGGGATGAGCACTGGGTGTTATGTGGAAACTAATTTGACAATAAACTATTTGTAAAAAAAAAAAAAAAAGTGTTGCAGTGGTGCACAAAGTTGTTTCAAGATTTCCATTTTTAAAACTCTTTTCTCTACCTTCTTCACCCCTGTAGTGATTTCAATGGTAGTGTTTAAATTTGCTTCAGGCTTGAACTTTGGCATTCATGAAATCAGCTCCAGGACTATTCGGTAATTTATCTGGGTTTCCAGAAGACTCTTGGTACCCTTTAAAGATAGAGATGCCTGATTGAAAAACAAAGTGCTGTGGTAGGTCAACACACAGGGTGTGTAGTTGGTTGTTGTTTGAAAGGAAAGTTGATTTGGCTAATCCACAACAAGGTGTTTTTCTCTTCCTTTGATTTTTCTGAATTAAAATAGACAAGATTTGGGGTATTAGAAAATGAGCCCTAGTAAAGCATGCAGTTTTTACTATTTGTGTTCTCTTGCCTGTGTTGCTTTTATAACAGCGTTGTCACAGGGAGTTGGAAATAAAACAGGATCTCAGTCCAAAAGGTGCAATTATGGTCATTTAAGCCAATAACATAATTATGTATAGAGCGTATATATTTATCAGATATGTGCAGCCATTTTGAACTCTTTATGTATTATCATTGCCACTTTGCAGCTTTCTTGAAACAATTTTCAGCATCATCTAAGTAAAAATCACAGAGAAGTTTAAATGCTAAAAATACACTTTAAGATTACATTGAGTTTATGGCTTAAAGCCAGAAAAATCAAAGAATTTTTAACTTACCATCCTTCTCTATTTCCTTTAGATTAATTAACATCAGAAATTTAATTAATTCCTATGGTTGTCAGCAGTCTTTTGCATTTATTTTGAGGAATATGGTTCAAGAGGATGCTTACCCAGAAGGACTTGAAGGCAAACCTGTTTGAAACTCTTTAGAATCTACGTTTACTACTTTGTGTGTGACATTAAATTTCCATTCTCAGAATAAACACCGCGCACCACCTGGGATTACGATGACTTTTCATTTTTAAACCAAAAATTTAGTCTTGTTTGAAGTCTAGTTTATTTCACACCTTCCCAAGGCTCTCTTTAATGCAAGCAGGTAGGATCCCTAATCTTCCCATCCTGCTGCAATCCAACAGTTACTAATATTCACATGTATGTGTTGGTGAAAAGGAAGGTTGCTTTTAGCAAGCATGAGGCAAGGTTTTAATTTGTAGCTGATAATTTGCTACTGGAAGCTTACCCTGATTAGTCTTCTTACTGCACCAACAGTTTTTGAGGTGGTGTGAATTACCTGCTGTGTATGTTTTTACCACTCACTCAGGGATGAAAATGAATTACAACCTAGCCCTCAATTAAAGCTCGAAATAAGAAAACCTCAAACTTCTTTTATGTCTGCACTTCTAAAGAACAGAATTAGTTGCTTCTGATATCATTGGAATTGTAATTCACACTCTTGGAAATCTTGCAATGGATCTTTCAGCCCCACTCAAACAAGCGCATCTCAGCTCTTATTCAATTACATTGCCTTTGCTCCAAGTCAAATCATCATTCAACAGCTGAGAATTGAAACAAACTCCATTTGTGAAAATGAACCATGCATTTATTGATAATGTGGAATGTTTATAAGTGTTATTTCTCATCATCCTGCAGAAATTAATATGTCATTTCTGGTCTGATTAATTGTGAAATTTAGGAAATGCAGTCACGGACTTTGATTTAATTTGTCATTAATGCACTGTTTAATTTTTAGCAGTGCTGGAAAGAAATACATTAATGAAAACTTTGAATAAATATTTTTGGAATACTATTGTTAGATCTTTTGAGAAAACATCCATTACTTTTAACCAGTTTCTTGTAAGTCTACAAAAGCTTATTTTGTGTTTGCTGGGTGATCTGGACATCTCAAAAGGGAACACACAGGTATTCAAATTGTCTATGAGTTTATTCATTGGTTCATGTTTTTATTTGGCAGTTTTTATGCTTTGTTTGCTCGTGCTACATGAGCACTTGCGTTTCATGCAGGAAAACTTGGGATATCCTCCTCACTTTCAGGGAGAAAATGTCTTGTGAAGGCATTGAATTTGCAACTGGTCATATGTCCTGAATCTGCTGTTGTTCTACAAATGTCTTATTTTCCTCTGGAAGAAAAGCTGGATACCTGAGAATTTTCTCACCTCAGATCAGTTCACTCACCTAGTAGGTGGCAAGAAGTGGGAAAAGCAGAGACTGAAGTTGTGGGATGATTTTTTGCTGTAATGATTGGGAAAGAGTAATAGATATTGGAAAATACCTCCTTATTCATTTAAAAACAAGAACAAGTGTGTTTCCTTGATGTGGCTGTGGAAATAAAAGACTCAATTTGAATTCTGAGAGAAGAAACAGGGCTGCTCAGCTAGGAGGAAATCACATACAGGACTGTGTAGGAAAGAGAGGAATAAACAGAGGAGACAAAGCCTGGCACTTCCAGATTTTAAGCTCCTTGATTAAAAGAGGTCTGTTTTTTGTTATTGTTGTTTCATTTGTGTTTTCCATAACATCTATTTCATGGCTGGAGTCACAATTGGTATAAGTCTGCTTTCTTGATTAACACCTGTGTTCCAAGGTCACAACTCAGGTTTACAACACCAGAGGAAGGGCGGTTATGTCATATGCTGGATGCTGTATTTATAGCAGAGTTTACCTTAATTTTGATATTAACACAATTACACCAAATTTACCAACTAATTTCTAATTGCTTTTCTCTCCTTTGCAGTCATAGATTTTTTTTTTTTAGTTACAATTCCATTCGTCAATGTCAGAAGAAAGCTGATATGTTTCTTCATGTTCCTAGAAAGAGGAAAATTATCATTCATCTAGTTCTTTGTCTCTCCTTTGCTATCAAATGACAAGATTGTTGATAAGTAGCTATGTATTATGCAATGTAACAACATTCTTAGAACTCTTTAATCTTAGGAATAGAGAAGTAGATTTCCAAGTTGATTTGTAAATGGAAAATTTACAACCCTAATTCCCACCTAAGGGAAACTTACCAGTGGATTTTGTTTGATATAACGTAATTATGAAGATTCAATATGTCTTCTCAGACTTAAATTATATTTTTTAATATGAAGATAATACCTAGGCCACTATTCAGAGTTAGCCTGAAATTTGAATTGGACCATTGTGTGGTTGTTGATTTTATTGTCCTCACACTGGGTGGTAGCTCAAAGAAGAATAGAAATGAAATCCCATGTGGTTGTATGTTAGCTAAAAGTTGCCTGTACCTGGCCACTAACCTGAGAACAAGCTTGGAATTAAGCAGTAGGAGTGTGATCCAGATAGGAACACAAGGTCGTTTTGCTGGTTAACCATGAATGATGGTTTTTCTGTCTGTTGTTTCTTTGTTCAGTTTCCTCTGTCTATTGTGTACTCTTTTGCACTCTCACTTTCTTCATTTCTCGTCTCTTTCTCTAGAAAATTCATTATCATATATCAGTTGTACATTATTACAGAGTATTTTTTCTCTAGCAGTTGGGTAAGATAACAAATTCATTATGTATTTTTTATTTTTGATATGTGGTACAACTAAGGATGACAAAAGACATACATGCAGCCAAAAACTTGGCCAGTTGTACATATTAATGTTTGGATAGTGTTTTTCTGAAAACAGGTGAATTCAGGGTCATTTATGGCGTTCTGCAGGCGATACCTAAATCGAGTGAGCATTGAATGAGCACTTTAAATAGCTCACTGATGCTGTGCCACCTACTGGAACCATCGAGGGTGCTACGGTAGCCTTTGTTGACAGGGTTTTCATGATCTTGCTCATCTCTTTCCTGCCCCATGACACATGAAAATATGTGATTTCTCCTGGCCCAAAATGTTGGAGTTTACCAATTACATAGAAGTTAGGAATTATTAAATATGATCTTGATATATCAAGCTGATTTTTCTGGCAGTCAGCTGCGTCACTAAGGCAGAAATACTCAGGTATTTAAGCACTGGTTGTATCACATGTCAGATAAAAATCGCAAGTGTTCTGGAGAAGATAGCACTGTATAGCGTAGGACAGCACTGGAGGGAAGTTTTAACTGCTAAACCTTCAAAGTTTTTCTTTGGGAAAAACATGGAAATGTGAATGACTTCTGATTTGTATAACATTTAAATGCATTTAGCCTACCTGTTAAGCAGTGTATTTCACTTAGCGTGCAGTAACATATGTTATCATAAATTAAGATGATGTTAAAAGATGGTAAACCAGTGCAAAAAAGCAATGCTTTCAGAGTTCACACATGATTGTAGAGCATTTAGAAAGAGAATTTTGGACATTTAAAACTAACAAGCTGAAGGGTGCCTGGGTATCCCAACTTCGACTCATCTCATGATCTCACGGTATATGACTTCAAGCCCCATGTCGGGCTCTATTCTGACAACTCAGAGCCTGGAGCCTGCTTCACATTCTGTGTCTCCCCCTCTCTCTGCCCTTCCCCTGCTCATGCTCTGTCTCTTTCTGTCTCTCAATAATAAATGTTAAAAAAAATTTAAACTAACAAGCTTTGTGTTAATCATGGTATAATCCTGGCCTCCTTTCCAAATAAAACAATAAAAAAATTAATCTATTACCAAATATATGATTTTAATAGATGTGATGCTGTGGGATTTATGCCTTATTTTAAAAGGAAATCTTGAGTGAATTGGCTAGGTTTTCATGTTTGCATTGAAATAAATGCATCTATTCAGTCTACTAACTTCATTGCATTATTGAGTTCAATATATGAGAAGATACAATATTCAAAACAGTATACTTGCAAAAATTTGCAGTCCTCTTTTTCCTATTAAGATAATGAAATTATATTCTTTCCCAACCACAGACCAGAAACAAATCTGAAAACACTGTTTGGACTATGTCTGTTAAGTTTAATCACTGCATGAGTAGAAGCCTTCAGAAGAAGCAATATGGATAAATTAAAATACTGTGGGCAATGCCACATTTTAGAAAGAGCCCTAACTCTGAGGAGTAAAGACCTGGGTTGCAGAACTTTCTTAGCTACTTACCAGCTGATTGATCTTGGGTTTGTCTTACAAACGTACTTTCTTATCCATGTGGGGACAGTACTGCTTTTCCTACTTATGTGTTTTGAAGTGCAAAATAAGAAATGTGGAAAAGCTTAGGAAGACATAAATCATTATTCAGATGTGAATTATTGTAATCTTCTGTTTGGCTCTAAGAATTAAGTTTATTGATATCCAGTTGGGTAAGTGTATATTTTTGTCATTTCCCCCCACTTTTTATCTTTCATATGGACTCCAGATTTATTTAAACAATTTTTTATTGTTTATTTATTTTTGAGAGAGAGTGAGAAAGAGAGACAGAGCACGAGCAGGGAAGGGGCAGATAGAGAGTGAGACACAGAATCCGAAGTAGGCTTCAGGCTCTGAGCTGTCAGCACAGAGCCTGACGTCGGGCTTGAACCCACGAACCACGAGATCATGACATGAGTGGAAGTCAGATGGTTAACTGACTAAGCCACCCAGGCGCCCCAAACTCCAGGTTTAATTAAAAAAATAATTCCAGTGTAGTTAATGTAAAGTGTTATATTAGTTTCAGGTGTACAATATAGTGATTCTACAATTCTATACATTACTGAATGCTCAGTAAGATAAGTGTACTCTTCATCCCAACCATATAGTTCACCCATTTCCTCACTCACCTCACCTCTGGTAACTATCAGTTTGTTCTCTATAGTTAAGAGCCTGTTTTTTTGGTTTCTCTCTCTTTTTTCCCTTTGTTGATTTCTTTTGTTTCTTAAATCCCTCATATGAGTAAAATCCTATGCTATTTGTCTTTCTCTGACTTATTTTGCTTAGCATTATACTCTCTACTTCCATTCATATTGTTGCCAATGGCAAGATCTCATTCTTTTTTATGGTGGTGCAATATTTCACACACACCCTTTCTTTATCCATTCATCCATTGATGGACACTTGGGCTGCTTCTATAGTATGGGTGTTATAAATAATCCTGCAGTAAACATAGGGGTGCACTTATCCCTTCGAATTACTGTTTTTGTATACTTTGAGTAAATACCCAATAGTATGTTACTAGATCATATGGTAATTCTGTTTTTAATTTTTTGAGAAATGTCCATACTGTCTTTCACAGTGACTGCCCCAGTTTGTATTCCCACCAACACAGAGTTCCTTTTTCTTCACATCCTCACCAACACTTGTTTCTGTGTTTTGATTTTAGCCATTGTGACAAGTGTGAAGTGGTATCTCATTGTAGTTTTGATTTACATTTCCCTGATGATGAGTGATGTTGAGCATCATTTCATGTGTCCATTGGCTGTCTGGAGGTTTTCTTTGGAGAAATGTTCGCTCATGTCTTCTGCCCATTTTTAATTGAATTATTTGGGGGTTTTGGTGTTGAAGTGTATAAGTTTTTACATATTTTGGATACTCACCATTTATTGGATAAGTCATTTGCAAATATCTTCTCCTGTTTATGAGATTGACTTTTAGTTTTCTTGGTTGTTTCTTTTGTTGTACAGAAGCTTTTTAAAAAATGTAATCCTAATAGTTTATTTTTGCTTTTGTTTCCTTTGCCTGAGAGATATATCTGAAAAAAATGTTGCTATAGCTGATGTCAGAAAAAATACTTTCTGTGTTCTCCTCAAGGACTTTTATGGTTTCAGGTCTCACACTTAGGTCCATAATCCATTTTGAGTTTATTTTTATGTGTGGTGTAAGAAAGTGGTTGTGTTTTATTCTTTTTGCATGTAGCTGTCCAGTTTTCCTAGTATCATTTGTTGAAAGAGCGTCTTTTTCCCATTGCATAATCTTGCCTTTTTTATTGAAGATTAATTGAGTGTATAATTGTGGGTTTATTTCTGAGCTTTCTACTCTGTGCTTTTGACCTATGTGTCTATTTTTATGCCAGTTTCATGCTGTTTTGATGACTGCAGCTTTTTTTTTATGTAATATAATATGCTTTATTCCTTTTTTTTTTACAAATAGTTTATTGTCAAATTAGTTTCCACATAACACTCAGTGCTCATCCCCAAAGTGCCCTCCTCCATGCCCATCCCCCCTCCCCCCCACATCCATCAGTCCTCAGTTTTTGTCAGCATTCAAGAGTCTCTCATGGTTTGCCTCTCTCCCTGTCCCCCACCATTTCCCCCCTTCTTCTCCCCCTTGTTCCTCCATCAAGTTCCTCCTAATCCTCCTATACGTGCAAACATATGATATTTGTCCTTCTCTGCCTGACTTATTTCGCTCAGCAGAACACCCTCAAGGTCCATCCATGTTGCTACACATAGC